>NC_080710.1:12569279-12908279 GCF_019097595.1 Hemibagrus wyckioides
TGTATGTGTGTGTGTGCGTTCTCTACTTACGTAGCTTGGCCATTCACTTTTAAAATGTCAAATGCAAAGCTGGGAGGGAAACTGCGGCGAATGTACTGGATATCGCTGTCAAAAAAGTTCTCAATCTCATTGGAACTAACAGCTGGTTGGTTGAGGTTGGAGGTAGTGAGAGGGAAGTTAAGTCATCATGAACAAGTTTATATTAGGTTACAGTTCAACAACATCATCAACAACAGCAACAACAGGAACATTTGTTTCAATCCTGAACAAACAACACAACCTGAATAACCTGAATTAACTTAGTAATACTTACTTCTGCCATGACTACTCATTATTTCCTCCTGCCTCTTCTTTTTCCTCAGTTGGGTGGCAAAGTTGCAGCATTTCATAAAAGCCTCCACACATTCATCAGATGATTTCATTCTTTTCTTTCGCTGCTCGCAGCTCAGCTTCATTGGGAGCAGCGTTAAGCCATGACGGCAACACTTCTGCAATGCTACATCTGGAAACTCAGTTTCTTTTGGAGTCAAAAGTAGAAAGACACATGAGTTAAGAATTTAATGGAGAAGCAACTTGCTGACACATACACTCCTGGATCACTTTATTAGGAACACCTGTACATCTACTCCTTCATGCAGTTATCTAATCAGCCAATGTAACAGCAGTGCAATGCATAACATGAACATGCTTGAACATGTAGCTTTAAATCTTTAGATCTTTAAAGGGAGTTATATTCGGTGTGCAGCCATGCTTTCTTACAGTGTTACAGAAAGGAGTAGCATTCACAAACTAACTAACAGTTAGTGCAGAGTTAAGTCTACACACATGCACACATTTTACAAGGTCACAGTTTTGGAATGTGTAAACTTCAGTTTTAAATACTTCAGTTGTTTTTTTTTACTTTTCTGGCAAACATTTTAGCCACAAATATCACAAGCAAGAATGAACAATTTTTTTGTTATTTGAAAAAAGAAAAAAAAGAGATAACAAGCATGTTACATTGAGTGGTTATTCTGAAACATGGCAAACCACATTTGTTTTTTGTTTTCATGAGATTTCTTGAGATTGAGGAGAAGATGAAGGAATGACTGTTTATTTGTGGTTGCTAAAGTGTCGTAACAGGGTCTTGTTTCGTGGACATTCCACAGTATTAAAAGTGTGACATGAGGCCAGCACCGTACTTTTCAGTGACATTTCTCCAATCCTCCCACTACTGTAGCCCAGGCGCTGAAAGGACAGCACCATTTCTGCAGTGTTATGGATAGCTGGGAGACACATGGCTGCAAGGCAGGGGGGCAGAAGCTCTGAAGAAGCCTAACTAAGAGATTCTGGTCTGCTGTGGGTGGATACTGTGTTGCAGGTCACCCATTGCTGGCTCCAGCCTGACCAGCTGTCTGCAGCCGAAGTGGATTCAGATGGGCTGCTTCAATCCAGCCCTGCATGCCAAAGAACACAAAGCCATAGGGTGTCAGGACTCCACGCCATGGAAAATGCTGGAGGCCTTAAAGAGCACACTGGTGACCCTAGAGATCAGTAGGGATGTGTGATGGGAGGCGAGTACTACCCTTCTATTGCACAGAGTTGGACCAACGTGGGTAGAGAAGGCAGCATGGCAGCCGCCCCGATGGGGGCCCCATTATTGATGAGCCCATACCAGCTGAACCTGATGTTCCAACACCTTCTCTAGCCAACAAGCCATGGCTAGCCAGCTGCATGCTGCACACTGTGCTTAGTGTCAGCAAACAAGCCCCAAGAAGGCTGTTCCCGTGCTGCTCATTTTGCTCCCCATTATAAGCTTCCTCTTTGAACGGGTTGGCATGGATCTCATCAGGCTGCTGTCAAAGTCAGTCCAGGGTCATAGGTACATACTTGTTATCATCAACAATGCCACCTGTTACAATGCCCCAAGGCTGTCCTTTGGAAAGTCACCTCCTGCAACATCGATCGAGAGGTAATGCTACTCTTCAGCAGAGTGGGATTACCAAAAGACATCTTGACCGACCAAGCTACACATTGTTCTTCCCGTCTTATGGTTGACCTTTGTCGTCTGTTGCAGATGAAGCACCTGAGGATGTCTGTCTACCACCCCCAGACTGAAGTCCATGTCAAATGGTTCAGCCAGATGTGGGTGGTAGGTGAGGATGGGAGGAACTGGGACCTCCTGTCTTACATCCCCTTTGCCATTCAAGAGACTCCACAAGCTTCACCCCTTTCAAACATCTCTTCAGATAGTGACCTCGAGGTCTATTGGACATGGTTCGGGAAGCATGGGAGAGGCAGCCTTCCCCCTATTGTTCCCTGATAGACTGCATCCAAGAAATAAAGGACAAAAATCAACAAAGTCACCCCCATTTTATGAGAACATATGGAAGCTGCATAGCGAGACCATCATCCATCATAACCTACATTGGGCCTGCACAGTCGAGAGAATTCAAACCAGGTGACAAAGTGCTGCTCCTTGCCCCCAAGTTCCTAACCTAATGGCAGGGCCCATACATGGTTCTCGAAAGGGTCTACCTAGTCAACTACAGCCGGCAACAGCTGGGTAAGTGTGCAAACACTCAGATATATCAGATCAATTCTTTTCTACAGCCCCCCTCACAGATCTCAACAGAAAAGGACAACCAGACCAGGTGCAATGGACCACCATGGTGGAGCAGGCTGAAGGAGGCCCTCTCCAGCGTTCCGGTAACTCGGATCCCCAACTTCAGCCTCCCCTTCCTGGTGCACACGGATGCAGTGGACACTGGATTAGACACCATTTGTTCCCTGGCCTTTGAAAGAGAGAAGCACCTAGTCATTTACCTTAGCAGAAAACTGAGCCCCACCAAGAGACACGACACTGCCATGTAGCGAGAAGCCCTCGCAATCAAGTGGGCCATCAAGTAGCTCAGGTACTACCTGGCTGGACGGCACTTTACCCTAGTGACCGACCATACCCCCCTTCAGTGGTTGGCGAAAGCTAAAGATACTAATGCCAGAGTGACTTGGTGGTTCCTGTCGCTGCAGGATTTCTTGTTCCCAGTCCAACACAGAGCAGGCACCCAGCCCGGAAACACGGACAGTCTGTCATGGTGCCACCCCACTGGTGTCGTGACATGTTGGGCCCAACAGCCGACAGTAGTAGGTTTAGAGCTAAGGCAGGGGTAGCCTGAGTCGCTACAAAAGTAGCTATAAATGGACAAGAAGTACCACATATTGTTGAGAAAAAAGTTAGTATTAGCTATTTTTTAATTATAAAATCAAAAGAGGAATCAAACACTTGGAAATGATATTGGAGAGAAATAATCACCTTAATTAAATAAAAGATTAATCAGAATGTGATTTTAAAAGCTATCAAAAGTTTAACTATGTTGAAACAGTAACAAGGACTTGAAAACAATGCAGCACCTTTTTTGGCCAATTCTTTCTGGAGGTCTATGGCACGTTTCTGCCGCCTGAAACCTGTTTCACAGCCAAATCCTACAGACAATAGAACAAATTGGTAAAGAACATTTCACATACATACTATTAGTTTATAAAAATGGCAAGGAAAAAAACTATCCAGTTTATTAACCGTATCAAGGTTTTTCCCCATATTACCCCTATATACCTATTCTCATCTGTGACTTGAGAGTTTCAGAGTGAGAGATGAAGGTCAGTCCAGCATCATTAAATACTGCAGCAGTGTTCTCACCACCGCCATACGAGCATCCCAGATCATACGAATGCATAGAGGAGAAGACCTGCATCGAAACCAGATAGTTTAACACTGCATTAAAAGGAAATGTATCACTGATATATATAGCTTCTATGCAAATATACTAAACAGTATGCAAACCAAATCAATGTAATTTTGAAAAAATGGAAAGCTGTCTTTGGATTTTGAATTCCAATTTAATCTTTAAGGCAGAGACGTTACTTATACTAGATATGATCATAAATATAGTTCAATTTATATCATTTATTTATAAAGATTACTGAACTATTTATTTATTTATTTATTTATTTATTTACTAATTTCAAATGCCACAAGAGTTCCACTGGGATACCATAGCCTTCTTGGGTTGCATGATTAGCCACTGCAGTGTGAAAATAGACTCCAGCAAAATGTGAGCTGTAACAGAATGACCAGTCCCCTTCAGTGTCAAGAAAATATAAAGGTTTCTTGGTTTAGCTCATTTCTACAGGACGTTCTTACAAAACAGCATGGTCGCAGCACTTCTCACAGTGCTCTTCCCAAGAGACCTCCCAAGAGACCTTAAGAGAAGGTTCACAGCACCCATCTCACCCATCCTAATCCCAATCTCCCAGTTGTAGTAGAAGTTGACACCTTGTGCTGTGGAATGGGGACATGTTTTTCCAAAAGCATCCCTAATAAACTGTTCCTCTGTGCATTTTTCTCTAGAAAGCTAAGCCTTGCTGAGACAAATGATGACATGGGAAACCAAGAACTACTGTCCATTAAAGAAGTGCTAGAGGTGTGGAGACATTGGCTTAAGGGGGCCCAGACTCCATTTCAAGTCATAAGAGAATATAAAAACTTGGAGTACATAAAGAATGCCAAGGAAATGAACCCACGGCAGGCCTGATGACCCTTATTCTTTATTCTTTACCAGCACACTGAACTGATTCTAATGCACTGGACATCATGGAGGAAATCCAGTGCACCCAGCTTAATGAAACCCCACCTCCAAATGCACACCCACCAAGCAGTATGAGCCTGCAGACCTCTGCCAAAGAACAATCCAGTGGGTGCATGCCTCTCCTAGCTTGGGACAGCATTGAAAGAACTATCCTGCTGGTGCGAAATGCATTCTGGTGGCCTTCACTTACTGCAGACATCCAGAGATACACTATATTGTCAAAAGTTTTGGGACACCCCTCCAAATCATTGAATTCAGGTATTGTTTCTCAGGGCTTCAGCTTGGCCCCTTGGTTCAAGTGAAAGGACCTCTTAATGCATACATACCAAGTAAGACTTTGAGGGAACAGTTTGGGGATGGCCCCTTCCTGTTTTAACATGACCCATGCACAAAGCAAGGTCCGAAAAAAGAAATGAATGAGCCATCCTGGTGGTCGTAGACCATTTTTCTAAGGCCTGCAAGTTTATGCCTCTGAAAGTTCTCCCCACAGCCATGGAAACAGCCAGGATTCTAGCAAGTATTCAGGAACTATGGTCTTCCAGAGGTCTTCCAAATCCGACCGAGGGGTTCAATTTACTTTTTAAGTCTGGATGGCATTCTGTGAAAGCCTGGGTATCAATGTAAGTGTAACTTCAAGCTACCACCCCCAATCCAATGGCCAAGCAGAATGCCTAAACTAGAGAGATATCTGTGCACCTACTGCAGGCAACAGCAATGGTGGAGCAAGTACCTACTGTGGGCTGAATATGCCCAAAATTCCCTGATGCAGTTCACCACCGGCCTCACACCCTTTCAGTGCGTCCTCGCCCTCCAACACTCCGCAGTCAATGACTGGTTCCAGAGGAGCAAAATAAGAAAGTATGAGAATGAGAAAGTGCTCATGTCAGCCTCTAGAGGGCAGTGTGGCACCAAGAGCTACAGGCCAACCGCCTGAGATGCCCCCACCCACAGTACCGACCAGGGGACATAGTTCGGCTTTCCACCAAGAACCTCTGCCTTAAACTACAGAGTTAAAAGCTCAGCCCAATGTGCATTGGACCCTTCAAAGTCTTACAACCAGCCAACCCGGTCACATACAGATTACAGCTACAAGCCAGTTACCGTATCTCCCCTTCATTCCCTCCCTCCTGAAACCCTAAACCCGAAAGAACACTAACGCTATGCCCCTGCCACTGCTGGAAATAGGAGGAGAGATCCTATGTCGACTTTCCTCAAGCCATCAGGCTCCTCAACAACCAGAACTGAACTATACCAACTCTCTCTCTCTCTCTCTCACACACACACACTTGTGTGAACAGACTCAGTATAATGTCTACTACTTATTTGCACTACTTCAACCACCGTTATAATTTTTCAACCGCTGATATAATGTTTACTTCTTAATTGCACTACTTTGACTGCTGGTACTGCATTTTTGCATAATCCACTTGCTGCCCTATATATGTTACAAACATGTATGTTATTAGATGACTGGTTTTTAGAATTACTCAGTTTTGCACATCTCATTCCATTTTGTTTCATTGCACATTTTCTTTTCAGTGCTATGTGTCCTGTCTTGTTTTGTTTTTCTGTACTCCCTTTTTTACACTGTCTTGGCTTTGTACTGTTTGCACCTGATTGCACACATTGCACTTTATAGGGCTAGGACAAACGTCTGTCCTAGCTATGTGTTATTGTTCTCTTTTTGTAATTATATGTTGTATGTGTTTATATAGCACCAGGGTCCTGGAGAAACATTGTTTCATTTCACTATGTACTGCGTCAGCTATATGTGGTTGAAATGACAATAAAGCTTCTTGACACACACACACACACACACACACACGTCAGAGAACAGCAATGAGAATATAAACTATAGAATGCACAAAAGCATTCGAACTATTAGTAAATATTGTATAAGTGTCTTTAACCGGCATTTTGTACCTGTTTTAGGGTGAGCTTGTTTTCGGCATTCAGGGCATAGATGGCTTTGTCCACGGCCAGTAAAGCAACTTTTGCATTTTCTTGGCCATCCACATCAATGTTAAGATCAATGCTTTCCGATGGATTCCTGTATTCATTTTTATTACCTTTGTCCTTTTCTGTTATCTCAACCTATACAAGACACATAAAAACTTAAAATCCAGCTAACTAACCTGCAGAAAGAAGCTATGTTTTCTACATTAAGAGGTACTTTGATAATTCTATAATTAGCCAGAGCATAATCAAAACACAGTAACCATTGAAAACATAGCCAGTGATATATAACATACCTTTCTCTCACACACATCCTTGACATCTACCCAGATGGAGTCTGCTATAATTTCACCCCGTGTATTATAATAATATCCAATGAGGCGGAAGGATGGAATCAAGTTATGTTTGAGAGGAATGCTGATGGTGGCTGTAACTCCTATTTCAACCGAACCTGACTCCTTGAGTGCACCTTTGCTGAGGATCTGAAGAGAGCACACATTATGTATGATGAAAATTCATACTTAATTGTTAAAAAAAAGTTAAAAAGGCAGGAATATAGAGAAAAGGTTTTAGATCAGGATATCACAAATATATTTCATTTTGTGAAACTGTATGCTTGCGGTTTTAAGAATTTTGCTGTAGAATTGATATTTGAATGTACAAGCTTGCTAAATATTATTATTATATTATTAGATGAGAATGCTGAATGCAGAAAGGAATAACAAAATTTGGAGTTATATATGTATTTTGTTTTTTGTTGTATTTTTTTTTAAATGTATTTGATATTACAATAGCACAACCTAAAAAAAAATACAAAAACTTTCAATTTCAATCTTGTAATGTGCAATTAATAGAATTTAAAACAAGGATTTTCAATTCCAGTGGACAGATTTATAATGTTATATTATATATGTAAGTTTTATCAAACATTCAATATTAGTAACATATTATATTCTGTATACAGCATCTTCATCAAAAATATATATTAAACTCTCCATATACAGTATATATTTGCCATTCCAAGTTTAAGAATAATATAACAGTTTGTACAGTATTTGCAGTGCTAGAAAGCAAAGCTAGATTAATTTTAAATGACTTTAGCCACATTTATTTTCCACTGTATAATGTACTCTACTTACCAAGTAATATACATAGCCATCCTTTGCTGGGCCATTGACAATATCGAATTTAACATTCATCTGATGTCCAGGTGCCAAAACCCTACTGGTTACACTGATCTGCAGGAAGTTATTGCTTGAGGAAGTGGCAATAGGCACATTTTTAACTGACGTGAATCCATCGACTGTTGCCTGTCAGACATAGGTACATAAACATACGCACTCTCACAACCATTTTATTAAGTTTCAGCAGTTACGTCTACGTTACTCTCATCATAACATGAAACTATACTAATATCGTACATGAATACAATGGAAACAGATTCACTGGGTGTCTGCAACATAACAGTTCTGCTACTGGAGTCTTTTTTAAAATACTCACCTCAACAGAAATGGATTGTGGTGTTTGTTCAACATTGAAAACAGAATACGCTACTCCCTCATCATTGGTATTTATGGTTGTGGATTTCTCATTGGTGTGTGACACACTTATTTTCACTGGAATGGCTTTAGCCGGAAGACCATTTGGAGTACGCACCACTACCTAAAAAAGAGATAGAAAAAAACTTCACGACTAGTATTTGACTACAGTGAATCAGACTCACAAGGGACAAGCTTACCATAGCTTTAAAAGGCATTTTAGGAATAAAGTGTGATCTAGTTCTCTCCAGGTCCACTTTGTATCGTTGTGCCACGATGGGGAGGAATATTTCAGAATCTTGCAACTCACCACCTAGCAGGAACATAAAGTCATTGTAAATCAAGTCATTCAAAGTGATCAATCCATAGTTACTTTATCATTCATTTAAATCTCGCCCTGTTTGAATAAAAGGACTGAATCACGTAAACAAATAAGTTTTGCTTATTTTTTTGTAGACACTATTTCATAAGAATTTTCTGTATTTTAAGTGTAATCAGATAATCTGCATTAGCAGTATGATAAAATAGCATCTATATTCACTTAAAACAAATACACTTGAGGTCCACCCACATTTAGACAGTTAGTCAGAACCTAATCAGATTCATTCAAGGTGGCACCAGGTTGCTAATCTTACGCTCTCACTTGCGATAACAACTTGATCTATTTGCACTTCATGTATGTGAAAGCAGGGGTGGGGTTGGGTGCTGGTTTGTGAATGAAGGGCGGATCTGTTGAAGGTAATTGGAAGGGATCAAACACCTGTACCGAACTGTATTAACTTAATGACTGTTCTCTGTTGCAAGTGGATGGATAAAAGTGGGAGAGAAAAACCTTTCCCATGTGTTTACTTAAGGTATCTGTAACAGAAACAGCGATGTAAAACCGCACTCCATTCTGAGCAGCGTCTTCCAGTGTTACGGGTGCCAGTTTCTCCTGGATGTCTGAGATTTTAAGGACGATTTCAGCTTCCCCGTCTTTTACCTTAAAGGGAGAAACACAGGCCAATAGAAAATGTTCTTTGTGTTCATTCCTTGTTATTTTATCTTACATAGTATTGTAAAAATGTTTGTACTTACTTGTCCACTTTTTTCTAGCCCTTTGAGGAACTTGATGTCATCTGGCTCATTTGTATTTCCTGCTCTCACTCCAAAGCGACAGTGAAATCCCCCATTGATTTTCTTTCCATATGAATATCTAGTGAGTGAATGTAGTGCACTGGTTAACATTTTTTATCATACTGAAGACAGGTTTGCATAGTCAGTGCAGAATATACATTTTCTGAAGCGCTTTTCCTACACAAAATCACAGGGTATCCAGAGTAAACTCCCAAAACACAGGCTGAACATACAAACTCCATGCACACAGGGAGGAGGCAGGAATCAAACCCTCAACCAAAAGCTTGCCAAAACACTGCACTTCCCCATTAAATGCCATTTTGCCCCTAAGAACATATAGGGATGTTTTTAAGATGCTTTTTTGTTGTTTGTTTGTTAATAACAAATTATAATAAATAAAATATAATAATATATAAAAATGCATATGACATTATGCCATTTGACATGTACTGCTGCATTATGGATTATTTGAGACAAGAAAAAATGCCAAACCAAATAAGTAATACCATTTATTATGGTCAAATGAATATCCAGTAAAGCTTATATAAATTAGTAAGAAACGGAAAAACTTACGAAACATCAATAGAGAATTTAAAGTTTTCAGCGCTCACAAGGAGATGGTCAGTTTCAGCCTTGATGGTTACACCAAAACTAGGAAGAACTGAACACAGGCATGTGGTTTATTTAATATTTAATATTTAAATAAAAAATATTTAAATATTTATTTAATATTTAATATTTAAATATTTCTTTTTGCGTACCAAACTTTTGCACCTTGAATTCCCGAATAGTAGCACTCTTCTCATCACCTTTGTAGTGAGCTTTGATTTTCCACACACCTGGCCTGAAGACAGTGTGATAACCAAGAACCTAAAGGCTTTGAACATGCTCAAGAAAATCCAGTCTCAGGACTATGAAAAATATATTGGGAGAAATCATAAGCAGTAGTGGGTAATAGAATGGATAAGATAAACATACTGTGAAATGTCAGGAATATCGAAGACCTTGCTGTAAACTCCTTTGTCAGATTTGGTCAAAATATTCTTGATTATGTTTCCATCTGCATTCTGCAAAAGACATCACAGTCAAATGGAGATGGAGGGCAATTATAAAGCCACATTTCTTTTTACATTTTATATGTTTTATTTTAAAAAATTTTGTTATGTACTGTATCTGGAGCTGTTGAAGCACTTACAATTAAGTATACATGTATGATCTCGGATACTGGACGCATAGCATGATTCAGAGTAAAAATCCTGTACAGAACTGAAATTTAAATTGACACATGGTTAACATTCGAATAAGCTTATATATATACGGTTACATAGAATTATGATTTACAAATACAACTGTTAATGTTTTAATATATTGTATATACACTCAGTTGTAGTTTATTTGCTATAGCTACTTCGTTGGCATTTATACCTAATAACATACGGTGTATCTTTACATCCAACAGCCCTATTGGTAAGTTAACCTGATAAAATGGCTGATAGATGTTGGTATGTATTTAAAAAACACAACAGAATGTATTGTTCTAGTTTGGGTAATTTTTGTTGTACCTTTCTGTGTGGGGTTGTACATGGGCTGGTTTGTCTGAATGAAGATGTAGCCTCTGTGGTGGGACACCAACACTCGAGTTATCTTTCTCTTTGATCCACCAACCTCACACACCAGATTAAGGTAGGGTGGATCTCCTGTGCCTGATTGTAATTTTCCATCTCTGTTTGGTAAAATCTTTAATAAGAGTAGAATTATGAAATGTGTAAACAATAGGGGTCAAGTCACAAGTATTTACAAATTACTGTTTTGTTTTGTTTTTTAAACCACAAACAATAAAAAAGGTGTTAGTTCCACTACTCCGTTTTAAAGTGTGTCATTGATTTTGTATTTTTTCTTTATTTACTATTTGATCTGGTATCAGTGTACAAGACATATATTCAAATTGGTATTCATTTTGAGGCTGGAATAATGTGCATCATGCTTTGTAAACACTTTTGGTTATTAATTTAATGGTGCTTGAGGAAAATGTGAAGAAATAAGAAGACCTAAAATATATTTGATGAATTTACAGTAAGAAATATTTAAAGCAAGGCATTCATGAAAACATAACCAAGTAAAATAAATGAAATACATACAAATACAAATTAGAATAATTCATATACTGTATATTTTATTCGTCATAAAATCCCACGCCAGACAGGCACCTCTGCAGAAAGCCTTATGGCCCTGGATAGGATTTCTACCAACATTCATTAATTCATCTTCATTCACTGCTTTATCTTGGTCTGGACTGTCATGGATTCAAGGCCTAAACCAGGAACACCAGGCATGAGATAGGAATACACAATGGATGTCCCAGAGTTCCTGAGATAGACTTCAAATCCACTGCAACCCTTAACAGGATAAAATGCTTAGTGAAGAAGTTTTTCACAGTCTTGGGAAAGTACATACTGTTTAAATTTTATGTTTTTATTTTTCAGGGCTCAAATAAGGGTGGCCCTCACCAAGGGTGGTCCTCACCCTCACAACAGATTTCAATATGTGGTTATTTATTTCCCAAAATTAAACAATGGGAAAAAAATGATTACATCTGGGATGGGTTATAAGGCCATCTCCAAACTATTTGAAATTCAGCATTCTACAGTTAGGAGGATTGTTTACAAATAACAGCCTTCAAGACAGTTGCAGATCTTTTCAGGAGTGATTGTCCAAGCAGATTCAGTCCTAGGTCAGACCATCCAATGCCTAGAGATATAAAGAAAACCCCAGGAGCTATATGATGAGAATAAAAATGAAAAAAAAATAAAATAATAATAATAATAATAAAAAATAAATAAATAAATAAAAATTACTGAACAAGTATGACTTTCATGAAAGGGTTGCTAGAAGCAGCTCCTTGGGCTTCAAAATGAATATGGCAGCACAAATCTGTTGCAAAAAAACAAACCACAAAGTTTGTTTAACAGTGTCCTTTGGACTGATGAGACTCTCTGTGGAGATGTTTGGTATTTAGGCACAGCAGCATGTTTGGTGAAAACGTGACAATAAAATGACAATAAAAGCCTGTTGGATTGAGCTTAAGCTGGGTTGAAATTTAACTATGTAGCAGGACCATGATCCCAAGCACAGCATCAAATCAACAGCTGAGTGGTTAAATAAGAAAAGAGTTGAAATGGCCAAATCAAAGTCCAGATCTCAGCCTCACTGAGCTGCAGAGGAGGGATCTTATAACAGTGTGCATGCATCAGTGAACATCAAGGAATTGAAGAATAGAAAACATTTGCAAGTTATTGCTGCTAACGGTGGTTCTACAGAATTAAAGTGTGATTTTATTTTTTCCACCTGGTTTCTGGACAAATACTTAACTACATATTGAAATATATTTTTTTTGTTCTTGTTATCACCTTCTTTGTTTATAGAAGTTGGAGAGGACCACACAATTGTTATTTAAGCCTCAATAAATACAAATGTAAAACTGAAGGAGAATATACATCCATCCATTGTCTATACCCGCTTTATTCCTAATTAGGGTCACGGGGATCTGTTGGAGCCTATCCCGGCACACACTGGGTGAAAGACAGGGGTACACCCTGGACAGGTCGCCAGTCCATCACAGGGCCACGCATATAGACAGACAACCACACACACTCACACTCACTCCTAATGTACATGTTTTTAGACAGTGGGAGGAAACCGGAGTACCCAGAGTAAAACCACGAGACCACTAAGCCACCGTGCTGCCCCGTGAGAATATACAGTACATTTTTTTCCCATTAATGTATGTGTTTTCATTTCTGTCTTATTTAATCAAAGTAAATTTTATTTACCTCAAGCTGTAGTGTTCCGATTTTTCCTTTATTTTCGATCAGTATAGGCTCCTTTTTTGACATAAGAACACGTCCCACCTCCTGCTCTAAGTAACAGGTCACAGATCTGTTCAGCAGTTCATCCCCGACCTGGACTGACACCGTTTCCTTTGTGCCAACATGGAAAACGCTGGGAGCTGTCACCAGGAATCTAACACATTTTCAAATGGATTTTCAGTCATGGATAAAATAACAGAACGTGTTTTCCACTTCAAGCTGTTGAGGAGTCTCTCATAATCAATCCTCTGAAATATTTACAAAATATTTCAGAAGCTTAATTTTATTTTATTTAACATGTAAAAATTATGATACCCCTGGGGCTTACTGGTGCAATAGCGGTTATATTTGTTTCTGTGAAATAGGCACTTTCAGTCTGTTGCAAAATAATCTGTATCAGTTGAAAGAACTGTCTGTGTTTGTGAATTAATTTTCACTGTTACAAGCATTTTACAGCCTTTTTTCCAATAGCACTCTATTTCAAGGGTCTTGAACAGCCTAAAAAATTATTTTTTGAATTGTAAAATACCAACGTTTTTGGCTGATAAAGGGAACTTTAAGCCATGGAAGACTTTGATCTTCAGGAATAAGCTTGGCTATAGAAATCAAATATTTTAAAAGGATGAAATTTTTCATACCAAAATTGGTCATTTGGTAGTAAAATGTCAAATGAAACATAAAAATATCCTTCAAATTTTGTCAAAACATGGACTGACCTATATGAACACGTCCTAGTTTAATTTACATGTATTTACAATTCAGCTAAACAAATGAGACTTATGGGTCTTGCTCAATGAGCTGCAGCTTGGTAGTACCAGGATTCAACTTTTGAGTCAGAGGCCCAGAGTCCTAACTGCTGAGTCACTGCTGCCCTGAGCACTGAGTGAACAATAATCTGAGCCCAGAGTGAAGAATAATCTGAGCACTGAGTGAACAATAATCTGAGCCCTGAGTGAACAATAATCTGAGCCCTGAGTGAACAATAATCTAAGTATTGAGTGAACAATAATCTGAGCCCAGAGTGAACAATAATCTGAGCCCTGAGTGAACAATAATCTGAGCACTAATTGGTGTCACTCTCACTGCAATAAAATCTTGACAAGTTGAGTTTAAACAAAAAATGACCAAGTAGTTTAAATGACCAGCACAGAACTCAGCTGTGAAAAGGCAGCAACAAAACCACAAATCTCATGCTCCATACTTACGTCTCTGCAGAGACCAGCTGTGCGATATAACCTGAGAAAAGCAGCAAATACAGAAGAGAACCCATTTTCCCACTTTCTCTGTAGTTTCGCAGCAGTGGTCAGTGGACTGCTTTTGCCCTATCACCAGCTTTTATGTGCTAAAAGGAGGATCCAAAATAACTAGATCTGTAAATCATGTGGCACAATTGGGAGTACTCATTGGGTGAATTGATTTGTGCAATTTCTCAAAAGTCATGTGATTTCGCAGCAAGCAAAAATACATAGTGCCAAAAAACTGAAAATATCGATTCACTTACAAAGGTTTGTTGCACATATATTTCGTGATTGCAGTTATATTAAATATGCACTGCAAATATTATAGGTTATTATTGTTATTAGTAGTAGTAGTAGTATGTTGTTGTTGTTTCTGTTGTTAATAATAATAATAAAAACAACAGCAACAACAACAACAACAACAACAACATAATAATAATAATAATAATAATAATAATAATAATAATAATAACCTATAATATTTGCAGTGCATATTTAATATAGCTGCAATCACAAAATATATATAAGCCTATTTCCATAACTTACACTATTGGAATTGCAATGCATTATGAAAATCAGAAAACAGTGTGTAGGAGTATAAACACAATCTTTTCTGGAAAGGGCCAGTGTGGGTGCAGATTTTCATTCCAAGCAAGCAGAAGCCACACCTACATCTATTGCAAGACAAGATCAACTGATTAAACAGGTGGAATCAGGTGTGGCTCCTGCTTGATTAGAATAAAACCCCACACTGACCCTTTGTGGTTAGGATTGGACACTCGCTACTTTATTTCAATGATTAACTTAAACTGACCAAAACAAGCTGAGACTATCCTTCTTCCATCCTTATTTACACCCATAACATCCTGACAGTCACAAACTGCATTTTATCCATAACACATGCGAATGTACAAGGTTTAGTGAAATATTGAGTTTTATTGATGAAAGAACAGGTGGAAAAATAAAGTAGTAATAAACAAGCAATACCCTTATAAGCCAAATACAGTGAATGTAACATTTGAGAATTTCTTTTATATCATATTATTAGGTGCAGATCTCACATGGTAGTTAAAGTATTGATTTTTTTTTATTTGCTTTTGTATTTGTGTGTGCATGTCATTGAACCTGGTCTGCAGATCTCATGTACTTGCCAGGAACATGCTAAATTTGATTTGTGCTCCTTTAATGTAGCTCATCTCTGCCTCTCGTATCACTTGCTGAAGGTAGCAGCCAGCCAGAGGTATGATGTCCATCCACAACTCCTGCTTAGTGTTCAGGCAGATGCAAGAATTGCGTTTGGACAATCAGCCTCTGACAGCCAAATGGAAACAGCTCCAGAAAATGCCCGGTTGTAAAAGGTCTCTTCTGTTCTGCTGCATCGAGAAAGGTTACATACATAATACATGAAAATGTAGGTAAATGAAAAAACCCATACAAGTTAATATTAAGTTATGAGGATTCACCGCATGGTTTTTACACTCAAAAATCAAAACTCTGTTGTAAAACTTCGATATTCTGAAATCCACCCAATATACTATGAAATTAGTATAAAGTTCTACATAATTACTTTAGTTAACTTTGTAATCATAACAATCCAAAAAACATGACATTGCATCTTAATAAAAATATTGACTATCAAATATCTTTAGAAAGGTTTTTACGATTTAATGTCTTACTCATATGTCACATTAAACACACAGTCAAGTTCTCATCTGGCTGTGTGAGAAACTGGACTTTTTTTCCATCCTTGAATCTATACTAATTACCCAAAAGCTATAGTCATCTCTTAATCTAATTAATCTTTTACCTGAAGCTGCCGCTGAGATGAATCACTTGTAAACCAGCAAAGCTCCAAACTGGGACATCAGAGCGTTCTGGTTTGCGTCTGACTGTGTCTCCGTCCTGCTCCATCTCCCTCTCTGTTGGTATCTTTGTGCATGTGTCTCTACATCTCTCTCTCCCTCTCATTCTATCCATCTCATTACATGCAGCACTGGGGTTACCTAAGAGACTGGGCCTCAAAAGAGAAAATCTCTCCAGCCACAATAAACGGTGAAAGTGACAGAGGGCAAGGAGGGAGGGGACCAAGGGGGCAGAGCGAGAGGGTGAGTGGGAGAGAAGGAGAGAGGAAGAGATGCCAGATGACAGGTGGATAGAACAGAAATTAATAAGGGCCTTGGTTTGTGTGACGGTGCTTCAGATGGTCAAAAGTGTGTCTCAGACACTTGAACCTGGCTGATAAAGTGTTGTTTGAGGGTGTACAAAGCAAACATGAATCTCTCGACCTGTTACGTTGAGGGTGTAATATAAACTTATGCTCTCCTGCTCTACTGGAGGATCAAAAATTTTTTTGAGCATTACAGATCAATTCTAAACAAAAAGTCTAAAGAGATAAAGTCTAAACAAATAAATACATTTCAAAAACTCTAAAAGCAAGAAAACACATTTATTCCCCATGAATGAATCAGCAAACATGTAGAGGTTTGTCAGATGAATCTGTTTTATTTTTTCATCATCAGCCTAAATCTCCCTTTTAACATTTTTTCTCACTTTTCGCTCGTTGTGCATAAGTGGGGGCCAAAGCAGCTTAGCAGCAGAATAAATCAGATGACTTCCTTTATGCCTTTTGCTTGGAGAGCATATATTACCACTGACCATCCAGTTGCCATGGCAGTCTCTGCACAAAAGGGTGTGGCGTGGGAACTGCTTGCTGGGGTCAGGAGTGAGGGTCAAAAGGGCAAAGGTCACCAGCAGCTGGACAGTGCACAAGAGGAGCAGAGGCTGAGAAAGGATCATGGGGGAGGACACCACCAGTGAGTTAGTGGCCTCAACAGGGCATTAACATTGAACTGTGTTGTGACAAAGGGGTGGAGATGACTGTTCACTAAAATCTCCACTGTCCAGGGTGTTTTGCTGACAAACTCTGCATCATTGAAGACCTGCACATGTCTAATGGTCCATGCACAAGGACATGGCTATTCTTACTGCCAGCACAAAGGCTTAAATAGCATTTCAAACACCAGAGTTAACACTATATATTAACTGCAAGAAGTCATATGAGTTAAAAATTAAGCAAAAACTATAACATTAAACAAGAATTATCTCAGAATGAGCCTAAAAGTACTTTTTGACCTCAAAAACTCCAACATGAAGTAACCAGGGTGGTCCTGCAAAAGACACACTGGTCTTTCTTTGAGAAAACTGATAATCTCCATAATCCACAACTAAAATGGTCAGGTGTCTCATGTGGAAGTCTCATACTAATCCTTTGGTTGTTAAAATGCTATAAATGTCATTGGTCTGATAAAGATCATTATCATTTCACTTGTCTATACATCAACTGAAATAAAAGGTAAAACAAAGGTAAGGTAAGATACTTTATTGTCATTGTATACAATACAACAAAATGTAGTGTAGCAACTCTCAGACAGCAACGAGGACATATAAACATAACACTCCTGAAATGAATTAAAATAAAAAATATTAAAGAATACAACAATAAATAAATAAAGAGTATACTGTAAAATATATACACGATTGCATTTAAGTGTAAGGTCTTGATTTTTTAAATGTATATATTGCACATATTATACATCTACAACTAATAATGCCTTATAGTAACATGCTTACTTAACATTTTTTCAACAGGACATTAAAAAAAAAATTTTTTTATCCAGGTGGATAAAATAATAAAGAAACCATTTTCTTAATGAGCCTTAAAAATGTCCACCTTTACCATTACATATTTACTACAGATATTTTAAAACCCTTATTTATTATTATCTGTACAATAGTCATTCCTAAACATTTATTGCTGTAGTTTATTTTAAAAACCTACAAAGTCTATTAAAACATTAGAAACATTATAAAGCTGATTTACAATGATAGTAATGCTTATGTATGGTTTGGGAAACTGTCCTATATCAATAACTTGCTAATTGAAACTTCATGCTTGATTTGAAAAAAGAAAGATTTTTCACCAGTACATGTTTCATTGTTGGACTGATGCTCTTCTAATAAGTGCTATAACAAAACCTGGAAACATTTCCATGGCAACACACGGCCTCCCACGTGCCATTCTGAAAGTATATAATAGCTTCCAGCTTTCAATATTATTTCTTATACTTTAATATATATATATATATATATATATATATATATATATATATATAAATAATGTGATGTGGTTCTGTTCTAACCATGGGAGCTGAACATGGGGGCCACGCTCACTGGGAGTGGAGTGAAGGTGAGGTCAGGCAGGTGGAGCCTGGATTGTGGTTTTGGGGGTTACTCCCGGAGGTCAAGGGGAGACAGCCAAAGGAGCAAATGGGGGACAATGTCAATATGCAAATTGTGTCAGTTAGAGCCACGGCCCATTTGGCTGCAAATTTCCTTTCCCATATGTTCCTCAAAAGACTCTGCATTGTTTAACAGCAAGCGCATTTCTATGAGAATGTCCATATGCACTCTCACACAGAAGCATCCCCAGTGAGAACATTTTTAAGACTGAATAAACACCAGTTGGTGTAAAAGTGATCTAATAGCTTTGTATGCTGTAGCAGCCTTTGTTCAGGTATGGTTTTAATAAATTGTTATTAATCAGGTATATTTAAACAACAAAGCAACACTTTTACAACTTATCAGTATATAAACATAATATACATCTCTGGAAAAAAAATAAGAGACCACTGCAAAATAATCAGTTTCTTATGTTTTTTTTCTTACAGGTGCATGTATTGGTGAGATGAACAGTTTTGTTTCATTTTTTGTGAACTGCTGACAATATTTCTCCTAAATTCAAAATATAACTATTGTTATTTAGACTGTATATTTAAAGGAAATGACAACATATCAAAATAACCCCAGTATTTACAGAGTAGTATTTACAGAGCTTTAATAATTCAAATAAAACAAAATGCAAATAATTTGTAAATAAATTGTGTTAATGCTTTGGCTAAATAACATTAAGAAATCCGTATTTGGAGGAATAACCCTGATTTGCATGTGTTTTGGCTCCATGCTCGCCACCAGTTTTTCACATTGCTGTTGGGAAACTTCATACCACTCTTTTTGCAAAAAAGCAAACAGCTCAGCTTTGCTTGATGGTTTGTGACCATCCATCTTCCTCTTGATGACATTCCAGAGGTTTTCAATAGGGTTCAAATCTGGAGATTGGGCAGTGGTCTCTTATTTCTCAATTTAAAATGCACTGATAGAAATAGATTTAAGCAAAAATCAAATATTGTGATTGATCATAATATATTTTAAATCAATCGTTATTGAAAAAGAAAGACAGACGGTCTGTGAAGAAACTAGTGTCTAAAATGTACTTATTAAATGGATGGGTAAGTAGGCTAGTAAAATGATTTGATGCTTACATAACTGTTAACTTTTTATAGTCCATCATCATTCAACAAAGCTGATTTGAGAGTACTAAATCAAATCGTATTGAATCAAAGCAAAGCAAATTCAGTGGAATCATCAAATAACTAATTGTTGCCTTGAAAAGAATTGAAATGGTATCATATTCACAACTAAAATTTACTGAATAATTATGTGAAGCATAATTTAGACCTGATGTTTCATTTGTTTAATAACAAGCCTAAAGACTACCTAGAAAGGCGTTTAGAGCTCTGGAGAAAGTGCATGGTCTAGATATCAACAGTTCAGATTCTTGGAGTAGAACACCTCTAAGTAATGTCCCTAAGATTAGAGCTGTAGTCTCTGTAGGTGGGTTGCTCTTTGTGAGTCTAACCATTAAGCATGGATGGTATCACCTAAGTTGTTTCCATGCAAGGCACAGTGAGCTGTCTGACCTTGTGCTGGCCTGATGATGAAAAATCACTATGTTGTCCAGGGCTCAGAATCTGAGAAAAACTTGAATGCCAAATAAACCATGAATCTTACATCTCTATTTGTGCTGCTGAGGAGAAGCAATGAATTTGAGTGTTTGTCCTTAAAAGGCAAACCTTAACACATGTGCGTTCTGGTTCCCGAGTGGAATTACAGGCGATTAAAAGTCAAATCATGTTGATGCCATAGCCACCTGTGAATAAGAGCCAAAGGAGCAAAACTGTATACTTTCTGGTTGGAAGGGATGGAAGACTCTTTTCCATGTCAATCACTATGATATCATGTATGTACAAAAGGGCAATAGGAGCTTTCCTGTGGATGTGATTTTCAGCTATGCAACACAGCATAACCACTAGTTTTAAAAGTTATATTTGGCTGGGATAACAAGTCTCGAATGAAGCACATATTGGATTTCATCCTCCACAGTTGGCAACTATCATATAATGGGGAGAATTAAAAAATTCTAAATTGATATCTGGATTTTTGTACAGAGGCTTTGTGACATTGTCCATGTTTTAGCTTGATATAAATAAAATTGAATTGCATTAAAGCTGGCTAATGGCAGGAAATTGGCAGGTGACCAAACTAAGGGGAAAAAAGGCATATGTGTTCAGTAGAAATAGGAACATGAAAATTAAAAAAATTGAGACAGTAAATCATTTGTGTTATTGTGTTTCACTAGCAAACTGTAAGAGTTTGGAACAGCCGAAATATTATTTCCTAAGCCACTATTGTGGATATAGGATTGTCTAGTGACAAATTTGATCACGCTGTATAAGCTTTGTGTTCTTACACACAAAAACATTGACAAAAACATCAAGCATTGTACACAAGCTGTACTGCGACTGTAATCCATGTTGCACATACCTCTGATAAAGGTAAAAAACAACAACATCAGTAAATAATACAGTTAGGATCAAGAAACAAATAAGGATAAACCTTGAGGAGTTGGAATAAGAAGGAATTGCTGATATGCAGAGTTTCTTCTCAAGTTCTGGCTTTGTCCTTTATTGACCATGGTTTCAAAGGATGTGATTTCAGACAACCAGAAATGTGCTTGCATTTAATTAGAAGGAGAATCAATGCAACTGGGAAGAAAATAATAGAACTGCTTAACTCTTGTTAAACTGTGCACTTTATGATTATTGATTCTTTCATCTCTTATGAACAAGAATGTACTACAGCTAATGTACGGGGTGAGCATTACTACAGCTAATGTCTTTACGCCCTTTGTCATAACTTTAACTCTTAACCAGTCCTGCATTTTAGAAATAGAAATAATAGGGATGTTGATGTATTGTTGATAGAGCTTTCAAAGCACTTTTGTATGTCCCTATGGATAAGCCAAATGCCATAAATGTAAATTTTTTCATACCAATCCATATATATCCAATCTATCCTCGGCGTCATCAGGCATCAAGGCAGGATACACACTGGATGGAGTGCCAACCCATTGCAGGGCACATGCACAAACTCATTCACTCACGCAATCACACACTACAATTTAGAGACTCCAATCAGCCTAGTAGCATGTCTTTGGACTGTGGGAGGAAACCGGAGCCCCCGGAGGAAACCCACCAAGCACGAGGAGAACATGCAAACCACCATAAATGTATATGTAAATAAAAATGTAGGAACCATTACACTTTGATCAGTCCTTTAACAGTCCAAGCTACACCGACCAGCCATGTTTGTAAGCTGGTGTGTTACATACCCTGAATAAATCTGTTTACACATCACTATAACATTAAGCATTGCATGTGCTTTACAGAAACTATATATCTCCCTCAGTAAATATCCTAAATGCTGTTGTAAATATATTCTATCACCAGGGCCACCCATGACCCTGTCACCAGTTCACCACTGTTCCTTCCTTGGACCACTTTTGATAGATACTGACCACTGCAGACCAGGAACACCCCACAACAGCTGCTCTGATCTAGTCGTCTAGCCATCACAATTTGGCCCTCTCTCAAATCCTTACTCTTCCCCATTTCTCCTGCTTCTAACACATCAACTTTGAGGACATAATGTTCACTTGCTGCCTAATATATCCCACCCACTAACAGGTGCCATGATGAGGAGATAATCAGTGTTATTCAATTCACCAGTCAGTGGTCATAATGTTATACCTGATCGGTGTAACTAGCTAGATAGAGACCACTCTTTAAAATAGGAAAGATCCTTTTGTCTTGCAGTTCAATTTTGTTTTATTCACCCATTTGTTTGTTTGAAACTATGATACAATATGATGAATGACTGACATGTGAATTGATACAGATTCTGCTGCTTAAAAAAACGAGTAATTATTTGCATTTTTATGAAAAAGAAATACAATACAAAATCAGCCTCGCTTGTTTTGTTATTATTTACCATAGCTAGAATATATCTGACTGCGCACCTAAAGTATATGTAAACAAAAGAAACCTGTAAACAAATACGTTTTAAATGCCTCCCCCTAATTTCTCTTCTTGCCCTAAGCGTGTGGAGAGAATGGCTTTATTGTTTGTGGCTGGTTATCAGAGAAAATGCGCTCTCTTTCCACTAGGAGGCTGATTAGCGAAGCGCTTGCCCGGATGCAAAACATTCGCTTCATATTGCGTGTTTGGTAAAATAAATATTTTATCTGTAAATTATTTATAGATCATTTAAATTCCGTAGCGGATCACGGAGCGCCCCTTATGTGGTTTTAAGCCAGGAGGCAAATGCAGATGTTTGCCTAGCTTAAGAGGTAAGTAAATAGTTGTGCTAAGCTTGTTTGGTAGGTTCGCTAGCTAGCATACACGCAGTGCTTGGTTGCTAGGGAGTTTGCGATTGTTGTGGCGTTTATATTTGATAAAAACAGTTCGTATTGTTCGTTTTTTTATTTTTTATTTTTATTTTCCCCATTATAGTCGTTCGATTAAAACTAGCCAACGAAGCAAGGTAGCATCCACATAAGTGAAGTGCATTGTGCGACGTTGCGTCTATTTGTAATCGAGTGAATTAGCAAGCTAGCTTTCTGCTCTCTGGGGCTAGCTAGGCTAGCTGGTTGTCTGCGCTGTGAGGTAACGTGCCACTTATCTTAGCTACACTTAAATAGACGTGCAAAAGCTGTGTTTTTCATCTCAAATGTTTTTTTTTTCATTTGGGTTGTAACCAGGCCTGACCAAAGGACTGCTGATGATACAAAAACACTGGAAGAAAATCATAGCTAGCTAGCGCTGGGCGCTGTTTGGACGCGCAGGCCTCTTCGGCCATTTTTGTTGACATTCCTACTATTCCTTCATCTCGCATGTTGTTAACTATCTTGAAAAGTTTTATATATTGTATTTGAATGAATGCCGACAGTTGTTGACATTCGTAAAGATTTTTGATTTAAAACGACATTTTCTTAATATGTTACAAGATCCCTAATACTCAGCTAACACTGCATGTAAAGTCAGTGAAGGAAAGTGTAGACCAGTGTAGAGGTAGCTGGAGCTCAGTAGCTATCATTGTGGCACTGAGGGATCTGTAATCCTAGCAACCAGCTGTTAAATTTAATTAGGCAAACATCAGAGTTGTATTTTAACCCGTCTTTAATCAGATATATACTCTGTTTTGTCAGTTGCATGTTTTTCCCTCATTTAGTAGTGAAGACAAGCAGTCTCCTCTAAAGTGGCCAGGTTGGCTTGCATCTATGAACTCGTTGGTGCCCACCACCACCTCGGCCGTCAGTAGCCCTGTTAGTTCCTTGGACTCCCCACTTTCTGTCATCAGTTCATCCACTGGCTCGCCGGGTGTGCCAGTGACCCCTTCGGTGGGTTACGGACCCATCAGCAACCCACAGGTGGGCTACATTCAATTACATTCACAAGAAACCCCTTGATTTCTTTCACTGCATTATTAGGTGTCCTTAGTCCACACTGGACCTTCTTTAAATATCTCATATAACATATATTTCCCCTACCCTTTAATTATCTTGTCTTCATACTACTTTTAGATTAATTCCTCGATGTCTGAGCTGCACACTGTCAGCAGCTCTGACGATGTGAAGCCATCCTTTGTTCTGAAGTCTCCAGGAGGCACCGGGCCAATGCTGTCCCAAAAAAGACTCTGTGCCATCTGTGGGGATCGCTCCTCCGGTGAGTACTTAGAAAGGACATAATAGTTTTGCAAAGTCTTTAAGATTTTTTTTCCCTATAATCAAATAGGCAAGGTTAGTGCTGGCTTGCTCACTGCTGTGGTATTTGTTTTGGTTTATGAACTAGTACCTCAGCTGTACATTGCTTAAAAACTATTAATGTTACAGTCGTTTCTGACTAATATATTTATGGCAGGATTTTAATTTTGATCAGGACTGACCCAGGATTAATGCTAAACCAAAATGCTCAGTGAAACTAATGGTGATGAATTTCTGCTTTATTGTTCAGGAAAGCACTATGGGGTGTACAGCTGTGAGGGCTGTAAAGGCTTCTTCAAGCGCACGGTGAGGAAAGACCTGAGCTACATCTGCAGAGACAGCAAAGAGTGTCTCGTGGACAAGCGCCAGCGCAACCGCTGCCAGTACTGCCGTTACCAGAAGTGCCTAGCCATGGGCATGAAGAGAGAGGGTGTGTATTTTCGTCCTGTCATGCGGATACCATTGCTTATTCTTATCATGTTTTGGTCTTTTTGAGCCTATTCAGACTTGACCTTAAGATTCAGATAATATGGAACATGGTGTTAAGTACATATGTAAACATGTAAACATTACATTTGTAGAATAACATAAATAAATAGACCAGTGCAGTTTTACTTTGAATCAAGCCATTACTGAACTCTGTATGCTGTTGATGCATTTAATGGGATTATTTATGTATTTATTTAAGGAATCAAGCATTTTTAAACACCAGTTCTATTACGGAAATCAAGTCATCTCTCGTGTGTTTCTTTTAACTTAGTTTAACTGAGTTGTGTTACTGAATTAGTCCTCATTCTCACCTTGGTAGAAAAAAAAAGTTTTTTTTTTAAAATATCACTGTACAGAGGTGTTATTTTGCTTAGAACATAAGCAAACATGGAAAATAATTCAACCTCCTGCTCAAAATGTACAACAGAAAGTAATTAAATTTTTTTAGCAAATAAAAACGAAAAAAATTGATACTGACTGTGTAGGTTGAAAACGACAAGTCAAGCTTTGATTTTCTTTTCTCTGGTAGATAGACATCTGGTTTATGAAAATCCTCATTCCTTGCACTCCACAGCTGTTCAGGAGGAGCGGCAGAGGAATAAAGAACGTGATGGAGATTACGACTGTAATACTGCAGCCAATGAGGAGATGCCTGTAGAGAAGATCCTGGAAGCCGAGACAGCTGTGGATCACAAGACAGAATTGCACTCTGCTAGCAGCTCTACTGGTGCTGTGAGTGTTTTTTTTTTTTTTTTACTGCTTTTAATAGTGTGCTCTAGAGAGATCTACTTTTGGATTTGCCTGTTGTGATAGGCTTGATTTCTCACACACCAGAAAGATCCAGCACCTTCTAGTGGGCCATATAAAGTTAGGCCACTATATATGCATATATGCATATATATGTATAGTGATAAACAACACGTTTCATTTTCATAATTTAAGCCCCCGTGTTTGGTGAGCACATTCCATTTGTGAAAGGCTAGCATGGCTCTGTTTGGCAAGCACAGGCAAGGGAAGCTAAGATGTCTCAGGGAAAGATGTTTTGTTGTCCTGCTTCAGAGTAAGACAGTGTTATTAAGGTTCATCTAGGGTACAAAATGGGCTAAAAGGAAATGCATAGCAGGACTGCAACTGCATATGTCTTCAAACAGCTTTTTTTAATCATAATTTAAAAATATACATATATATTCAAAAATTATTGGTTCTAGTTTCATTTCATTTGTCTCTCCCATTCGTGATATACTGATTTAATATACTTTTGATGCAATTAAAGTAGCTAAGCATATTGACCTGATTTTTCAAGAGTTCTTCATTTTGTGATTTATTCCTTTCATTATTATCACAGTATAAAGGTTCTCAGGAAAACCACCTATTAACTCATCCCCCCTTCCTGACCTTTAGGCCATCGACCCAGTGACTAACATCTGCCAGGCAGCAGATAAACAGCTGTTTGGCCTGGTGGAGTGGGCCAAGCGCATCCCACACTTCTGTGAGCTGCCTCTGGATGACCAGGTCATTCTGCTACGTGCAGGTAGAAGCGTCCACTTTCTAACACATGCAGACTATTCTTCTACACATAAAGTACATATTTTCACACTCCAATTTGTAAGTCAGGCATCCTTCTCAAGGAGGCAAGATATAATGTATCTGTAAATAATCATGCCACCAGTGAATATCTGACTTAATTTTGAAACTTTATTCTGATGAGGGGAAATGCTGTTTTTGTTAGATTATAAACCTCACCATTAATGACTTTTTATATCTTCATGCATCTGTGTTTCAGGGTGGAATGAGCTGCTTATTGCCTCGCTTTCTCACCGCTCCATTGGCGTGGAGGATGGACTTCTGCTGACTACAGGCTTGCACATGCTCAGAGACAGGTGACCCTTCACATCAGCTACTTACTTACTTAAATTTTTTTTCGTGAATCTTGCAAATAGAATGGTTTCTATAAATTTTTATAATCATTTGTATCACTGATTTTCCAGTAGTTAATAGATGTGCTTGAGGTGCTGTATGTGTACAAAATTACAAACTTCTCTTTCTACAAGACAAGAATCAGTTGAACTGATGCCTGTTTATCTGAACTATAAACTGAATATTAATTAACTAAAATAATTTAATTAATTAACTAAAATAATTTAGCTATAAAATTATCTTAAAATCTGATTGAGTAATAGAGGAAAGCTTCTGGATGTGAGAAACAGTAATGTTTGCGGTTTGATGTATTTTGGTCTAGTTCTCCGTCCCTTTTGTTTCAAAATGAGCTTAATGCACAGTTGCCTCTCCTGTTTGTGCTGTTAATTTTTTTTTTTTCCTACTTTCATCACCATCATTGTTCTTTGCTATTTGTGTCACCATGTCAGGTCTTTTCATAGCACTCGCAAAACCGTTCTGCACCTCAGCTGTATGAAGGGCATATACAATTTATTTTGACAGATACTTAAAACTCCATTTCAGCAGTGATTCATTTACATTAACTTCTTTGGTTTGTTGTATACAGCCAGCATGTAATTTATGCAATTTATAAGTTAGCAACAGTTGCGTTCAAATAAAAACATTTCAACCTATGATTTAGGAAAAACCGTTGATCTGATGGCATTATCAGGCAGTAGATCTCAGGGCATATGTGGATAGCACTTAGACTTCCAGTGCAAGCTTTGCTAGTGTTGGCGATTGTTTGTTTATACCTTTCCTCAATATATTAACCCTCATCCCACTCACTCATAGCACTGCTACTAATTATGATTCCTCATTACATCTGTTTACATCTCCACAGGGAAAGTTCACGCAGCCCAGAGGTGGGGGCCATATTTGACAGGTACTTGAAAGGGATATCAGACTCCTCACTTCTTACTTCTGACTGCAGCTTATTCAATGATGATAATGATATGTAAGAAAAAGGCAATCATTTTCAATATTTTCATAAGCTCAACATCTCTGTATTAGCCATGTATAGTGGTTTATTGCAGGGAAGTCTCACAAAGTGAAAAATGCTGGGAATAGGGATTTGCCATTCTAAGTTATTGTTCCTTCCTCTCTCTCTCTCTCTCTCTCTCTCTCTCTCTCATCATTCTCTTTTCAATTTCCCGCCATAGAGTGCTCACTGAGTTGGTAAATAAAATGCGAGATATGCAGATGGACAAGACTGAGCTTGGATGTCTGCGAGCCATCATCCTCTTTAACCCAGGTGCAGTTATCAGATCTTACTGATTGCAGGGTTCTGGGAGAAATGTCTGAAAATCCATTCAGCATTCACTTTTGAATCTCTGCTCTTTGGTAGAAATATGCTATTGTAAACCCTGTTTTGTATCATGGATTGTGAAGAATCAGACAGATTAATCTCATGGATGCATGTGGCAAATCAGCACACATTCAGAAAGAGTTAGGGACTGAACTTATATTGTTATTATGTCTCAATGAAAAATTGTTTCGCTGAGGGCAAGCGAGGAATATTCTCATATCCTGTTATTTACTAGCAGGTTATGAGTTCTTTAGATGTGAGTTGATACAAATTCCACCACTATGATAAATTAACTAACCATTCATTAGCTTGCCACCAAATTTGAGAACACAGAAAAGTCTTAAAAGTTTGTGAATACATTTTTTATGTTTTATTCCAATATTATAGTTGAGACCGTCACTCGTGTTTTTGTTTGCTTGCTTTCTCACTCTCTCCCTGATTGGCTGAATCACCCTCTAAATATGTAGTCAGAAGTTGGAGCACGATAATGAAGAAATGTCCCGCTCCTTTTAGACCCTTTTCATTTAAAACAATTCCATTAAATTAATTCTAGTCTTGCAGTACCAGTTCTTTTTCTAATTTGTACCACACACACCACTGTTACACATTCATATACAAAATGTCACATTTATCGTCTCCATCTGATCTGAACTGCAAATGTTTTATGATATTGGCTGATGACCAAACTGTCATTGTGAGTACCTTGGAATTTTATTCATTCAAAAGCATAAAGCAGAAGTAAAGACTATAAATTTTTATAGGCAGTTGTGCAGAAATGGCACTTGTTTTCCAGCAGAAAGTGCAAATTAATGCTGTCTTTTAAGGCTTGTGCAGCAACCTCTGTCAGACAGCCTTGAAGCTTAATCCTCTGTATTCTTGTTTAGATGCCAAAGGTCTGAGCAACACGAGTGAAGTGGAACTCCTGCGAGAGAGAGTATATGCATCCTTAGAGGCTTACTGCAGGCAGAAATACCCTGAGCAGCAGGGGAGGTATGCTAATTCTTTCTCCACAACACTCGTTGCAGTCCTCTGCAGTGTAAGCTACAGTTACACCACGCTAAGCCTCAAGCTGAATGTTTTTGTATAACGGTTAACTAATCATTATTGTATTATTATATTTGAATCCACCATTTTTGCATATTCAAATGCAGCTTTTCAGACACAGCTGCTTCTATAAATCGTTACTACGGTTTGTTCAAAAATGCTTTTCATTTGTTGAACAAGAGCCAAAGCAGCAGAACAAGTAGATACTAGTGTATATTACAGATGGATCATTTTACTCACCTCTTTTTTTTTTTTTGTAGTGATGATTACAATCATTATACTCCTGGATCATGCGTCTAGTATTTGCTGTTGTAACATGTCGATTAGCTGATGGTGAAACACATCACTCTGTGCTTTACATTTTTACTTTTTCATTTATGTTACGTCTATGCCTTATTTACTAATACCTATGAAGACCGATACACAAGCAGAGATGGTCATTATTCTGTTACATCGGCACTAGAATCTTACAGCTGATGGAAGAATATAACATTTGTTATAAATGCTATTGTAAAGTACTTGCAGAAGAATATTTCATAACATGGGTTGGGCTGCAGCATCGTCTACTACGTAAAAGAAGGCTGCGAGTTTCAAGTACATGTTCAGCAAGAATTCAGGGCTCTATGATCCTAGTCTGGTAGTGCTAGCAAGACAAGAGGACATGCTTCAATGGAAAAAACAATTTGAATTTACAAGCACTTCATGCACTACAAATTACGACACCAAGTGTCTGGTGCAAGAGAAATGTTTACTCCAGGCTTGAATTAAACTCACTGCTTTCAAGCTATGGTTTAATACCTTAACTCCCATAACATGCAAATAACCATAACTGGTGCAACCGACTGTGGCGGGTTAGTGTGTAAAATGAGTCTTTAAAAGCTCTTAGAAATTTGATGTCTTCTGTACTTGGTTGTAAGGCAGACCATTAGTCATGTTTTAAACATAACATTTACATGTAACATTAGCTAGAGAAATCTACGTGCAATTTGTGACTTATCAAGAGAGGCAAAACTGAGATGGTATCAAGTGTTTTTTACTTTATCCCTGTCTCTCTTTCCTCAACTAGATTTGCTAAGCTCCTCCTCAGGCTGCCTGCGCTGCGCTCCATTGGGCTCAAGTGTCTGGAGCACCTTTTTTTCTTCAAGCTGATCGGAGACACGCCCATTGAGACGTTCCTGATGGAGATGCTGGAGGCTCCTCACTAGCTTTGCCCTAAGGGAGGCTGGGAGATCACTGTGACTGCACTTTTCAATCTCAGGGGAACTTGAGCAATTGGCCAGCCTCCAGTCCATGATACACTTGTTGTTAGGTTTGTCTCTTTGTAAGTGCAAAACAGAGTCTAAAAAACCCAAGACTTGCCATGAACTTAGAGTATGTTGGTGCTATATTTCAGTCATAAGTCTTGAATTCTTGTGGATTTTTTTTTTCCTTTTTTTTTTTTTTCTTTTTCTTTTTTAAAAGATTGGAACCTTCAGTTCCCTTCCTAGCTTACATGGGATTTACATTTTGATAGAACCATTTAAGGCTTTTAAACTTGTGGATGTTGAGCTTTATTTGTCTGTAAGTGTGCTCCTCCATCATCTCGTCAGTGTGGTTTCTTTTATTCCTTAAGGGACTAATTTATTCAGCTCAGACCTTAAAGGACTGGCGATACGAACAACTGAAAGAACAGTTAAGAAAAACTGTTTTAAAATCTATAAGCTGACATCGCTCTCCCAGTTAAGCTAGCCTGGCCAAACATGTATGCAATGAAAATGCACAAAAGTCTGGAGAAAAGCTCATTATGATGTGCAATTTGCAAAATAATGCTAGTCAAATATTTTGGAGTTTATTCCAGGGAAGCGAGGTCTTACCATGTGCTCATAGATCTAGATCATGGGTGCTTGACTGATCTTTTACATGCTTGATACATTGTACTGTTTATTTTCTTCTTCTTCTCCTTTTTTTTTTTTTTTTTTTCTCCTTCTTCTTTTCAGTTTGCAGTTTTGGTGAAAACTGAAAAAAATAACTAGGATACTAAGTTCACTAAATTAGCCATGCATTGCTTTATGACTGCAGTGTTCCAGGCTGAAGTCGGTAAACTGCTTTGTGACATTGCTTTTTCTCTCAGTTATTCTTTTCGTAGTACACGCTTGTTTTATCACATATCACGTAACCTTTTAACTTGAGTTATGATTCCTTATGTAAACTGCACTATACCAGTTCAAATATCAGATATTTGACCAAAAGGGGTCATATTTGTGTATGCTTTGGTGCTTTAAAAAAAGAAAATGGCTGTTTTAAATGTTACATCCCTGAAAACGCACATAGAAACTTGTAGGCAGGAAACAGTTATATTTTAACAAAGCTGAACATAAGCAATACTAAATTTAAAATACGAATGTGTATAATCTCATTTCTGAGTCAAATTGTCAGACGTCAATTTCTAGTACTGTGCAAACAGTTGTTCAGGGACAGTAAAACATGAGTGCAACAAAAGAGCAGAAATCCATGTTCATTTATATTCCAATGATTTTTATCATTGCTTTTAGTTGCTTTGTACATCTAAAATACAAAAAAAGACCTTAGTTTGCACTGTATTTCCTGTGAATCCCAGTTTTCTGACTGTCTTTGCTCTTTTTCTTAGTGATGTGTTTTTTCTCAGATTTCAATTAGATTTGTAATCTTGCTGGTTTTTTGTAAGATCTTTGCTTTGCTTTGGGGACGAAGACCACAGAGACTTTGAAATGCAAGTTCCCTATTGGCAAAAATGTTTACTACACCTTCGGGTTGTTTTGTATGGTCCTGTACAACCACCATCCTTACTGCATTAGGACATGTTTGTGTCTGTCATTGCACTAAATTTGTCATACAATGATGATTGTAATGATCCTCCATCAGGTTCTCCATCGCTAGAGCTCAATTTAAAGGAGCTTGATGGCACTGCAAGTGAACCATATGGACACGACCCTAAATAAAAGCTGGTGATATCGAGACTCGTGTGGTGTTCGGTCTGTCATTTGACTGGATGAGGAGCATAATGGCTACAGCAGAGCTAGAACGCTAAACAGATCGCACCTGATTCAACAAATGATCTCATCAGCTAATCACAGGACTGTGTTAAGCATGCGTTAGAGAAATACCGAGCTGCTCTGGGGCTTCCAAAACATTTCCATCCTTACATAACAGCAAAAAATAGGTTAGATATATAAATCCTGTCATGGACGGACAAATAGTAAATTCAGTTCAAGTTGTGTTTAGCCACTTTCAAGTGAAACTTAATTGCCTAAGCTGGAAGGAGTACTAACATGTAATGTATATGGTAAGCTAGTTAATTGGAAACAAACGAGTATTTGAATTAGCACATATCATGTTAACAAAATGTATATTTTCCCCAACCTGTAACAGATAACTTGAGGAAAAGGATGTTTCAAGCATGAGATGTTGAACGGCTTCACATGTTTAATGCCGAAATAATACAATTTCTGAAGAGTTTTAATGATTAAGGTGAAATATTGAGTTCTGAACATTATAGATACTTCAGTGCGATATCTGCATGAAACACACCACATGACCAGCGTTTTCTCTGGATGCTTCATAAAAGCTTTTTATTGCAAGATTTTTTATACAGTATATACTTTTTTTTTTTCCGCTGTGAGTATTAACAAGACTAATTCACATTCTTGGTACTCTTATTCAATACCCACTTTGTATGGCACTTGCAGCAAAATGTTGGACATGACTCGATTCTGTTTACTTTAAGTGCAATGATCTCGAAAAGGCTTGTGAGCAGGAGTGGAAGGTGGGTGGGTTACAAGGACCAAACATGTTTCAAGTTTGTGCAAAAAAAAGGAAAGAAAAAAAAAACAACCTTAAAAAAATTTATTACACATAACAAAAGCAAACATCGCTGAGCATCCACCCGACGTCGCAGAAGCTCCCTTTGACGCGACTCCTTTGACTTCCTCTTGGTTTTTAAACAACGCATGGCTTGCTTTACTTTTCTTAAATTATAATTATCACAGAATAACACTGCTTCTGACCTATAATACACTATTCTATACAAATACGAATGCAACAGATGCACAAATAAAAACAAGAGATTTACACAATTGTACAACATTTGTCTTCTTAGGGAACATTTAGTTTCTACATTAGATTTCTAGTTCATTTGTCATTTTTACAGTACTCGATTATCTGAAAAGAAGAAGACATCAGACAAAAACAAAGACACTTCTTCTTGTTAATACTTGCCATTGCTTTAAAATGACATGATACACAGAGTAAGGTGCTGGGGTGGGGTGGGGGGTTGGGTACTACCGGGTCGTGTAGTACAGTTGCGTGGATTGTCAGATTAATGTTTTGGGTTTCAAGCTACAGAACAGACGTTTCATGATTTTCACATGTATAATAAGTGTTCTTCCGATAAAAGCTGAGTGCTGCTGTGCTGAAGAGACCGCATGACCACACCTCTGTCCTTTTCCAAAGATGCAACGTTTTGACCAGATGCCACAAGTATAGCTGTCATGCATCACACAAGGTTGAATTAAAAATGTTTCATTTGTAACAGTTAACATCAAGGCAGCATCAAAAGTTCTTCTTGGGCTAAGACTAGTGTTGATTTGTGTCTGGAAACAGATTTCCGCCTATTCTCCTTGAGCACTTTCAGCAGATGGACTACAGTACAAGTGGCAGAAGGTGCTGTAGGTCAGCATTGTGTATCAGACCTGTATGTTGTTGCATATCGCTGATCATCTCAGGCTCACTCAAAAATAATAATAATAATAATAATAAAAAAAACCTTATATAAAGTATATATAATAATAATCAATAATACCACAGCAGTGCAGAGAGAATCACCTCTACTTCAGGGATTTCTATAAATCTGTGCTCTGCAGTTTCCCTTGGACATGAATGCTGAATGTGCTACTAACCAAAGCAGGTTTCTCCAAACGGCTAATGTTTGATAACCATGGTGTGAAAGATCGGCCACTGATCTTTGGGTTCACACTCAAGGCCACAGTGGTAAGCAACACTAACACGTTTGTCTTTTTCGAGAACTCGTTCCTCACTACCACACAGGGCTACAAGAGTGTGTCTGTATTTGTGTTTAGAGAGTTGTATTGTAGAAGGTTGAACGGCAGCTGATACTGTGCTTGTCTTTTAAAAATGCAGTAAAAGTGGTAGGTGTTAAGAAATATCAGTCTTTCAAACAGCATGCTTAGGTTGCAGTGTCCAGGATCAGGTGTATTGAGATTTGAAGCGTGTGTACGTGTGTGTGCATGTGTGTGTGTGCGTGTGCATGTGTGTGTGTGTGTGTGTGTGTGTGTGCGTGCGTGTGCGTGTGTGTGTGCGTGTGTGTGTATGAAGACCCTGAGCTGCTAGAATCTATTCTGTGTCACACTTGCATCTCAGAGCCACTGGCTAATCCCAGAGCCTGTGCCTCCTCTGGGGTGAGCCCGTTCTTCAGTGTTCTTCTTACTGCAGAAGAAAATAAACAGATATTTATGTTATTCATGAATGCATTTAAAAAAAAATTCTATTATATTATTAAGGATTTCTTCTAGTGTACAAAAAAATTCTATGGCCACAAATGAATTAATTTAGAAACACAATAAAATCTAGCCACATGGTTCTCATAGTACTAAGCTGACACTAGGTACTAAAGTATAAGCGATAAAAATGATGAAAAGAAAGTGTTAAAGGTATGTGATAGACTGTTGCTTTGTATTTTTTTTTCCTGACCAATCCTACCCACTCCTGTAAACACTCTTGACCAACCTTGGGCACTCCTGCAGAAAGTTCGACTAATGCTGCTCACCTCTACAGAGATTCAGTTCAATCCAATTTTATTTGTATTGGGCTTTTAACAATGGACATTGTCACAAAGCAGCTTTAAAGGAATATAAAAATGTAGAATAGGATGTCTAAAAAATTTCTATTTCTCCTCTGAGCAAGACTGAGGTGACGGTGGTGAGGAAAAACTCCCTGAGATGATATGAGGAAGAAACCTTAAGAGAAACCAGACTCAAAGAGAAGTTCATGCTCATCTGGGTGATGCTATAATTAACTGTACACTGTAATTTTGATCAATCCCACCTCCACCCACAAAACTTTAGACTAATCCCAATCATTCCTGCATGAAACTTGACTTATTAAAACCCACCCTTTTGGAAAGTTTGACCAATCCTCTCCAATCCTGCAGGAAGTCTGGCTAAGTTTGACCAATCCCGCCCACTCCCACAAAAAAGGTTTCACCAATCCTGGCTTCTCCTGCCGGAAGCTTAACAATTCCCGCTTGCTCCTGCAGAAAGTTTGACTAATCCAACCTGCTCCCAAAACACACTTAACCACTCCTGCCTATTCTGCAGAAACTGAGACCGATCTAACCTTCTCCCACAAAAAGTCTGACCTCTTCCTCTGCAGAATATTAATGAATATATCCTTTATTTGTCCTGCGAGCTTCATACACAGGGGAAACAAATTCCAAGCTTAAATGTTTACTCTTTAGAAGCCTCGGGATTGAAATGAAGACAAAAATCAGGGACTGAGATACCAGGCAGTGATTCATCATCTCTGTTTTGTGTTGAAAAAGACTACATTTACAGCATTTGGCTGACGCCTTTAACCAGAGCGAGTTACCGATCAGGAATAACATTATGAGCACTGAGAGGTGAAGTGAATAACACTGATTATCTCCTCATCATGGCACCTGTTAGTGGGTGGGATATATTAGGCAGCAAGTGAACATTTTGTCCTCAAAGTTGATGTGTTAGAAGCAGGAAAAATGGACAAGAGTAAGGATTTGAGCGAGTTTGACAAGGGCCAAATTGTGATGGCTAGACGACTGGATCAGAGCATCTCCAAAACTGCAGTGGTCAGTATCTATCAAAACTGGTCCAAGGAAGGAACAGTGGTGAACCGACGACAGGGTCATGGGCAGCCAAGGCTCATTGATGCACATGGGGAGCGAAGGCTGGCCCGTGTGATCTGATCCAACAGACTCAAATTGCTGAAGAAGTTAATGCTGGTTCTGATAGAAAGGTGTCAGAATACACAGCACATTACAGGTCAGGGCTGTTTTGGCAGCAAAAGGGGGACCAACACAATATTAGGCAGGTGGTCATAATGTTATGTCTGGTCAGTGTACAGTGAGAGGTTGAGGGTTAAGGGTCGTGCTTAAGGGCAGTCCTGGTGTTTGAGCTCTTAACCTTTCACTCTTGGGCTACCACTTCCATATCTATGTTACTATCACCTACATACACAGGAAAGTATAGTGCATATTCTCCTGGCTCTTGTAACTGCTTTTGTCCTGTCATGTATTGTAAATGTCATGCAGTGACTTACAGGACTTGCGGTTAGCTCTGGAGCGTCTCCTCTCGCGAGGCTGACTGCGCTGACTGGGGCCCTGAGTTGCTGACTTTACTATACGCTCCATGATCTCATCTGCTGTGTCTTCCATGCAGTTCGATGTGTCTTCGTTGGCAGAGGACCACAGTCCCATGCGGCCTATATGACACAGAAAGCACCGTTCTGTTCAAAACAAGGCTCCCAACACAGTAGCTACAGAGTGCATTTTTGAAGCTAACAGAAAGCTACAGGACTGTAGCGGTTTGGACGCACCTCGGCTGGCTCGGGTGCGGGTGCGTAGACCAGGCAGGACCGAAGGAGTGGTGTCTCCAAGCTGCAGACCGTCTCTCAGAACTGCGGTCATCTGCTCGTGCTCTGCTGCATTCTCAGCGTAGTCGAGTCCCTGCACTGGAGCGTCGTGACCGTCTGCTGCAGCGCCTGCAAACTTGCCGCTCTGTGGAGAAAAGAACAGATAAACTGCAGATAAATCCCACTATCCAGTTGCTGTCCAGCACCTCTTTCCTCTGGCCTCTGGTAGTTGAGTCTCTTTGCCTGAAGGGATTTTTGTTGGCAATCTGAATCTTTCCATGCAGGCGTTTTGTTAAAAACAATCAAAAACCATTTCTAGCATGCACCACAGAACACCAAAATGCACACTGAGCTTAGTATCGTTAGTCTGTTGCCTAATCGCTAATGGGTGGACAAGATAACCAGTGGAAAGCAAAAAGCATAAAACTAATGCAAATCTACTGTCCACTGTGTGTTTATTTTAATGATCTCATTGACACCGTCATCAAAATGTCTGCATTTAACTTCTTGCTTTATAGATTCCACATGGTGACCCTGCTCCCTTCCTTCTCTCACAGCTTGTGTAATGGGATCACAAACACATTGCCTCTCTGCAGGTCCTTTCAACACCCGTTTCTCTGCTGGCGGTCGCTGTGTGTGTGTGTGTGTGTGAAGGTATTAGTGAACGTGACTCTCTTAGGGCTGGTGTCCATTTTCAACAATTCCATCATGATCAGTATGATGGAATATCTGACAGGACTTGTTCTCTGTTAGTCTCTGGCTGCTGATTGCAGTATTTTTTAACGTACAAAATAGTTAAAAGTTAATACATTGTTGAAGTGCACATGGGGATAAACAGGCTTCAGGTGCACGCACACAGACACACACACACACACACACACACACACACAGACACACACACACACACACACACACATGTAAATACAACTGCACACAACTGTGCATACCTCACTATCCTCTTCATCCTCACTCTAGAAAGGAAAAATGGAAACATGATGGATGAAAGAAAAACCAAAATACAAGGCAAACTATAGGTAATGACAAAGAACAAGAAATAACTGAAACAAATAAAATGTATAAACAATAAACATGATCAAATTACCTGAGTGGTTTTAAGTAAGGAACTATTCCTTACTTAAAACAAGTGACTTTCTGTGTTCAATTCTTTAATTTGCTCATTTTTAAAGGTCATTAAGGGAAAATGTGATATGCATTAGAAAGGCTATGTCAATGTAGATAATAATAAAGCCTAATAAATGTATAACAATTAAAAAAGGGGTCCCACTTTAATTTTTCTTTTATGAAGTTCTATACTGTTCCCGGTGGAACCTGGGTGCATTTCAGACTCTTCCTGACCTGCATAGAATCCTGACAGAGACTCTGTATATTTTACTTTAAGATTATATTTAAATAGTTAAAACAGCCAACGTTGATCTAGTGGAGTTACACGCTATAGCAATGCAACCTGAACACACAGAGCAGCCTTAAAGCGGCTTCACCAGTCCCAGTGCTCACATGCTGCTTCACCGCTGTTCTTCAGGCCCATAAATAGTGTTGGATTTTCAGGCTGAGATTAGACTAAGAACCCAAGTATTACTTGACAAATTAAACAAAAACAAGTCAGGCCCCCCGTAACCAGGATCCCCCAAAGAGACAGGCTTTAGCAGGTCATGTCCGAGGAATCAGGGATAGCCTCAAGCACAGCTACAGTGCCGCTGATATTAATTACTCAGGTCAGGTGCTGGCGTTTGGCAACTGGAATGAATCAGGTTTATTAAATTTGCTGGGTATTAAGGACTCCCCACAGGCTCACTGCTCTAAGCTTCAGTAAACAACAACCTTTACATACATTTTATTTGTCAGTCTATTATGAGTTTACTAATATAGCTTATATGGAACACTTAAAAGTAATTGAATAAAGTTACATTGTGTGCTTGCTATATAAAGTATACACTGATCAGGCATAACATTATGACCACTGAAGTGATGGCACCTGTTAGTAGGTGGGATATATTAGACAGCATGTGAACATTTGTCCTCAAAGTTGATGTGTTAGAAGCAGGAGAAATGGGCAAGCATAAGGATTTGAGCGAGTTTGACAAGGGCCAAATTGTGATGGCTAGACGACTGGATCAGAGCATCTCCAAAACTGCAGCTCTTGTGAGGTGTTCCCGGTCTGCAGTGGTCAGTATCTATCAAAAGTGGTCCAAGGAAGGAACAGTGGTGAACCGGCGTCAGGGTCATGGGCGGTCAAGGCTCATTGATGCACATGGGGAGTGAAGGCTAGCCCGTGTGACCTGATCCAACAGACTGGCTACTGTTGCTTAAATTACTGAAGACGTTAATGCTGGTTCTGATAGAAAGGTGTCAGAATACACAGTGCATGACGGGTCAGGGCTGTTTTGGCAGCAAAAGGGGGAACCGCACAATATTAGGCAGGTGGTCATAATGTTGTGCCTGGTCGGTGTATATGAATTATACAAAAAAATGGTATAGGTTTGCTCAGTGGTGAACTGCTCCATCTAGTGGTACAAGTGTAGAACTGCACAAAGCACTATGATACTAGTCATTAGAGGGCGCACTCACATCAGTAATCATTTTGCCCCGGGTCTTGTTCCTCTCTCGGTGGTTAGCTCTTTTCTGTTTCTGCTGCAGCACTCTCTCCCTGGTGGTGCGATACTCCAGCGCAAACTCGCTAAGGATCTTACAGAAGCGGTGGATGCTGACTTCCCTCACTGCATATGCTGGGTGACCCAGGAACAGCAGAAAGGCATGAAACCTGTAGATCATGCACACAGAAGTTTAGTCCTGGAACTGTTATGTTTTATTCACTAGCTCTTATTATGTCTTGGAGGAATCCCTGCTCTAATACTTCAGACATCAGAGATTGAGTCAGCAACTCTATGAGTTCACAATGGACAATACAACATGATGCAATAACAGCAAAATCTGTAAAATTGGTTGTTTAGGTGTATTAATATTTGGAAAATAAATGTTATTCTTGGTTGAAACTGGTTTTGTTTATACTGAACAGTTGATTCTTGTCCTTTCCAGATTTTGAAAAGACTTTTTCTTTCCAGATTACCTACATTTTAACATTTCTCATTTCTCAAAAGCAATAATCACTATGGGGCTTTATAATTACACTAAAATGTAATCCCGGATCCAGATGTGCAAAACTGATAGAGACACTCAGTTTACAGCTGGAACTGCAGTCCATTTCGTCTGCTAACTTCTGATCCAGGGGGTGAATACTTATGCAACCATCAACATCAATATCTGAATTTTTGTTTAACGTTTGTATCACAACAAAAAGATGCGTTCAGGTGTAAGACATAATTATGTAAATGAAACTGTATCTATACCAATTAAGTTCAGTAAATTATATGGTTGCTCGCTTCACTAGCCCATGGTTCTTGCCCTTTACAAACATTTAAAATATGTTTTTTTTCTTAGGGAAGGTACAATAGTGCAGAAAAGAGAATTCTAAAGACAATTTAGTTTCTTTGATCTGGGTATTTTTATTTCCTCCTAAATGATTTCTCGGTTAGTAACAAGTGCCCATGAAGCCTTAAATTGTCTGTGAAAATGGTCAAGTACATTGCATTAACTACAAGGTCATGTGCGTTCTGCACTGCTACTCCTTTAGCCACTCAATAAGATTGTAACCTCAAGACGTTAACCTGTTGATGATGCGTCTGTGGACGATGGTGAGGATGATGATCCTCTCAGCACAGTCTTTCAGGAAGTCAGACATGCGCTGCTTTAGTGCCGGCTTCATCTCATGCTTTGCAATGACCTTCAGGTGGTCCCAGGAAGCTTTGCAGCGCCGCTCCATCTGGGCCAGATTGTCCTGAAGTTGGTCAAAGTCCACCTGAGGTGAACAGAGAAGATATGCTCTTATAAATCCAGCTGCAATTCAGTTTCCTTACATTAAAAAAAGATATGCTTTCTTATGTGCCATCACCACCTCTCTGCTGTTCACTAATAAATGTGTTACTAGCTGCTGCTGAGGCCATGTGAAGTTGTATTATGTTGCGAATAACATCAGTCATCGTCACAGTTATTAAAGTAAACTCTGTTAATAAAGGACACAGAAACTTCAAGTTACTAATAAAATGATATTGCAATTTTTTATGTGTGTAGAGTATTTTAATATTTGAAAAAAATAAAAATAAAATATTAATTTGATTTGGTTTTGGCTGACTTCAAGGTTCTTGTCCTTTTTTGAAATTTTTATTACATTATTATTATTATTATTATTATTATTATTATTAATTGATTGATTTATTAATTAATTTATTTATTTTTACTTTAATTTATCTTTACTTTCCAGGTTTTCCAAATATTTGAAAGTTTGTTAGCTGCATTATGTGACATGCATTAGGAAATATACAGGAGTACAATAAAGAATTTCAGAAGTCAACAAATTTAGATCCATTGTTTCTTTGGGCTTAGTGTTTTGATTTCCTTCTAAATGATTTCTAAACTTCCCTCTGCTGTGTTGTTAACACAAACACTAATCCAGGTGTGTAAAGCTCCACTCGTCACAGGCCACAGCACTACAGAGTTTAGACCTCATTTACCATCAAATCAGTTCATCAGCTAATTACTCATTGTTGAACATCAGCGTACAGCTGTGCAGCCACACTCCTTCTCTAACAAGACCAAGTCAATACTGCTGTTATCAATCCTGAGTAGTACCAAGTTGCAGATGGGTGTGACAAGATCATCAGACCAGGAAGTTAATCAGACCAAAGCAGGGAATGACAAGATGATGTATATATAACATACCTATGCAATAAAAAGTTTATATTTAAAATCTCAACCTGCAGAAACCATGATTTTTACATTCTCATTTAAAAAATCAAAGGCAAAATTGGTCTAATTGTCTATAATTCTATCATTTGTGATCGCTTTAGAGCTTTACAATTACAATAAAAATTTTTTATCCAGGATCCAGATGTGTGAAGCTGATCCGGACACCCAGTTTGCAACTGGAACTGCAGCCAAAAGTTCCTTCTACTAAGTTTTGATCCAGGGGGTAAATACTGCAACCATCAGCATCAATATCTACTTTTTGTTTAATCAACCTGTGTGTCAAAATAAAATGATATTTTGGATCTTCAGATGTAAGACATTGTGTAAATGAAGCTGTAACCATAATATTACTAATTAAATGCATTTGCAGTTCCAGGTTGCATCAAATTCAAGTGGACTAAATAATTATGCAAGAAACTGTATCTTTTTTGAGACCTGAACATGTCATGTCTGAACTGCTCTAGAAGCTTAATAAATCAGATTCAGTGCTGTACCTTAGCAGAGCGTGTAATTGCGCCAATCTCAGAGTAGAGGTCAGAACTTTCTGGAAACTTGTCCACTACGATGGAGCAGACGTGGTGAAGCAGAGACTGCTTATGCACAGTGTCTTTCACTTCTGGAACTTTCTCTAGGTAACTCAGCTCAAAGCCCTTAGCCTGAAAACACACACACACACACACACACATTAAAATGGACAATATCAGTGGAACTTTCCTGTAACAAAGTAAATTGACTCTATAAATACATCCACATTGAACAAATGGGTCACTCTGGATTTCATCCAGTAAATAATTTCTATAAAAGGGTTTCTAATCATAGGCCATTTCCACAATTTACAGACATTTTTCTGCTACAGCTGAGTAGATTACCATCAGTTCCATTAAGCAATAATACAGAATGCTTTGAAAAGCAAGGCAGGTCAGTAGTCTGCTCGTATGCATGTTCACATGAATGCTTCATTGGCTCGGAAATAGTTGAATCTCAATCAAATGTGGTAAAGTACAGGAAGTCACTGGCCTGCACTCGGGTCAGCCTTGTAGTGCTGAAGACCCAGCTGAAAATAAAAACGGGAAATCTCCCAAATGACATGACACGAATTTGACTTGCTTTGTTCTCTTGCCCACACTCAATGGTTTACTGTAAATGTGCTTTCAATCCTTTATTACCTCTTTCGTTTTTTTTCCTCCCCAGTCCTCAAAGAGAAAAGGGAGGAGGGAGGAGGGGGAAAGGCCGCGAGCACGGCCATAACTCACGTTTGATCCATTGAGGAAATTGCCGATAGCGAGTAGTGTGGACAGAATAAAGCACAGTGTCTTGTTCTTCTCCAGCTGACTCATGCCCTCCTTCAGGTCCTGTAAGGGCTCTGCCACTTCCTGTAAGAGAGAAAGACAGAGATGAATTTACACATGACTAATGTAATATTTTAGCAAAAGCAACCTGCTGCATGATCTAACAGCTCAGCTGTGTGCATGTAGACAGTAAAGCCTCCAAATCTTGTGCAATCTCCTGACCTTCTCCAATACATCATAGTCCATCTTGAAAGCCCAGAGGTGCAGGCGAGCAGACAGCTCACTGATGGAGGACAGCGTGAGGAGGAACTGTTCAGCGCTGCCCAGAGGAATGTCTGGGTTCGCCAGCTGTGCTTCCTGTATCTTCTGCTTCTCCTCTTCTGTGGGGATCATCGTCAGGATTTTCTAGACAGGACAAAAGACAGCCATGTTTAAATTTGAACCTTTGTTTCTCAATGCATTTATTAAGGATTTATATTTTTATTTATGACTCACAAACATTAGTCATAATTAGATATTAGTGTGAACCGAAAAAATATCTTTCAGTTACGTTTCCTACAGGTTCATTTTATGCAAACCTCCAAAAGGTGAAATGACTATGCAAAATTTTTCTAGGTGTGTGTGTGTGTGTGTCTGAATATCTTGTAATGCACTAGACTCCCAAGAACACTGTATTCCTGCCTCACACCCTGTGTTCCTAAGATAGGCTCCAGAACACCCTGACCCGTCTAGAGCACGTCTAAATAGGGTCTATTATAAGCTCCTACTTTGTCACTACATTAAGATATTTGGGGATATTGTATAGAGATTATGTTTGTGACCGGTCATATTATAGATATGCTAACATCTACGACACAGTGCAGAAATGCCTAATGCCAAATTATATCATTTTTGCTGCTAGGGCGCTATAGCATTTCGGCTCTGTTTCAGAGATGTTAGCGTATGTCTAAATGCTCTCTCTAGATGTTAGCATACCTCTAAATGTTAGTGTACCTCTCTCTATATAATTTAAATATATATGTATATACATTCCACTAACTCACTACATTATTAAACATTAATTATTAAGTAAGCAACACATCTCTTACAACACAATATTAAGTAGGCAACATATTTCTTCTCCCTCTTTGCCTTTCAGCCAATTTTCTCCTCTTAAGCCTCCTAAAAGTCCTCCTCCCTACTCCTGGCTTTTTGACCTTAACAGATCTTTTAAGCTTTACGATGCTTTGCGAATAACATTTATCTTTACTAAGATCTTGTCTTTAATTTTAAGGGGAAATATCCAGATTTCTAAATATTTTCTTGGAATTTTGTCACTAGGAGCAACTCTTTGCACTAAGAATATTTATAAATATGGGCCCAGGTTTTTTTGTGTTCACACTGATATAGATACATACACAAAATTGTTGTACAGTCAGATGTACAAATGAGAGTGAGTCAGTAAGAGAGATTGGACCTGAGGGAAGTGTGTGAATCACTGTCCGGTGTCATGGCATGAATTTATGCAGTTACAGAACTAGTTCATAATTCCCCTAATGAATCCCTAACAGACTGATAAATAACAACATCTGGAGAAAATCATCAGTGCATAAATAACTCTCGTCATTTCGATGAATAGAATGATTTCATCTGTGCTATGACTATCTGGTAGTTAACTTCTTTTGCATAATTGCACGCGCTTGTGAAAAGTTAGCAGAGTGTCTGTGTGAGATCTTGCTCAATTTCAGTTTTTTTTCTCACAGAGGGGAAAAATGACAGATCCCATGATGGAAAAATCTTCATTATCCATTAACACATGTTAGAATTTTGCTCAGGTTCACACTGTGATATCATTTTAGCATTAATTCATCTCACTGATTCATTCTACAATGATAACAAATCATCAGATTGATATTTGCTTGACAAAAATTCATGTGTAGAAAAAAAAAGAAGGAACTTTTTAAACCAATAGGATCAGGTTTCATTAAACAGCACTTTTACTTTGAGTTAATGCCTTTCGTGTGCCAACTCAGCAAAAGTTAATATTGCGAGTAAAGTTATAGAGAGCCACCAATCGGTGGAAAATGCAGAAATATGCTTTTATGTGGCAGGATTTTATGATTGAATGATATAGTGCCAGAGAGAGAGAGAGAGAGAGAGAATTTGAATGCCTGAGAAACACATTTGTAAGTGTTTAGAATAAAAATTTAATACGAAGTACATATGCATGTGATGTTCAGTTTTGCTATGGTGTTACCACTGTTTTGGATTTTCGTACTTATTAAAAAGTAATATTAAAGTGAACTGGTGTGTGTTACCTCTATACCCTCTTTGTTCAGAGCATACTCATCAAAGTTGAGGATGGCTGTTTTGATGGTGCGGGGTGGTGGAAGAACCGTGAGGCCAATGTTGATGGCGTTGCTTCTTTTGGAGTCGAGAACAATAATCTCCTGCCGTTTCCCATCCGCTGCTGTTTTCTAAAGTCAGCAAAACATTCATCGTAAAAACTCATACATTTGCTTGTGTTAGCTGCTTTATTTTCATTTTCCAACTTGTTTTGTGTCCAGAATTGTGTGGAGAATTTGCGATGAGAGTTTTTGATGTTGCTGCCCACCTTCGGTTGCTATTATGGTAAAACCTATTCTATTTTGGACCATAACGGAGCAAAAATGTCACCATCAAAACCATATGTCAGGGCAACAGTCACCCATCTGGTCTAATACTTCACTTGGTTCTCATTATGAGTTTGCACGGACTGCTTGCTCGCTCGCTCGCTTGTCGGCTAACTGTTGTGATATCCATCTACCGTCCCTAACGCAAGACTTAAAAAAAAGAGAAGAAGTAAAAAAAAAGCTTTCTGAAGACTACCTTAAAATGAATTGGAACGGAATTTCTTTAATGTGGGTGATTAAGAAAAACAAAGCTTTCCAAGATATGAATGCCAGTGGGATCTATGCTAAGTGCAACTGACTCAGAAAACACGCAGGCACCTGAGGGCTATTTTGGGACTTTGATGGAGAATATTTCTGCACTAGTGAGAGGCAAGACAGTTTGCTTTCTTTGCCAAAGACAGGGAGGAAAGAGAAGGAGAGAAGGAACAGAGAGGGAAAGAGGGAGTTAGGAATGGGCCAGAAATGAGAAGCAGCTGCTTTCGGGTAGGCGAGGGGAGAAGCCCTGACCGGCACACTCAGAAAAACATACATCATAACCGAATAACCTGAAATGATACCAGAAAACATTCTGTGCAGCACTTCCTGATATCAGTGTTACAGTATAACTTTGAAAAAAAGACAGAGTCAGATTGGAAAAGTCTTTCATTGTCTCGTGGACTAATGCTGAGATAAATCGAACAAATATACAAGTAATCTCAGGAAGTTTATAGTTTCCGGTACAACACATACCATCTCAAAGGCTTGTACAGATTACAGAGAAAATGTTGAAACATTGGCAGATCTGATGGAGCCTTAAAATAATACACAACATCCATCAGAGCCAATCGAACCAGTTTTACACCAGGCAGACTGAGATTTCCCCCGTCTGCTTCAAATCTCATGTGCTCGTCTGACAGGGAACGGACTGTGGTGACACTGAGGCAACTGAGATGTGCGATAATCCATACCACATGTTCGCCTGAGAAGACCTGAAATGTTTCCGGCAGAACGTCTTTTCTAAAGAATGACAGAATTTCCTTTCTAGGTTGTACAAAAGGATTAAGTGTTGATATACAGCTACAGATTTCTGTTGCCCAAGTCTAAAAATACTACATGACTGACAAAAGGGAACAATATGTTACCATCTGATGTAATATCATTGTGTTTACCTTTGTAACAGGAAGTTCTTTGGACTTGGTTTCAAAGAGGAGCTCCAACTTGGCTGTGTCCAACTTTACAGGTTCCAGTTTGGACCACAGTGACTCCTTGCAGTGCTTGTCACTGCCGTATTGCCAGTCTGTGGGTCTCACCTCGTTCCAGAAGAGTCTGATGGTCTTCTTCTTCTTCTGAAAGAGTGGAGGATCTCCTCGACTATGTTGAGGAGAACCGATATGTGAGGAAGACACTGGCGCCATGGAAGGTGGTGGTGGAGGTAACATCCCTCCTGGTACAGGTGGAGGGGGTGGACAACCGAAAAGGGGAGGAGGGGGCGGGAGGTTTGGTATACACGGGGGTGGGGGAGGGGGTGTCATGTGGTCACCTGACTTGATCATGTTTCCGACATCCAAAATGTCGACGTCATCCTCCTCCAAAAGGTCTGTAAAGTCCATTTCTTTGATGCGAAGTTCGCGAGGTTTGGCCATCAGCTGGTCCCAGATGTGATCCGACTCCTTTTTGGGCGGCGTGGGTGAAGGTGCTTTCTCCTTCCCTGCATGCTCAGCCTCATGAGGTGAGACCAGCCCCTTTACCAAGTCACCGAACTTTTCGGCCACGATCCGCACATTGCCATGGTTGTCCAGATGCTGCACTTCCATTTTCTTCACATTGTCCTCACATGCCTGCTGCCGGGCCTCCAGAGTTGAGATGCGAGTGGCGAGGCTGTTGACTGACGACTCCTGGCCTCCTGGGCCCTCTAACTCTTTCTCGTTCTCCTTCTCCTCATCCTCAGTAGGCTTCGTATTTTGTGCATAGAGCATGTCCAGCATGAAGCGCTTGTTATTGAGGACTTTGTCACACTGTTCATTGATGTCTGCTGCCTTAATGCATTCTGCCCACTGGCCTGATGGGAAGAGACAGGAAAAACATTGGTTGCACAGAGGGCTACTGAGTTGCAGCATTGATGCAGCAGTGATTAAAACAATTGTCTGTTAATTTAAGCATGACAGATTGTTATTGTCAGTGTCTTTTTTCTTACCTGAATCATTATCACACATGAGCTTCTCCTCTCGCTCTTCCCTCTCCAGTGTACTGCTGGCTGAGGAGATGCTGGAAGCCGAGCAGTTGTCCTTCTCATTCAGTTCCTCATTCTGCCTCTCTTTCTCACTGAGGGCCGTGCTGTCCTCCGTGTCTCTTTCCACAATCTGTTCTTTCTCACACTCCTCTTCTGCCTCTAATTCAGTCTCATTCGCCGTCATTTCCTCTGTGCACACTTTTTCCCTTTCTTTTTCCTTCACTTTCACATCTTCAACTTTCTCGACCTCCTGTTGTGCTTCTTTTTCACTTTCATCTTTTCTTAATGTCCATGTCCCTGTTTTGTCCGAGTTGCCTGGCTTTGTATGCAGCACAGACACCGTTATGTCTTTCTCATCCACAGTCCTCTGCTCCTCCTCTGTCTCTGAGGACCACTGTAGGCCAGACTCCCCACGGCTTGGTTCTGGCTCAGCTTCTGAACCAAGAAAAACAAATAAACACACAAACATATATAATGCTTTTACAAAGAGCCATATTTTTATTTATCCTGACATCTCAAATAAATTTTCTAAACATTTATGACTTTGAAGCTTTGTAATCTCCAGGAATCTCATTCTGCTTGGCTATAGCAAAAAATATGAGGCTGTGTTTGTTTTTTGGTTGCCAGGATGATCAAGACAGGCCTTTATTGTTGTTACACCTGCAAGGTGCTTGGGTCATGGTGGGTTTTTGCTGCATGGTTGCTCGGCATGTGTTCCTCATCCTGTCCTTGCACCCAGCATGCCTTTTATTTCTCCACAGCCCATTCCTCAGTCCTCTGTTACCGTAAGTCGCACACCCTTACTACATTTCCAGCTCCTTATTTGGAAAAGCAAATAAATAAGTGGAAAACAATCCCACAGAAGCATAAGGGATGACAAAACAGGGCAGACGATAGAACGCCTCACAACCTTCAGGCCATATGAGTCCGGGCAAATGCACGTGCACAAAATAACCATTCAGCATTAGTCACAGTCAAGACAAGCCATATCGGTACATGTGTTGTCAGAGCCAATTTCTTGTCCTCTCTGTTAGAAGGTGTGGTGAAAAAAACGAACGCAAGTCATTTCTGCAAACAAATGAGATTGGCATGTGAGCTGGACGGGACATTCAGAGCACCTCATGTCTACACTTGAAATAATACGATTTTCTTTTGTTTTGATACTCATGTTTTTACCATGCAGATGCAGAGCAGTCACCAATCCTCCACCAGCCTGAGTCTACAGATAGTCTGAGGATAGTGAAGGAAAAAATACTGAGATTCTTGGCTGGAATGCACCACTATCCCCTTTACACATGCATAGCCCGATCTGACCAGGAGCTCTGCTCTACATGGCTTTAAAAGCGTAGACCTTCGTCTTACACTAATTCAGAACTTACACATCCTTAATTCTGTCTTTCGTTCCTCAATACCAGGAAGAAAATACAACTCTTCTGTATTATAGACTGCTCTCTCATCTAGTCTGGCAGCTGATGTAGGTTAAAGGCAGTGGAGACTCACCAGGAGCAGCCCAACTGATTATTATCTAAAATGTGTGAAACTCAAGCTGAGTGCTAACTTCACACACGGTGTGACACAGACATGGACACGGATCCAGTTCTGATGGTTGATAGAGGCCAGGTCTGGGCACAATCAATCGATCATTCCGAGTGCAGTTGTAGCGGCATGTACAAAGATTCACGCTTGTTTTATGGAATTTCAGCAGATTGTTCCGATGTGTACAAGGTTGGCAAGTCTTGTCTCAACCACAATGAATCCACTGTAATATCTTCTACAGTCATCCTTTGTACAATCTGCTAACAAGTTAAGAAGCGGCACATTATTCTTTTTTTTAAAGTTACAACCTTTTAGTGGAATCTGGATTTTCTGCAAATTTAGTCACTGTAAGTTCCCACCCACTTTCTATTAAGACATGAAAGTGAAGTCAAGCACCATATCATTTTATTACCAATGCTCATACAAATTGATTGACAGGAGAGAGATTAATATTATTGTTAACCTAAAGAACTGGGCCAATTCTAGTCTCTTAGACTCTAAGGCTATACTATAGTTGGGTTTAGAAGACAGCATACAAGAATACACAAATGTCTCACCTTGTGCAGCGTGGGCTTGAGGACGTTTATTCTCCTGAGACTCAGTGGAGGACGGGATTGGACAGCGGGAGTTGCAGGAGGTGCGTGAACTCAGATTGAGTGTGATTTCTGTGCGACCTCTTGGCGCTGATGCTACATGCTCCCTCTCGTACTCCTCCGCTGCCAGACGTTCCACTTGTTTATACCTAAATTCAGAAAGTGGAAGTTAATCAACCAGCTCCGTCACACAGACCTTAACTGGTTAAGAGTTTGTGTTTTATAAAGATTCAGAAACCTCAGAAAACACTTTTCATCTTATCAAGTGCTAATAATAGATCGGTTATATTTAAATGCCAGCATTTGATATACACTCAATGAGCTCCTTATTAGGAACACTATAATAATACTGGATAGGGATTTCTTTTACTCTCTAGTTCTTCATGGCATGATATTGTTGTCCACATGTTTTTGAGATTCTGCTCCCTGTTGACATGATTGCATCACACAATTCCTGCAGATTTTTCAGGAGCATGTTCATGCTGTGAATCTCCTGTTCTATCACATCCCAAAAGTGACTCACTAGATTCAGACCTGGTCACTGGGAAAGAAGATCACTGAACTCGTGTCATGTTCTTGAAACCAGTTTAAGACAGCATTTGCATTGTGAGATGGTTCATTATCATGCTGGAAGTAGCCATTAGAAAATGGTAAATTGTGGTCATGAAAGGATGCACATGATCAACAACAATACTCAAATAGTCTGTGGCATTCGGGTGATGGTCGATTGGTATTAACAGCCCAAAGTGTGCCAAGAAAACATTTCCCACACCATTACACCACCCCCACCAGCCTGCACTGTTGACACAAGGCAGGTTGAATCCATTGGATCCATGCTGTTGGTGCCAAATTCTGACCCTATCATCTGTGTGTCTCCGTAGAAATTAAGTTTTATCAGACCAGCTTTCAACTGTCCAGTTGTGTTGAGTCTGTGTCCACTGCAGCCTCAGCTTTCTGATCTTGGCTGACAGAAGTGGAACCTGACATTCTTCTGTTAGAGCTCATCCTCCTCAGTCACTCAGATCACATTTGTTCCCCATTCTGATGGTGGATATCTGAAGTTGCTGGGCCGTATCTGCATGATTTTATGCACGGCACTGCTGCTTCACTATTAGCTGATTAGATAATTGCATGGATGAGTAGGTGTACAGGTGTTCCTTATAAAATACTCAGTGAGGCTATTTTTCCTTCCTGTCTGGTTTAGCTTAAGCACTTTACTAGAGTTTCATAAACTAGTGTCCATCTATGAGTTTAAAGGTTTAAAAAAACATACAACAGATATGATAAAATAAACCAGTGTCTCTCTTCACAATGCAGTGTGAACATTTGTAGGATGAACCCTTATCAAGAGACAGTTATACATCATGCCCTGTTTTCTGTGGAAGTTTTATTTTTTAACAGGGCCTCATGTTTTAGCTGCAGCTTATTAGACTGACTGGCCATCTGCTCATCTTTGCTGTGTCTATAACCACAGTGTCTTACTATTGATCTTCGACCAAATGATATTAGACACGACTCAAGACTATGTAGTGTAATAGGTTTGGACAGCAATAATTTCTCCAGTCAGCATTAATAAAGGGAAAACAACCAAAAAGTGACAAGGACAGTTCAGAGGATGTTTTGTACCTCTCTTCACGAGCATGAATGGCCTCCTCTCTCCTCTGCACATAGTCACGACTGAAACAAAGGAAGCCATCATGAGCAAACATTTGCAGAGCACTACAAGCACATGTGCATTTAGCAAAAGCTTTTAGAAGTCAGAAGGAGTGAAAAAAGTACAGAGAAGCTGTATTTAAATGTTAAAGTTAGGGCATGTGTTACTACTATGTCAAAATCTTACTCAATTAAAAAACATAGAAATATGGAGCTAAATATCTTCAGGGAAAAACAAAAAGTAGGTATACTCACGTATTAAAGGTTAAAATTTAAAAATTATTTTTATTAATATATTATGAATGAATTAATTAAGCAATGGCATTTCAATAAAATTATGAAATATTTATGAAATATTTCTCATACAGGTGTAGAATTTGACCTGCTGGTTAATAGAATTTGACCTGCTGGTTAGCTAATGGTTAATAACCTTGGTGGAACTAATGCTAGAGTAGTATAATCAACAAAACCTGATTAGCAAATGTATAATTTGAGATTTAGTTGCACATCTGATGAACAGGTGAGTTTGTTTTTGGTTTCTGGCATGCTATAAATTATATAGCTGTTCTGATCAGGTTTTGTATAAAACACTGTCTGACTGAAGGAGCTGAGACACCGGAAGAGACAGATATAGATTCTCAGACTTTTTTTGCTGTAAAAAGCAACACTGTTTTCTCACAGTGTGTCAGTAATGAACATAAGAAGATAAAATGCCTCAAAGCAACTCTGGGAGTGTCTGAGAAGACCAACCGTTCATTGCTGGAATAAATATTTCTCTAAGCAAGTACTTTATATAAAAGACATCTTGGCAGAATGAGCTTGTTAAGAAGCTAAATTTAAGTCTTGGTCTTAATTTCACTGAAACCCCTTTCTAATCGTCCTGTGAACAAATCAGTAAAGGGCATGAACCTAAAACGAGTTCTCTCCTCTCGTTCGATGCGGTGCAGCCTCTCTTCTCTCTCAAGACGCCTCCGCTCCCGCTCTGCAGCCAGAGACTCCTGGTGCTGCCTGTACGATGAGGCCAGTAAACCTCCCAGACCCGGCCTGCAACACAGCAGAGACAACAGATTCATACTGAAACATGACATATGAGACTTTTATGTTTTATTGTGCATTGAAAATATCTGATATATTCCACGCAATCATATACCTTGTTTTTTTTTCACCAGAGGCATGAAATTTGTGCCTGTTTTGTTGTGTTCAGTATTGAATTTCTTTGTCATGTTGCACTCCAGAGTAGTGGTTAATGGTTCATATGAAAGTAGAAACTCAGTGCTTTATTAGAATTAGAATTAGCATTAGTATTAAAATTTTACCTAGGCTACTAGGAGCAAAATTTTAATAGAAAAGTTCCAAAAAAAACCCCAAAAAGATTAGTTTTCTCAAACAAATGTTTATATCTTCAAAGTAAACGATACCATAAAAGGCATTTTGGCTGTCTGAGATGCTCAAAGGCATTATCTTCATCGACTAAAATTCAGTATGAGGTTATCCAAACAGAGTTAAAAAATATCTCACCTTGAAAGCCAACAGTGTTCTGACTAATTTTATATCAGGCGATAAAATCTGTTTATAGTGATTGAAAATGTAGTGATAAGTCAGTTTCCATTCCACAGACAGAAATGAACTCCACTGTCCTGTTAAAAAAGTGTTAAAGTCTTAAATATCTATGTTAAAATCAAAGTGATTGCAGGTTACCTGTCAGGTTTGCTGTCATTAGGTGACCCTCCTGTTGTAATGAAGCGGTTGAAGGGGGTAGAAGGGGCACTGGATGCACCTGATGACCTACCAGGATATGTGCCAGCATAGCCATTTTGTCTGTTGAATAAAGATTAAGCAGGTTCTATCATCAATCAAGTCAATCAGCAGCTGACTTACTAGTGTTCATGTTTAGAGTGGCTGATATTCATCAACAACAACAACAACAAAAATGAAATGAACACTGCAAATGAAATTCCTGTTTTCCAGTTATTTTTAGTTTGTAGATGCGCTAAAAACATTCCTGCAACTTCAAGTTTCAGCAAAATCTTGTCACGTCTCACATCCCAAAGTACACACAGAAGTCATGCTTATCAGGCTCAAATCTCTTTCTCAGATTGGAATTCACTTGCTCGAGTCATACCCTTTCGAACGTTTACTACAAAACAATTGCTCAGTACAGAACCTCACAAAGGATAAAAACAGGCTGATGAAAAACGAAGGAAAAGTACTACAGTGAATAACTGTTTTATACCGGGAAAAAGTCTTCAATAGTATCTTAAAAGCATAAGATTTTCAGCAGCATAGAGTTTAGTGCTACTGGACCTTGGAGCTCTTAAATTTTCAGTACAAAGATTCCTCAAGGAATATTCGGATAGTTCAATGTTCTAGCTTTGTAACAGGGAATCCGTTTGTTATAGAGTTTTTACTTAGACGGCTTTCTCCAGAGAGTGCTAGACTTTACACATTTTTTCAAAAGTATATATGCGCTATACATAACCCTATCCATCTTGTAGTTCAACCCCTGTGGGAGCTCTTACCTGCCAACACTAGGAGTGGCTCTGGAAGCGAATGTTGAACAGGGTGTGTGTAAGTATCTAATATCTGAAAGACTATGCAGAGAACAGAACACGAGAAGAAAAGGTCAGGTTAAATTACATGCAATAAAGAAGCATTAGTCAAAGGTTTACTGGTGTATAAAACAGGGGAGATGGAACTCAGGGCTTTTATATGGGGCACGGCGGAGGGAAAGGAGCACAGAAGCAAGAGGAAGGTGAGTGACTGTAAAGTGAATCAAAGCAAGTGCTTGAACAATTAAAATGTAAATGTTAGTGAAATGATGGTCTCATTCATCTATCATTAGCAAATGAATATGTGTACTCTACAAGGTTATTATTTTCTCATTGACCTTTGAGGAATAGATTAGTTTAGCATTGTACATTGGCATTAAAACATCGTAATTAAGTATTTTATAAAGGTTTCCAGCACACGAGAGCTTCTGTAACCTTGATTCACTTCGTTTGGCAGTGTATCTGTGGACATAATGGGGAAAACATGCTGAAGCCATCCCACAAAGCATTCTCATTGTCAGATGCGTGTAGGTCTTGTAGACACCATCAAGCTCATTTCCTTTTGGATTTGGTTTCATTTATAGCCTTGTCCCAGCTTGAAAGTTGTACAATACAACAATAAAAGGCAGATGAGTTGTAAATGTCAGTAAAGGTTAGTATCCATCTGAGTGTACCCTGTTTTAAATCACAGAAAAGTGACATTTGCATCGCAAAATTTGGGCTTTTGTGCATTTGTTGATAATGATAATAAATACAGTGTGTGTGTGTTTGTGTGATACCCAATGCATGTTGGATGGGTGATAAGATCTCAGTCTGAATTACAACAATAAAATGATGATCTATTTTACACAGGTAAGGAAGACCAAAGGAAGTTTGCCAATGGCGTCTTACAGCAGAAACTGAAATAGATGATGCACTCACGAAAGAAAAACCCTCGCCTTTCACAAGACAGTCACAAATTCTGTTAAAAATTTTGCTCTGATGGATACCTATAGACAAGAATTACAATTTTTGGCACTAGGGTTAGTAAGTTGGTCATTTGTGCACTTGTTACTTGAACCATGACTACAAATGACTAATTACCTACATCGAATTAACTTAGTGATGTCTGATCCAAACATGCAGGTCTATCATATCTGCCAGACTCTAAGGGGGTTTACACTGTGAGCGGTGAGGGTTTGGTACACGTTTCCGCACTACCTGGAGTCTCGGCCCCTCTGGACTTGTGGGGTCCCCATATGCACCTCATCCGATTCTGACGGGCAAGACGAGAGAAGGGGGGAGGATGGGAGAGGAAGGGGCATTTGATGTTCCTCACTGGGGGATGTGGAGGCAGAGGAGGTGACGGATGAACCCTGGGAGGGCACAGCCCCCAAAGACCTGACGGAGGCCCAAGAAGACAGACCACATGGGCCAGAATCTGGAGTTACAGGTGCTGAGGACACTGGCGCTCTGCAGATGACCTTGGTCCCAGAACAGCCCCTGGTGCTCTCCCGTGCCTCTGAATCAGCAGTGCTGGGGATGAGGTTGACCATGCATTTAAAGGGCAAACACAAGCTAGAAGCCTCCTCTTTCGCTACAGTTGGCGCCATCCAGCTATAAGATGACAGAACAGCTCAGCAGAGGGTTGGGCAAAAGGATGTGGCACCATGATAAAATGTGTTAGGGCAATCACTGGATGTTAGTGAGCCTAACAGCACAGGAGCACAATTCTACATTCTAGCTGCCATTACTAGTGCACTAAACTCTGAGAACCTGTTCCTGAGTACCTGGCAGATCCCTGAACAGAGAGTTCTGCATTCTGTGGTTCCTCAGCTTCCTTCTCCTCCTCCTCCACCTCCTCTCTGTAGTGAATAGGAGGGACGGATGGAGGTATGAAAGAAGTGAAAACAGAAGAGAGGGCAGGGGGGAAGAGAACAAATGTTGCACATAGATAACATGACAGCAGACATTACAAAATGCACTGACAGCAGACAAAACAAAGTGGCACAAACAAGAGAGACACAACATTTAGTTAGTTCGGAAGTATGCAAACACGTTAAAACACTATTAGTTGCTTTCACATATTCACAATCACACTCAGAGGTGCTGATATGACTTCCATTAAGCTGTGCTTTCACTAATATACAGAAGATTCTTCAAAAACAACCTAGAAACTAATCCACAAGCAGCACAATGGAGCTTGATTAACCAATTAGAAACCTTCTGTGAAAGGAGACGGTCCTGCTTGGCTTTCAATCAGCTTGCTCATGCCAAGACAGCACACAAATGTGTAACAGGAAGCAAAGAATTGGCTTGATAAAGTAGCATATGCACAGGGTTACAGTGGACCTTCAACTATGGAGCTGAAATTTGGGTTTTGGTTCCAGATGAAACAAGTGGGAAGACAAGTGAACATAGGCATGTCTTTTAAGCACTGAAGAGATGTCAGGGTTAGCTAGACAAAAACAAGAAGACTTATACAGGACAGAAGTTTGAATGCAGGACTAAAATTTGGGGTTGGAGTCCTGTCTACTTGGATTCTGGTGGAAGTTAGCAAGACAGGTTAACATCACACACATTGCTTGCAACAGCTAGAGCACATGTGACAACACCAAGAAATCAAAAACGCTTCAGCTCTGTTAACAGCATTAGCTAATATTCAACTGACTTTGCAGGTTTTGCAATGTCATGGCCTGTGGAAAGAATTTCCTAAATGAGTTGAGATGGTGCTAAAAAAAGTGGCAAAAACAGTACATTTAGTAACAGTCATTTAACTCGAACTGACTGATAGTATCTCCTTCACAGATTTCTCTTCCTCCTTTCTCTTGAATCAGCTGCACTTGAATGAAAGCGACTCAATCAAGTGCAGATAAAACTCAAAACCTAACCAAACCTCACCTACTGTTGCTTTACCCTCATTACAGAGCCATTGACAGAGTGGAGCGCTGCTCAGGAAAGAGTCCTGGAGCGTACTGCGGTAAGGTTCGCTTTCTTTCACAGTGGGCTGCTATTTATTACTAATATGGAAAACATAGCACTTCAAAGGTCCGTCCAATTTCCTGTGGTTGGCCAAATAACAGACCTCAGGATCGGATGTCTAACTAAGATGAATTCAACTATCCGCAACCAGTCCTGGATAGAAAAAAAGCTCCATTCTTCACAATGCAGCCTGCCATCAATGATCAGTTATGAATTGGTGTGGGCTGTTTGACAAAGGTTAAGGGGGAAATAAGGAAATGGTGAAAAGACAAAAGAATGAGATAAAGAGATGGGAATATTATAAACAAATAATAAAATAAAAAATAACAGGTGTGTAGACTCCTACTTTGCTCTCTCGAGTGGCAGGCAGCGGAGGTCTGGAGATCATTTTTTTAAACAATGTTCATCACAAGTTGCAATATTACCAGCTGGTACTTTTCGACCATTTCCCACATACCCCATACCCAAGATCCACAGCTGCCTTACATGATAACAATCTGGAGAGAATGTGGCTCCTGTGTGACTCACTGAGAGCTTCGTATTACTCTTACAATCTGATATAGCACCATCGTACATGGTATAGGGGATAACTCTGGATTTTTAGCCTGCCATTGCACTTAATGCATAGTGGATATTAGTGGAGAATTAAAAAAAAAACAACAACAATAAAAATGCCATAAAAGTGAGCTATGGTGCTAAACATAGCTGACAGTGAGATACAGGGCTGAAAAATACACATGGCACATATCTTCATATTTCAGACTTCCTGCTTGCATTTTGTCACGGTTTCCTACCAGTTCCTTAATGTGTGTGTGATTGATTGGAACGTCACTCTGCAGTAGCAGAAGCACTTTGTCTTTTCCTTGGAGTCTTATTAAATTCTCGATTTCTAGCCGGATTTTGCTAACTCTCTTGTCAAAGCTGACGTGATGGAACACCCAATATAAATGTGCTTCCTTTCCATAAAGTCAACACATGCCGAATCGTTTTCTGTGCTTTCCTAAAGGCTCCCTGTAAAGGGCCTTGGGAGACAGGGAAAGAAGCTGTAAGAGACGTTCCACACAGCTGAATTCAGTAATTAAAACTCTTATTAGCACATTAGTGCATTTACAGCAATTCTTCCTGTGCCCTATGTGTGTGTGTGTGTTTTACAAAAGTTCTCATTTGCTATTCTTATGCCATGAGTGAGAGTGAGAGTTGTAGGAATTATAAATGGACCAAATACTGAATAATTCACTAGATGCCTGCAAGGCTCCCTCACCTCTCAGTGACATCCTCAATCCGTTGGCCGTTGAAAGGTAGGAAGTTGGGGTTGTGGCTGTGACAAGGGGAGGCGGGTGCAGACGCATGGCCTTTGCCATTCTGCAGAGAATGTCTTCGGCTGCGTCTGCGTTCGAGGCCCCGTCTTTCGAGTGTGCCTCCTACGCTTGCGCGACGCCGGTCCTTGCGGCCTGCCGGTGGTGGCGACGACTCATCGTCACCATCCTCGTGACGAAGTGTCATCTAAATAATGAAAAAAGCCTGATAAAGTCCTTTGATTGCAAAGGAATGAATGACAAGTCCACATGTTGCTTCTATTAAACCTGGACTGAATTATCCCAGAGATGGAATCTTTAGCTAACCTCGTATATGTTAAATTGTTCCAGCAAGTCGAGGTCCGTGCCCTTTCTGCTGAGGTGCCTCTGGGAGATGGGTTCGATGCCCTGTTCCTCCAGAAAGTCCACCACATCATAAAACGAGTCCTGGTCTGGAAGGCCTGCAAGTGTCTGTTAAGATAAATACAAGAATTCAGTTTTCCACAGTAAGTCTTATCCACAGCTCATTCAGAGCAGTCAGAACTCCCGTGCCCACCTTATTAATGAGGGTCATGACATAGACCAGCAACTCAGTGTCCACACCATCCTTCTCATCCAAGATTTCCATGGCGTTAGACCACGGCTTACAACCTGCAGACAGATTTACATCAGACATGGCAAGGGCCAAGTACACACTGATGATTGCATGTGTTGAAACCATTCAGCTCTACAATTATTGGCAGAAATTACTGTATAATATTAATAATACACACAGTTCACAAGTCTCACTATGAAACCTACTTACCTTTCCTTTTACAAAAACATTCATTTTTAATTAGTATTTTCTTTCAAACACAGTGTAGTAAGCCCAAACGTGTGTGTGTGTGTGTACGTGTGTGTGTGTGTGTGTGTGTGTGTGTGTGTTACCTCGTTTATTGTCCACAGCGTTGACAGCTTGGATGAGTAGTGCAGCATTGGCTTCTGTGTATTCCACAAACACTAGCAGGAGCTTCAGAGCAGTCTTAACCACCAGACGGAACTACACACACACACACACACACACACACACAGAGGAAATATTCTTACTGTAATCTCATTCACACACACAAGTTCTGCTGTATGCTGATGCAGAAGAGTGACACACTGTCCAATCTTTCATCATTTCTTATTTATTTGAGTCTGAAAAGCCCAGAATCCCATTGACCTAAAAAAATTCCTTTCCTGCCCCAGCTGCCATGGAAGGCCCTGATAACTGAACTGCTACAGGAGTAACAGATGAGTGCCTCCTGTTTCAATGCCCCACAACAGACTCTATGTGATTGCTGTTCCAGAGACTTTCATAGTGTTTTTTTTTTCATGACTGGTGCAGGAACAGCACTGTCAGTGAGATGATGGGAAAGCCAGAAGAAAGAGCAGTGGGATAATTTATAAAGCTGTCGGCTTCGGAGCCCCTGTATTAAAAAAACGCACAGGGAAGCTACTGTCCAACAACAATATACAAGCATTCTCTAGAGCAAAAGAGCGAGCTATCAAAGAAAAAAGAGCAAAGTGAGAAAGATAGATGAGATGCAAGGAGAGGCTGAAGCATGTATATGTCACAGAGAGAGAGAGAGAGAGAGAGAGAGATGGGTCTGTGTTTAATAATATGAATTCAGTTCCATCTTGATTAGAACCATGCTGCATATTTTGCCCTTCTTATGAAAAAAAGATAGCAATTGGAGGTGGAAGTATGCTCAAACCCTCCTTCCTACACAAGGGAGACATACAGTAAAGTCCAAAATCTATGTGCACAACATGAACTTTTGCATTTATCATACATAAGAAAAAAATGTGAATTGTACTTCATTTATAACCTAGTTCCGAGTTAATATCTGTACTTGGTGGGTCATCTTCTAAAGAATTGCAAAAAAATTAATGCAGATATTCTGTAGTTTAAAGAGTGACATAGTGACTTAAACTTGCTTACTTTGAGATCCAGATGCTCGGTTAAAACATTATTCATTAACACAGTGACTGTTTTAGTTGCTATTAGAGAAGACAGAGCTCAGGGTCTGTTCCTTGCTCATGTACATAACAAGCTTCATTCCAAACCTTGGGATAGCTTCTTCAGATTTCTAAGAGATATTATTTCTATATAATAGCTATATTTATTTCATTATATTTAATGTTCTAACAGCTTATAGCATCTCTGACCAAGCTGGATTTTCCAGCAGAAATGTGCAGTCTGTACACACAGTATGTATCCCTCCACATGTTCGTGTTATATCCTCATTATGGATAAACATCTCTGGCTGATGAACTGTTACTCATGCTTAGTCACTTAATGGTCACACACACAGCCTAGACTTATTCTGAATCCCAGTGGACAACCAGTTTGCTCCTGTTGGCAAATGTTAGGATAATCTGTAAGACTGTAAAAGAGAGGGCATGGCATAAAGATCCGAGCAAAAGAGCAGCAGCTAAATGCAAATGCAAACTGTTCCAGGAAACATTTTCTTGCTGAATCATTTGTTATGTTAAAAAAAACCAGGAGCATAGAAAATTCTGGTTTTCTTATAATCTAATTCAACTAATTAGTAGAAAAACAGATGGAAAAAGTAATCTAGATACTTTGTATGGCCAAAAGTTTGTGGACACCCGATCAATCACAGTAATCACAATTTTAACCACCACATTCCAGATTTAGTCTTCTTTTGCTGTTATAATGAGCTCCACTCTTCTGGGAAGGTTTTAAACTACATGATAGAGCATGGCTGTGGGGGATTTACTAATTCAGTCACAAGAGCATTAATGAGGTATTGGGTTAGGAGGCACTGTCAGTTTTCCAGCTCATCCCAAAGAGGTTCAGTGGGGTTGAAGCTCTTCCTCTCCAACCTCAGCAAACCATGTCTTCATGAAGCCCACTATGTGCACAGGGACATTGTAATGCTGGAACAGGTTTGAGCTGCTTAGTTTAAGAAAGGGAAATTGTACATACAGAGATATCTTTTACTTTATAGCAACAGTTTGCAGTAGAACCACAAACAGGTGTAATGGTCATGTGTCTTCATATTCTAGGCCATATAATATAAATATTCAAAACAGAAAAGCTGGGCAAAAGAGTAAAAGTAGTAACGTGATGTGGGGATGTGGTAGCTTTTTAGTGGTTAAGGTGTTGAACTACTGAAGGTTGTGAGTTTGAATCCCAGGCCCACCAAGCTGCCCCTGCTTAGTGCCCTTGAGTAAGACCCTTAACCCTCAATTGCTCAGTTGTATAAAATGAGATAAACTGAATAAGAGCATATGCCAAATACCATAAATGTAAATGAGTACTGTACAATTCCACACACACATTGTCCAGTGTAACAGATATAAAGGGTTAATACACCTTCATAGAATTAGGCGATCTATTTACCTTTGATCCAACCAGTGTGTAGAGCCACTGAACTGTTTCATTGTGTCCAATCAGGCCGTTCATCCCATCCACATAGAGCATGATCTGCCCAAGAGCTGAAAGAAAGAGAAAAAGACTGACTCGCACACACCTCAAGCATTAAATGAGGAAGATTGTATGTGTGTGTAAACTATAGAACAAATCCTCTACCCATATTCACAACACACACAAGGAAAGTAAAGAATGTGCATACATTTTTGTTACAATAAGATCAAAGTATGGCATTAGAATTAGAGCCAGCTGCTGCATGCCCTTACACAGTACACACACACACACACACACACACTCATGAAACAACGGTCTGACAGGCTCATGAAGCAGTCTGCAATGCTACAACCTACACACATACATATATGTCTTCAGAGAACTTGGACCAAACCCTGCTCCTTAAGCCTGAGCCGGACAGGCGGAAAAATATTTGAGCAGGCCAGAGCACTGGGGCGTAAAACGTGAGTGCCATTTGTAACAGGACACATAAAGCGGGTCATAACAAGAACTTAGGGAGCACAGGAGGGAGCCACTAAAACACACGGCTTCCGTTTGACAGCCGTGGACAGGGGGCGAAATAAAAACCTGATGGAGGCAAAGAACGAATCAAGGTCAACACATGACATTCTTAAGAATTTCTGTCTGGAGAATGAAAATAAAATCTCTGCCCCCCTCCAACCAAACCCCTCCCTCACAGATATAGAGTTTATATATTATGTATACTATATAGCTAATGAGACATAGTTGAATTTATAGTCACAGTAATGCAAGATGTTTAGATCTGAGCTATGTACTGATCTCTAGTCCCTGGTTTAAAATTACAGGGGCATTTGAGGCTTGTGTCCAATGATTTAATCATCTTAAAATCACAAGCATTCAGACAGAATGAGCTTATGGTGGGCATGTTCTTCCACTTTGCTGGACATCTGCAAGAAAGACGAGCTCTGGATGAAACTCACACAATGCGACTGCTTGATAAAGAACATACCTAAAGGCTTAGTGAATGACTATGTAGACTATAGTGATAGCTACCTAGAGACAGGGAATGACTTCAGCATGAAGTTCAAGCCCCCGAATTCAGCTGTGAGGTCAATAATATGACAGCTTACACACATCTTTGCAGCTCGATATATATGTGTGTATGTATGCTGTTTCCTAGACTAAGCAGATGTTTTGAAACGATAAGGACTGAACTGAAACGGTCCCAACAGTAATCCAACTACCTGAAATATTAATAGCTGTTTTGACGAGGTAGCCTTGAGGATAACTGGAAAAATCATTAATATCTCCTGACCCAGGAATGACACTAAAACCCATTTAGCAAGGCTCTAAAACTCCCAGCTCTGTCTGCACACTGCTCCTTTATCGCCTGCTGGCACTCGCCACGACTCCACTTTCAGTTTTTACCTGAAACAATCCCTTTTATCTGGAGCAGGGCCTGTTGTGGAGCTGGGTGCCAGGTTCCCATGCAGCGAAAAGGGAAGGAAGGAAAGAGGAAAAGAGAGAGAGAGACAGAGGACTAGGGTTAAAGCCAATGTAAGGCTCCTTGCTGTGGCTTTCACTGTTTCCCTCATCCCATACTGTCCTTCTTTCCTCAGCATGGGGGAACAAGGAGTTATGAATGCACTGTACACACGCCAAGATTCCCAGGTGCAGCTCTGTGTGCAAGGGTGTATGTGTGTGTGTGTGTGTGTGTGTATGTGCACCACTGGCTGTGGGGTGACTCTTCATCTTTTATCAATCAAGGCTAATTACTCAAAACCTTGACGACAGCATTCCATACAGTCTTCCACCCGTGATGTACATACGCAGCATTGCAAAACTGCCAAAGTGCAATGACAGATGAGCAGACAGTATCACACACACACACACAGTGTCATAATGCTGTGGAAACAAACCACAGTAAAGCAGTGATTAACACTGCGGCGTGTGAACGATGCTCCACTGTAAGTCCACTCCTCACTCCTGGCAGGTGAGTAATGTAATGAGCCGTTACTCACACACTCCACAAGCCTCCCTAACGGAGTTCTACATCTCAGTCAATGCTCCACTGCACCCATGGGTATATCTCAGGTCACAGAGCTAGATGCTCATTGCTAACCCAGTTTTTTTAAAGTAGCAATTCAGTTTGGAGCATTTTTCAGTCCTGGAACACAGTCGAGTGGGAGACGCTTTGTCTTGTTTTGTTTTGGCTAGACATGAAGACTAAATGATAAGGGAATAAAACACAAAATAAAGCACATGATGAATGTTTTTTTTTGTCTGGTTTGACTTTACATTTAAGGTCTGTTTGTTGTATTGCTTGCGTTTATTTATTAAATGAAGTTGCTTCATTGCTGCCACAATGCTCCATGGTCCTCGGTTTAAACCTGAGCTCGGGTTTCTCAGGGTTTCACATGTTCTTAACATGTCCACATGGGTTTTCCTGTGGTTTTATGGTTTCCTTCCACCTTCTGCAAGCAATCCAGTAAGTGGAATCAATTAGGATTTGTTATTTATTTTATTTGTATTTCATTTCATTATATTTCCACTATGCCAGGAATACCAAGAATTTAAACTGACGCTGATGTATAAAGAGCACTAAATAAATAAAAAACCCCTTTTGATTGTTAGCACTAACGACATACTGACAGAAATTGAAATATAGTCTGCTCTACGTTGAAACACCTGTATGTTCTCTGTAGCCTCCCTCCCTCAACCCACATCTCATCAAACAGTCAGTGACAACAGCCATTACTGTACATCTCACTTGACTCCTCTTTAACTCCAAACACAGCTCTTTTCACATCAGCCGTCAGCGTCTGACATGTCACTGTGGTGGGACTGAAGCTGCACCTGTGGCCCTCTCTGAGGGGGGTATGGTAGGGTGAGAGCAGGAATGTGTGTGAGTGAGAAGAGACTGATGGGTAATTAGGGAGCACAGCTTGAGTAATCGGTGCTAAGTCAACTCCTCCTACTGACGGAGCTCCGCTCTCTCAGCCGGCAGCTAAGCCAACATGCAATCTGGGAATTGGGATTTGAGGTTGGCTGGGCAACTCCATGCTAAAATGACTATATTATACTGCTATGAAACACTGTATTGTGCAAAGGTCTTAGATACCCTATATACTTTATATCCATTTTGTCCTAATTTTAGTATCTCAATGCATTAGTGTGTTAGTAGAAACAAGCATATAGAGACCATTTTAGATAAAAAGCTAACTAGGAGACATATAACCATTTAAAAGAACTTAAAGGAACTTTTCACAAGATCCCACCAGAACAGAAGCATATTTAAAGGCAAAGAACATTTACAAATAACAAGCAATTACAAATATTGCTTTAATTAGGTGTTTGAACATTTAACAATTGAACAGTTTAATTTTTGTTTGAACAGCTCCTTTTGTCATTGTCTTCATTCATTCATTCATTCATTCATTCATCTATCCATTCATATTAACCAGTTCATGTAAGTCAGGGTAACTATGGCTCAAGTGGTTAAGACTCTGGGTCATTGACCGGAAGATCGGGCATTCAAGCCCCAGCACCATCAAGTTGCCACTGCTGGGCCCTTGAGCAAGGCCCTTAACCCTCTCTGCTGTAGCATGGCTGACCCTGCACTCTGACCCCAACCTCCAAGGCTGGGATACACTGTGCTGTAATGTATATGTGACAAATAAAGGCTATTTCTACACAGACAGGAGCCCAAGCTTAGAATTGAACTGTGACACCACTATAATCCCTCATTCCGTTTTTTTTTTGCATCTATCAAATCTAAATCTGACCTTGCTTGATAACCTCTCATGCATCTGGTCAAAAAAGAGGAAAATTCCTTTTTGCTCTTTATTATTTTTTTTTTTCAGGTTTTCGTAGATACACATTTTTCTGGTTAATGGAGTAGAAAAAAAAGGTTTTGAGCATTATCTTACACATGGCACAGTGATAACAAGCTCACTAGACCCTTCTTCTGCCTCAAATGCTCTCTACACAGAAAGAGTAATGAGGCAATGGCAGGCCGGCATCCACTCTCAAAACACGCTGGCTTGAACACGAACGAAAACGGATGCAGGAAAAAAAGAAAGAAAGAGAAACATCTTTTGCCCCTCCTAGAGAGTCTGTAAGTGTTTAATAAGCTGCCTGGCACTCAGCACTCGCTCTCGCACTGTGTAAACGGCTTGCTCTTCTACTTCTTCAGCTTTTGGCACGGATGTTTGCATTTCTCTACAATGTGCACAAAGACCTCGGACGGGGCGACTGTAGACCGTGTGAACCAGCGCTGCGGCTGTCCTGTGGAGCCAAACGGAAAGGCTGGCAAAGGATTGTGGGAAGGCTGGTCTAGAGGCCTCTCCCTCTACCTAACCACAGCAATCACTCAGTCACGGCAGCAGGAATGCACGACGAGACCCTCACCACAGCCGGCCAAAGGAATGAACCCGCTCATCGGACTCGAAACATGACGGAAACCCCAGAAGAGAGATCATGCAGACTCAATACTGCAGTAGACTCCCATTCACCGAGCACACACAGCCAAAATAACAGTGTTTTTTTTTTCCTCTAGGTTCCTTCTTGCATGATTCACTCTTCTGTATTATTTTCTCTTCTTTCCCACACGTGTTTCATTTTTATTTCAAATTTTCCTCAGAACTGGGTCAGCCAAGCTTGGTGCGCATGCTCCTATGAGCTACATTTCAGCATGCTACATTTCTTTTCCGAGGGATTTCAAGGCAATGGACCAAGCAATCTCCTCTACCACAGTTAGCTTTTTATCCACTGTGTACCCTGTGCTCTATATGAAAAAAAGAAAAATGTTTTCACATTCCAGAAAGTATTTTGGACAGGTTATTATAAATACCGTTCCATCAGAAGCATAAATATATGACATCCTCTGTAAGTAGACGTTAAGAGTGTTCTAAATATTTGATGAGCTTTTCCTGTAAACTCAGCCCAGTCCTTTTTCCCTGTCTCAACTGACTGTGATTTGATACGGCTCCTCATTCCACTGTCTTTTTTTTTTTTTTTTTTTTACAATTACAGTCCAATTAAAATGTTATTAGCATTGGGCTTGAACAATGTATATTCAGCAGGAGATCATCATTTGTCTATCAGCAAGTCCCCATTCTAATCGCTCTCACCACATCACCACCCAGGCTGCGTCTGACTGGCGTCCAATCAGACATGCTACTTTAGCTATCACCCCGTTGATTTGAGAGACTTAAGAGCCTGGAAGTATTTCATTTCAAATAAGCAGAGTATAATGATGCATAGTCACAGCCAAAATGTGCATTGCCAGCAAACGGCTGCAACTACTGAAATGACCTTCCCAGCCCTGATGAATCCTCAGTAGGAAGCAGTGTTTTGACAACAGACTGTAGAGGATATAGTTTTGTTGTATCAGCAATAAGAGATGTTTTTGTGTATGTGGATTTCTGACTGCTATCCATCCATCCATCCATCCATCCATCTACCCATCCATTTTCTGTACCACTTCTGTACTACACAAGCTTGCAGGTCCACACTGGAGTCTATCCCAAGGGACAGGGTAACAACCCATTACAGAACACGATCGCACTCACAATCTCTGGACATTTTTAGAGATCCCAATCAGTCTACAACACATGTCTTTGAACTGAGAGAGGAAACCGGAGTACCTGGAGGAAACCCTCAAATCACAGGGAGAAAATACAAACCCTACATACACATCGCTGAGTCGGAAATCAAACCCCCCAACCCTGGAGGTGCGAGGCGAACGTGCTTACCACTAAGCTTACATATCCCCTATATCATTTTTATTTCCCATATATGATTTAATCTTCTCTAGAAAACTGAACTCTTTGGGAACATGGAAAATGAGCAGTTTTTTTGAGGCTGTACGCTTAAATATTCTCACTTGCCGTTGTACAAAAACATATAGAGCTCAACGAGCGTAGCAAATATAACTCATGACCATAAAAAACGTTGAAGGATGAACTGTGGTGAATCGTTATGGCACTACAGAGGACACTCGTGCTGTTTTTGCAATGACCTGCCATATGTCAAAATCATACTCAGTCAAGGCTCATAGCAACTATTAGTCATTACCTATACGACTCTGCGTTAACATGCTCAACTCGGATGACCTGCCTCCATAAATTTACTTTAATTTCATGTCCTGGATTATTCCACTCAACAGACCGAATGTCTATGGTGCAGGCTTCCATCTGAATGCTTTCTTTCATTGTTCTCATCTTTGTCTTATGTTCAGACTTTCTAGTTACCAAATTTGAGGTCAAACATACAAGCTTCCTAGACACTTCAAAAATGGGACTTACCAACTGAATTATTTTCAAGGGAGAATATATCAGCTGTATGTTAAACCCTGCCATGAGAGAAGTGGGCGGAGATGAAGAAACAACTGAAAAGAACTAAAGAACTTCTGTGTTTGCACAAAGCATTGAAAACCAAAGAGAGGCATACAAAAGGCACTGGGTAACACCCAGCGTCCCCTTGCCAAACCATCTGCACCTGACAATTACCTGAATAAATCTAAGAAGGTCCATGGGTCTCTGGATATTTGAACTAGCTTGTATCATTTCACACATTTCGCCTTGACAAACTGATATATAACCATAGCAAAATGCTTCCATATATCATCCATATGGTGCGCTGCCTTCACTGGGAGGTCTTGTGGTAAGTCTAAGGCGTGTGTATGTGCTGCTGTGGGTGCCTTTACTTTTGCTTTTACACTGGTGTTGTGAGCTGGGAGCCTTGTTCTCAGAGCTGCCGCTGTCTAGAAGTCATCACACAGCACGGTTTATACGTCAAGCCAATGTGGCTCGATGACAAATGGCACAGAGAGCTCGATCAACAAACTGCAAATGGAAGTCGTAATCAGTGGAATGTTGCTAGACAAATTTACACTGGTGAGATCAACTATGAATCATCTTTAAAACTAAAGTGTAATGCGTTTCTCCTTGTTGTGATGAGATAAAACTGTTTACTCTTAGAGCACACCTTTTAGTAAATGTGATGGAAAATAACCACTTGAAGAGGCAGCGCCATGGAAGATTAGGAGTTCTGACAGCACTGAAACAATGATTATGAATTATTATTTAAATGATTATTTAATTTATTAATGAATAACTTTCAGTCTTTTTAACCATTTAGAGTTATAGTTTATGCTGTGGAATTTATAGTTATATATGGATATATATATATAGTTATATATAGTTGTATATGGATGAATTAATTTACTGGAAGGAGTCTTAGTGATGGGCAATACATTTTCTGCCATGGGAAATTCTTCAGGACAGACAACTTTACACTTGCTGGTTTCTCAGTAATTTTAAGATAGAGACAGAGAGAGAAGGAAATAATCACCCGAAAAAAGGCAGCGCCCTGTCTGATAAAGATTCAGCGCCGGGTTGTGGGAGCGCTGTACTAGCGGTTATGTATGAGCAGACTGTGTGTCATGTTTTCTCACCTATTATCTTGTCACACCAGAGATTTCATCTTAGATCAGGAGTAGCATGTGGAAAAAAATGTGGTCTGTCTGTAAAAGTCAAAGAGCAGCCGCAGAGAAAGAAATACTGTACATCTGCGCTCATAATTATTCACTGGAAACCAGCATATGTCAACTCTCACAGCTGAGACAAACAATTCTCTTGAACACTGCAAAAGGTTAAACGGATACAGTGCATGAGAGCTAGGCAGAACGTCTGTGTGTGTGTGTGTGTGTGTGTGTGTGATTGAATGTAGGTCAGCCAGGTGGTCCTGGACCCCAGTCAGCTGGAGGTGCTGCTCTAGTGATCTCCAAAGACTCAGACACTCCCCTCAGCAACTTCTCACACAAACATATCCAGAGCCACAAAATCCTCAGCACCACTCCAAAATAGGCAAACAAAGGCTAACGTATTTTTCCAGTGGCCCCGAAGCGGCACATGGGCCATGCTGCAGATAGCATTACAGCTCAGCCTGCTTCCGATGTATGGTTTCAATCATCACGCTCTCTTTAATCAAATCAGGAAGCTAATGGCTTTGGAGGTTAACAGATCATTAAGGGAAACTCTTGCTGAAGGAAAACAAAAGGATAAGAGAAAAGGATTGTGTTATTTGCACTGATGGTACAAGTGTTTTTGTTTTAGGGTCTCTCGCAGTTTGGCAAAGAGTTGCGCGCAATTAAGTCTAATAGTAAAAATAGAACACAGTTCTGGTAAACGTTTGCTATTGGAATGAACCTCATTGATCATTTTGAACAATAAACATGGCAAGCAAATGCTTTGTAACTTATGGCCGCCTCAACCATTTTCCTTTTCGGACCCTTTAATGCTAGTTCAATCACCAGTGATGACTAAGATGCATGCTGCAAAGCCTGAGAGAACACTTTTAAGGGGAAACAAGTCCAGACTTTTTAAACTCTTTGGGCGGACGCTTTGTTGACCGCTCTAACGAGAGTGTGGAATGTGTTTTTAACCTTGATGTAGCCGACTGCGTTGGCCACGTGTGTTGTGGTTTGCTGAGGGCTTGCTGTGCTCTGCTGTGTTTGGGTAAAGGCCCGGCAGGTCCTGTTTCGTCTCTGTCTTGGCCTTCAAGGAGGGAAGCCCTGCCCTGCTGCTCTGAGGACGCCTGCCGAGTACGTGCTGCCTCAGTGAGGTAATCCCTCCAAGGAAAGAGCATGTCAGTTCCAAACAGAGCAAGGTTAGGATTCCTGGTGTGAAAGCAATATCGTGTGAAATAATAGTGTCCACATAGAAATACCAAGAGAATTCACGCCTCCATTCACCATAAGCCACGTTTTATCTCGCCTTAAGACCAGCTGGGGAAAGAAAGGCTCAAAAGACAAAACCCTGTTAAAAAAAATGGATGTATGGCCACAAAAGATGCTGAAGGCTGTAGGCGGGTAACTGTAGCCAGCACTCACTATCCCCAATGAGCTTATTATGTGTTTGTGGTGTCGAATTCTGTTAGCACAGCAGGACATTGCGGATTCCCTCTTGGAGCAGACTACAGTGTCTGGTGAACTTCATGAGGGAAAAAAACCCTTCACCTCTCAATCCAACAACAGAGAGTAGGAGATAGTTCAAAGGAGTTGCTGGCTGTATAAAAATGACATTTATCTTTACACACACACACACACACAGGTCCACTGGGCCCAGGCTGGATGAAAATGTTGTCGCAGGTAGTGAAGTTGGACAGCCAGCCAGCAGCCAGAAACACAGCCAGGCACTACACACACACACACACACACACACAGAGTGGTCAAACAGAATCACCAGCACTACTGCTAACCAAACAATGCCTGGCCTTTCACTTAAGAGTCACTATGCACTGGGAGAAGAGAGGACTAGTGGAATTTCTACAACCTCAAGGACAACACAAACACACAAAGAGCACAGAAAGGAGAAGAAACCAGAAAATCTTTCTGAAAAACTAGGAAAAGTGTTAACAATCTAAACAATACTATAGTCGACTTAAAAAGACTGCTTTTTTTTGGACCAGAAATTTTCTCAATAGGCTTATGGTCTAAAATCCAAAAAATCCACCTCAAAGCCCTGAGACACTGCACACTGGCATTGGCACAAACTGCATATTTTGGCACTAAGCATGTAGCTGTGTGTGGGTTCGTGCCAGCAGACACTCTGTGATAGAGAACAGGCTGCTGGAGGAAAGCTGAATGAACTAAGTGCAGCTTTATGGATCTTGCTCCATGTCAGAGACAGCCAGAGCTATGCCAAGGACTCGTCCTTCTCTTATTCTCATTCTCTCGATCCATCAAATCCTCCCGTGGCCCTGACTTCCCCTCACAGTGTAGCTTTAGTCAGAGCAGTGCAGTTTCCCAGCACAGGACACACTTCAGTACAGTAAGGGGACAGTGTTGAGCTAATGAGTTTGGAAGACTCTCTGCAATATGAGGCCTTCTCATGTGATACAGTGTTTTATTTCAAAGCCTAGGGAGAGCTGAAGGAAATCTTTGAACACATTGCCAAAACAAGGGACTAGGGTTCTTGTAAAAACAAATACACAATGGTACTGCTGAGTCATTAGCATCTGAACTCTTTGTAGGAAGCAGATTCACATGCAGATTTGTCTTCAGCTCAGGCCTCAGGCTCTCACTACTAGTTTTCTCATTCATCTCTGTAACTATTTCACATTGGCTTGAACTGAGTTGACCTGGTTCTCTGGTCATGTGAAGATTCAGCTGCTGAAGGAAGATCCAGTACCTGTAATGAGCTTATAGAGCATTCACATGAGTCTGGGAAAACTGAGCAAACTCAGACAGCGAGGAGTCACGTCCTGCAGAAGGATATTAACGATTAAACCCATGTGTGTGTGTGTGTGTGTGCACGCACGTGTGTGAGTGTGTGCATGGCTTGTGTTTATGTGTGTGAGGGTATGCGTGATTATGTGTCTGTACGTACGTGTGTATTTCTGTATGTGTTTGTGTGTGTGTGTGTTGTATGTAAGTGAAACCTATAGATTACAAGCGGTACATTGGTGAGGATTAGATATACTACAGCATCAGTGAGGAAGATACTTGATCAGGACTCAGTGTAAAAATGATGCACTTGCTCTTTTTTATTGGCAACCACACACTTACATCACAACAATAGCCTCGGTGGTTAGCCACAGGATGGGCTCAGTAAGGGAAAATCACACTGAACACACACAAACAATAATCCATAAACACATCTCTATAATGACAGCAAACATTTATGGTAATAAATCAAAGACTATCCATCACATTGATGCCGTGACAACAGCTCGGTTATTCTACAATACAAATAATCTGTAGAGACTTGCCTATTCAATGTGTTGACATTAAATAATACAGATACCTAGGAAATCCTGGAACGTTCACATGATATTCGTGCAAATGAGATGGGTGACAAATTAAAGGAAAACTCAGTGGATCTTCTGAGTGATCAGAAATATTTCTTTCCTGTTGCGAGACGTCTTTTCTAAGATGACAACACCTCCATCCACAGGGCACGAGGGATCGCTATGAACAGTTTGATTAGTGTGAAAATCAGCACCAGACTTGTGAATCAAAACCATTTGTTTGTTTAGCAATTATCTAAGCGTGAACTAATGAATTTATAAACCACAGCTGTCTGCGTTAGTGGCCGTGGGATAGTGAAGGAGAACGGTGCTTAAAAATGGTATTTTAAAGCTACAAAAGCATAAATTTGAAGTTGAAAAATCTCTTGAGATGTGTTCCAAAGCTACAGCACCTTAAAGATATGTCACTGATAAGAGAATGGTACAGTTGTTATGTATTTTTCCTGAGTGTGCCTCTATTCCTTCCGATCTTTTTCACAGACAGGCAGTGCAGCATGATGAACGTCTGCTTCTCTCTGCTCTCTTCTGGCCGGAACCCAGCGAGAGTCCTGAGGGATGTAAAGTGGAGGGAGACATGGAAGCAGCACCTGGGGCTCACCCCACCCCCCTCCCCACTGCAGCCCGTGGCTCAGATGCTGCTGCTGTGTCTGTTGTGCTTGGCTGGGGGGCCTGCGCTGGGGTCTCAGGCTTCTCGTTTTACTAGGCGAGATCCCACAGACTCGCAAACCGTTCCAGCAGACCAGCAGTAAAGCAGGCATATCTAAACATGACATGTAGCATTCTCCCTAGAGAGTGTGTGAGGTCTCTGCTAGTGTGTGAGATGGGATGTGTACCTTTTGACGTTCTGTTTCTTGGAGGATAAGGCCAGTTGTAAATCTCAAGCTCCTAGTGTGTATGTGCGTATGCAGTTTGTAATTCAGTGAGTGTGTACATGTATATGTGTGTGTGTGTGTGAGGAAACAAAGCTTGAAATGCACACGGGACAGAAATTGATCTATGTTGTGCTTTTCTCCTTAGTTGGTCATGAGAAGCTTGAGTAGCAGTAAGCCTGGTTTCTGTATCAGCAGCCGTAATCCAACCACCAAGCTCAAACTAGCAAACAAGTCTGCAAGTGATGAAGCAAATGATTTAGTTTAAGGTTTAAATGAATAAAACTAGTGCAAATGTCGTGTTTAGGGGTTTTTTTGTGCCTCGATTAAATATTTTGGAGTATTACTAGCTAAAGATGGGAAATATAATAACAGATTAAATTTACACCTGCAATGTGATTAACTATGCCTGGAGGTCAATTTAGGAAAAGCAGCAAATTAAGTGTGGGCAAATTAACAGCAGGTTAGGAGCAGGTAATACATTTGATGAAGACTGATTCCAACATTGGAGACAAAAAGGACTTTCATATTAATGATAATGATCACTAAAGGTATTTTAAAAATTCAAAGAGGGATAAAATAGGAATAAAATAGGGATAAAATAGTAACTTTAATTTAAACTTTATAATTTCATTTTCCTTCTATGTTTCTATACTTCTTTAAAGCTGCGTCGAGACAATGTCCATTGTTAAAAGCGCTATACAAATAAACTGAATTGAATTGAACTGAATTAGTACCTTCGATGCAAACTTTGTCTTTGAAAAAAATCTATTTTCACATCTAACTTCTAATCCTCCTGCAGACCGAACAACGGTTTGCCGGGTATTAAACAGGTTTTTGACGCATCTCACATCCTTTAAGCAACGTTATTTATAACTCCCAGTTTCACTTTTCCAGGAGTCTCTAAGATCAGCTTCAAAAATCGTATTTACATATTGTTTTCTTTCATTATTTTGCCTCTCACATTCATGCCATCCATCCATCCATCCATTTTTTTTGTTGCGCTTATCCTACACAGGGCCACATGGAACCTGGAAATTTTCCCCAGGAGCCCCAGGGAACAAGGTGAGGGACACCCTGCCCCAACCCATCACAGCATTCATGAAATTCTTCTTTATAATTCAGCCATAACATGCGCATAATTTATTCCATATCACACGCATATTAGTATTTGTTATTGGAGCTCGGAGGAAATTATGACCATCGGGTAAACGACTGGTTACATCCAGACAGGAAGTGTTTAAGCAGTGCCCTGATTCACGGTGAACTGCAGAATAATCATCCTGTGGTTACGTCTGGTTTATCTTCATTCCTCTGCTCAGTGAGATTTAGCGGTTGAAGGCCCTAATCAACCTGGAGTGTGTGTCAGTCAAACTTATAACTAGAGCACACTGATTGCACATAAACATGCTGTGGTCAGTGCCTTCATCAGCTCCATTTCCAAACAGCCAGCACCTGGAAGATGACAGCCACATGGAGCAGGACTCTGAGGAACTCACAAGTTTTTCTTGTCTTTTTAATTGTGAAAAAAAAACAGAACTTTTACTAAGCAACAACATGCCTTTAATATCTATCAGAACATTTAGTCACATGGCCCTAAAAGGATCTATACTCCTAACTGTAATGATCATTTATTTCTTCAGTAACTGGATAACATTTAATAATAAAATGCAACAACAACTTTCCAGTGTGCAAAAAAACAAGCACCTTCTGCAGACTGCATTTACTCATCAAGCAATTTAAACATTTCAGTAATTCCAGCACTTCCCAGTGTAATGTTATTCTACTGCACACAGACTGAAATATCATATTCTTTATTTGTGAAACAATATTTTATATATTTTGCAAAATGTGCACCTGGATTTTTGTAAAGCTAACAACCTCATTTGAAACTCTTATGCAGTTTTTTATTCTACAGATGGTCTACTTTGCATTTATGGAGGAAGGAGAAACCTTTATGTGTCACATATCTTGGCCTTTTAGATACCTAGTGAGTGTGTGTGTGTCTGTGTAACTGTGTGTGTGAACAACCACACAAAAAAATTGCCTGTAAAAAAGTGTCACCAAAATCTCTCATGTAACATGGCTCAGTTTTTACTCATTTTTTTTTACTCATCAATTTTACAAGAGCAATGAAAAGTTTGTTTCTGATAAAAACCACTGATTTAAAAGAGGTCTCAATGGAGTTAAATTCTTTTTACAGCCAGATTAAGTGTGAGGCCTGACCTCTGTAAGTGACAGGTGAAATGATGGCGACCTTATAATGGAGGTTCTTAATCACCCTGCAACCTCAGAGTATCATCATCCCCAAGCACACTAAACTCTCCCCACATGCCTGACCCCTTACCTCAGTCATGCAGGAGGAGTAAATGAACTGTCTGTGCTAAATCATGACATTGTATGTTGATGGTGCATATGTTAGTCTTTGCATGAACATTATACCAAGAACATGTGGGCTAAATGAATATACAGTGGAACCTTGACATATGAATGCCATCCCTAATGAATTTTCACCTTAAGAATTGAATTTGCATGGGGAGTATTTCCGGCATACGAACGAAATGAATGTCGGTTAAGTTGTTTGTACATCTAGGAGCTGTTCAAAAGTCAGTGGAAAGTCAAGCGAAGCCAACTGAAGCTAGTTTACGAATTTTACAAAATTTTTTTCAGTCAGAGAAAACTGTTTCGAAAGAGTCAACCCACGATACCAATGTTGCCTTCGGCATGCATTCAAAAGTATTATGATTTTTCAGGTGTTTCTTTGTTGACAGATTGGTGGCGTGGGTGGTCTGTTTTATTTTTAGCCTAAGCTTGGTGGCACGACTTCCTGTGAGGACCCTTGACATGGAATGCTTGGCTTGGATCAGTTCTTCGTAAGCAGCCATACAGTTTACATACGCTGCATATTGGTGATATTGGTAATATTTTTGGGTGGCTGGAACGGATGATCTGTATTTACATTATTTCTTATGGGAACATTCGTTTCACAATACAAATTTTCACCTTATGAACTCGCCTCCAGAACGAATTAAATTTGTATGCCGAGATTCCACTATATACATATAATGTATGTGCACACACACACACACACAAACACACACACAAAACTGTGATTTCAAGCCATAAAGTTTTAACCCACAGTAAGGTCAAGTTAAAGTTACAGTACCAATGTTTTATGTATGGAAATACGATACACGTATAAAGCACATTCGCAGTGTTCCAGAGATTTAAATGAAAGAGCAGCAGAAACTATTCATTACGGAAAAGACTCTCTGTGTGTGAAAGTGTTATAACACATTATTAGGTGTCATATTTATATGTAATTTGGAAAGCTGTATATGTCTGAGTGTAACACACTGTGGAAGCATTTCAACTTTTGGTCCACATTTTGTCTGAGGCACAATCCAATCTAAGCATGCTAGAGCTGACAATAATTAATGAACAAGCCAGAGATTTCCAGTGCAGTATTACTCTACTATTAGTTTTTGTAAAGTACCTCTGAGGATGTAGTTCTGGTAGTTCTGGTCAGCCTCTGCCCCAACTTTAATGAGACATATGAGTCCCTCAGCCACCACAAACTCATGCACCAGGTCCTTATCATCCTGCAGGGACAGAGCAGAAACAAATGCATCAACACAAACACACTACTCAATTAAATACAGTGTCTATAAAGCTGTTCAACAACAGACACTGTAACACAAGGTCACACAAAGCAGTCTGTCACTTATTTTTATTCAAGTGTAATATAAATAAATGTTCGCCTTGATAATGACATGCTTTGATGCTTTGTTGTTGTGATTTTGCAGGTTGACGCATGTTGTGAGTGTCACTGTGATTCATTAGTTATATAGTATATGACCCTCACACACAGTCCAAAGTGCACATTCTGCTCTGCACTTCATTTCCTCTGACCATGGTAACCCTGTGTGTTTGGGGCTGCTGGTTGCTAAGCGTGACTCGGCTCCCCTCGCCAGGCCTAGGAGCTCATTAAATCCGCAGTATAATATGTGGGAAGAGAGCTTTCAGTGTTAGCTAGATTTAAACACACACACATACACACACACACGCACACACACACACACACGCACGCACACCAGCGACCTGCAGTCTGGGCACACTTCGATAAATCTTTGATTGCACCACTTTCTGCTTGTCTCTCTGCTTTGCATCCAGAGCTTTGCAATATCCAGCATTTCTCCAGCGTTGACATTTTTGAGGACGCGCCCAATCACTGATGTAAAAATGATTAGAGGGTTGGTCTGTTGGACTTCTGTAACCAAAAAAGCTAGAATGACAGGGAATTCCTGTGTATATGTCTGGATTAATGTGAACTACAATGCTCGGAAAACAGCGCTGTTTTGTGTTGAGTGTAAATAAATATGCATCTCAAGTATTTGTCAATACTTGTGGATACGTGGATTTCATAAGCATCCACCTGATGACAAATGTAGTTTAAACCTTTACACCTGTCAACAGCTGTGTAACTGAAATGTCCCAGACACACACACACACACATGCTTGTTCTAAACACTAACCTTAATAAGCTCTACAGTATTTGGTCGCACAATGAGATAAAAACACAACTACACACACACACACACACTAGCATGAATTTCACAGAATGCTGACTTTCATTTACAAAACTGCTTTTTCATTTCTGAAACATCCGGTGGAAATCAGCCGAGGTCATATTTATTCACACCCAATCAACTGACACCTCATCTAAATATAGGTGACCAATAAAAGGAAAAAAATAATCTCCACAAAGTGTTTTAGTAAAGTGTCAGGATACCGCAAGCTTCAAAGAGCTTTGGAACTGTACTGGAGCATGAACGCTCTGCTTCCAAAATATATTCCCTCAGGCAGGGAAGCTGGTGATGGTGGTGGTGATGGAGAGCGCTGTCTAACACGCTGGGATGAAATTTGCCCCAGGTGTTCAGATGGGTTGAGATCAGGTGACTGTGAAAGGCGTGACAAGATGTTTACATTATTTCAATGCTTATCACACCATTCAATGATCCCTTGGGCAATGTGGAGGGGAAGAGGAACATCCTGGAAGAGACCCCTCCCATCAGGATAGAGCTGATCATATTAACTGTATTGATTGCTTTCGGTCTAAAAAACTAGAGCAGCCAATCTCAGATACAGAATAACAGAACCACTGTTCCTTTTATTTTGTCACCTGTCTCTACTTATGTCAAATACGTCCCCTCGTTCCATAGAAGTAAGAAAATTTTGGAAAAAGCTAAAGGTAGCTTACCTGAAAGATCTGCTTGAGAGAGAACAGTGCTCTTCTTAGCTCTCTTCCTGTCGAGTTGTAGAGTTTCTCTGCAAGACAGCGAAAGAGAAAGGGAGTGGATTACACAGTTGTTCTCAATTTCTTACACTCGATTCATGAACAGCACGTCTAATCCAATACGTCCCGTAGGCTCTGCGAAACCTCATGTGTTGCCAGCAGTGACAAACTGTCAGTATGTGTTCACATGACAAAGGATCTGTTCTTGTTCTGGTTTGAACTAGACTGCAAACTGCCACTATGCAAGATTATCCTGAATAAAACTGTGGTTCCTGATCCCAGTGCTGGGACGCAGAGCTCTGTTCTTTATCTGCGTGTAACCGCTCAAAATCATACATGTTTAATTCTAGTGTGAAGGGAATCAAAACGGCTTTAATGGTTTATTCTCCTTTGGCTGTGGGATTTTTTTTTGGAATCCACAGGATTTTTTTGAAGTGCAGTTCTTCAGTCTGCCAGAGTGTGGCAGGATTGAGATCACAGCCGCTTGTTTGTGTTTGTGAGAGCATCTGACTGCCTGAGCTTCTGACTCAGCATTTGTCGCCTCATTGATAATTGCAAGAAATCGCTCTGTAATGACCTCTCTCTGTCTCTCTCTCTCTCTCTCTCTATGTGTGTCTCTCTGTCTCCCTCTCGCTCTGTGTGTCTCTCTGTCTCTCTTACGCTCTCTCTCTCTCTTACATACACACTTTCTCTTTTTCTCTGTCTCTCTCTCTCTCTCTCTCTCTCTCTTAACTCTCTCTCTCTTACACACACACTCTGTCTCTTTCTCTGTGTCTCTCTGTCTCTCTTTCTCTCTCTATCTTACACACTTTCTCTATCTTACACACAGAAATCGCTCTGTAATGACCTCTCTCTCTCTCTCCCTCTCTCTGTCTCTCTCATACACACACTTTCTCTCTCTGTCTCTCTCTCTCTCTCCCTCTCTCTGTCTCTCTCATACACACACTTTCTCTCTGTCTCTCTCTCTCTTACAAACACACTTTCTCTCTTTCTCTGTCTCTCTCTCTCTCTTACACACATATACTTTCTCTCTCTCTCTCTCTCTCTCTCTCTCTCTCTGTCTCTCTCTCTCATGAAAATTGCCATAAAAAATATTTCCCACACTTCAGAGTCTTTTTGAAGAAACAGTTATTAGACAGGCTCAAAAAATGGTTTCAGATCCCACACATGTCCTTCAGTACGAACTTCTTCCCTTGGGAAGACGCCTCAGAGTTCCTCAGTGTAGGCTTTTAAGAACTCCTTTGTCCCACTGTCCATTAAAGCATCAAATTAGCCAGAGGTCAACAATTATAATTTTATTTTTCTCCCCAATTTGGTGTGTGTAATTATTATATATGCCTATGATGATTAAAGGTGTGTTGCGCAATAGGTAGGGTACAATTTAGTTGTTCACTGTATACTGTGAGTGGGTCGCTGCATGTATTACATGTACGTAGTATGTTACTTGTATAAAACAGCAGGGCTTATAATGACAGGTTTTTGCCTTCACATGAGAATAAAATCTCATTTTCATACGTCCCATCTGAGTACAAGAGGCTGCAAATAGGAGGAATAAGGTTCACTGTTTGATGCTTTTTTATTATTTTTCTGCACATTTGGCTGCATGGCATATCGCTGTGCAGGAATACCTGCAAACATGGAGCAAATATTAATATTGCAGATGGATTCTCCATGCAGCCACTCGCACTACAAAAGTACACGAAATAAATGCTCCTGTACTATGAATGCGATAAGTAATGCGATAAATTACATCAACTGTATTCCGTGTCACTGAGTGCAGCTAGCTTCCACATCAGATGTGACGCGTGCCGTGTTTCAGATTAGTGTTACAAGAGGAACAGGGATCAGATCACGGAATCGCTCGCAGTCTTTACCAGTCCTGAGTTCAGTAAAAAGACTAAAAACAACCTCACACATACTGAATTTCCTGGCAAATTGTTAATGCAGTATAGTTTGAGTAAAAAAAAAAATTCATTATTAATATAATAAAACATAATATAAAATAAAACCAGATCTATTCGCATAGCTGCTTATTAAATAGTATGTCAAGCCACAATTATTTAAAAAATTGAGGTGCATTTTTTTTATTTCATTTCTTCCAAGTAGGTCTGATGTGATGCTTTACATCAGTAATCATTCACCATTCTCAAATCTCAGATAATAAAATCTTTCAGCAGCATGGAAGCAGATCTAGGGTAAAGCTAGCATAATACCCACAGCCACATACACATGGCACAAAGCGTGCAATGTCACACCTTCTCTCTCAAGAAACAGATGAAGTATTGCTTCTTAAGCCACATGTGTATGTGGCACAGGAGGGAGAAGTTATTTTTTTTCCCAGGCAGACTTTAGAATTGGCCAACGCATGTTTCCTGGCCTTGTTTCTCGTGTACCGCACAGTACAGAATGGTGTCGGTATGATTTATCTCAGACGCGAGTTTCTATTGTGAAGCCGTGCAAATCACACTATTGTGAGGGAGGCTGCGTGTGCCAGGAGTCTTACTTTTCAACCACAATGTTAGGACTTGAGTCATGAGAGAGCGAGCAAGAGAGAGAGAGAGAGAGAGAGAGAGAGAGAGAGAGAGAGAGAGAGAGAAAGAGAGAAAGAGAGAGAGAAATTTTGGCGCACCTGTCAGACGCCCAAACTCGTAAAGAAAAATATTCTTTTATGCAAGACATAACTACATTAGTGTTTTCTAAAAAAGAAAGAAAAACAACAGCACAATATATTAAATACTTCAACTGATAAAGTTCATATGTTTAGTACAGTGCATGTGTCTTCATTAAATATGACTGTCTAGCCACAACCTAGCCGAACAGCTGATAAAAGAAAGCTCTATCTCACATATAAAAGCGAATGATTTCACGGTCCACTCATGGTAATAGATGTAGGAGAATCAGCATACTTTGCTATGGAAGCTTAATTCTCTGGAACAGACCTGCACTTTTTTAGACCTGGAAGAGATTACGTTCAGCCATCCCTCCATTTCTCCATCCTTCAATCCCTCCATCCCTGTATGCAGCTCTGCTCTGTGGCCAGCAGCCCAGCTCTGCAGCTCTGGCTCATCATGCGACTGCGAGCCTCGGCCAGCTGGACACGTGCCTCCATTCCCACATTCCCAGCACCTCTCGCTTTCGTCCTGCTCCTGAACCTTCATCTGTCTCTTTCCTCTCCGCCTTTATTTTTTGCCCATGTTGCAAATTTATTACTTCAGTTTTTATTTCATAGTAGCAAGCCTTCAAATTTTTTTCAACTTTGGCATCTTTGGATAATCTGACTTCTGCCATAAATTTTACTCTTTGATACATCCAACTGTGCTGCCCTGAATCACACACACACACATTTGTCAAACTTTTTCTCTGTGATCTCTGGTTGTGCTCTTTCTAGCAGTCTCACTGTGCCTTTCTTGTCTCTTTCATCTGTATCAACTGCCATGGGCATCTAAACATAAGTCATGAAGCAATCAGCAAGCAACTCCTCTCATCTTATTCATACCTGAGGGTGAGGGAGAGGATGAGGATGAAGGTGAGGCTTAGGATGAGGCTGAGGATGAGGGTGAGGGTCTGGCTGTAGTGAGAGTGTCTGAATGTATGTTTGTATATGAATGTATGCAGTGCATGTGTTTGAATGTATGCAGTGCACGTGCTGAGGAACACAGGCTTAGCAAGTCTAATGCTATAATAAACCTGCTACATAGATACACTGTCCAGCCTGACACACACACACACACACACACACACAAAACCTGTCACAAGAAAAAAAGCAGCTCATATTTAATGAGAACTATTTCAGCTCTGATTAGTTCCATACCAGCTGGCAGGGATAAGTGGCCACACAATACTGCCCTCTTGCTCTCTACTCATGTCCACAATGAACAAATAATCATAACAGGGTGAGAGAAAAAGAAAAGGAGTGAAAAAGAGGGGTAGTGAGGAGAAATATGGTATTTAAGCATTTGAGAGTAATTCTCTGTTATTACAAACGTTCCTTGCAATCCACTGCTGCATATGTCTCTTGTACAGCAGATGTCCAAAGTTATTTTTTTCATCTATCCATCTGTCCATCCATCTGTCCATCCATTCATTTATTGATCCATCCATCCATTCGTGCATTCATCCATCCACCTATTCAATAATCCATCCATCCATCCATCGTGCATTCATCCATCCATCCATCTATCCATCCATCCATCCATCCACCCATTCATCCATCCATCCATCCATTCAATCATTCACTCATTCACTGCTTCACTTATTCATCAATCCACCCACCCATCCATACATTCCATCCACCCACCCACCCACCCATCCATCCAACCAACCACCTATCCATCCAAACAACCATCCATCCATCCATCCATCCATCCATCTATTCATCCATCTATTTACTCAATTATCCATCCACCATCCATCCATCCACCCATCCATTGATTAATTTATTCATTCAATCATTTATTCATCCATCCACCCACCCATCCATATATTCCATTTATCCATCCATCAATCCATCCACTCATCCATCCATTTAATAATTTATTCATTCAATCATTCATTTATCCATCCATCCACCCACCCACCCATCTATCCATCCATCCATTCATTCAATCATTCACTCATTCACTGCTTCACTCTAGTCAGAGACGTGGTGGAACTGCACGCCTGAGAACACTGAACACATGAAGTGTGAATACATGTTTAAAGGTATACACTAATTCACACCTAAGAGTAAAAATTAGCATAGCCACTCTACCTACTGGAATGTGTTTGGGAGGTGGGGGGAAACCAAAGAATCTGAAGGAAACCTCTGCATTCACAGTGCTGCTCTTTCTCAAACATGGATGCCAAAAGTGATGTCCCTTACTTCCCAGATGTCCTGGAACTGTAATAGCTGCATTTGTAATGAGTCAGATTACCATCAAGAGGTCACAGTGGGGGATAGATGGGATGTCTGAGCTCATAACAGACACACAAATGGCTAATCTGCCTGGGAATTACCATCCGGTACCACCCTGTGTGTGTGTGTGTGTGTGTGTGTATATGAATGCGTGTATGTTTGTGTTTTGTGTACACTTCAGAGTGAACCATGCTGCTCTACTAAGCATGGGGATTTTGGAGATATCTGGCATTGTTTGAGTGTGTTTACTCACAACAGATGGAGTAGCTCAGTACATTTCAATACAGCTTGGGGCATCACTCTCCAGACACCAGTCACATAATCAAAAACAGATACTGATAGCCGTACTAAAAATATCCAAATCTGAGTACTACACAGAAACTTTAAAAAGGCAAGATGACAGGTGGAGAAGTGAATAAGACTGGAATGAATCCTTAACATATTGTTCTTAAAGACAAACTAATACATGAGAAAAAGAAAGTACACCCTCCTTCAGTTGTTTTGATTTATCAGAACATAAATAATAACTGTATGATCCTCACTAACATTTACAAGCAAGAGAAACATTCAGAAACCAGGTGGAAAAAATAAGTAGCATGAAGAAACAAAAAAGCCCTTGTTTCCGATAGTATTTAATTCATTCAATCATCCATCCATCCATCCTTCTATTCATCCATCCATCCATTCATTTAATCATTCATTCATTCACACATCCACCCATTCATCCATCCATTCATTTATTCATTCAATAATCCATCCATCTATCCATCCATCCATCCAACCAGCCAGCCAGCCAGCCAGCCAGCCAGCCAACTATTCATTCAATCATCCATCCATCCACTCATCCATAGATAAACCTGGCTGCTAATTCATTATTGTGGCATTTAACAGATGTTCTTATCCACTTAGATTAATTTTTATTAACCTCAACTGAGCAACTGAGGCTTAAGGGTCTTACTCAGGGGCCCAGTGGTGGTCAGCTTGGTGGTCCTGGGATTCAAACTCACAACCATCTGATCAAAAGTTCAACAACTTAACCACTGAGCCACCACATCCCCAGTGTACTTATTTATTCTCACCTGGTTTCGGAATGTTGGTTTAATTTTTGATTTTTTATTTTAATGTTATTTGTTAGTGAGGCCCACACAATTGTCATTCAGGCCCTGGTAAACAAAAACAACAAATTAAAGGAGGGTGTACTTTCTTTTTCCCATGACTGTAACTTGTAACATATGAATGGAAAATTACAAATACCACAGACTTGAGCAGTCTACATGCTATAATGCAAATTGAGGTTTGCTCCTTCTGCTCCCTTTCATGTAAAGGCACAGCTGCATAACTGCATTACTACTGTAAAACCTCAAGTTATGACACAAGCATCTAATAATGTACAACATGCAAACCTTGTTCAGACAGGCTGTAAAGAGAAGAACAGAAGACCACATTGGCTCCCACTCTGATCTACTAAGAACAGGAATCTGAACTCACTGAAACATTCGATGTGCCATTGTAGCCTCAGATTCCTGTTATTGGCTGTTATTAGTGGATCCTAATCCTTGTAGCTCGTTCACCCCAAGGTTTGATAAATTGTGCAATCTGAGATACTTTTTTGCTCACCACAGATCTCAAGAGTGCTTATTTAATTACTGTTGCCTTCCTGTTACCCTGAACCAGCCTGGCTGTTCTTCTATGACCTTTCTCATCAACAAGATTTGAGCGAGTTTGACGAAGAGCCAAATTGTGATGGCTAGACGACTGGATCAGAGCATCTCCAAAACTGCAGCTCTTGTGGGGTGTTCCCGGTCTGCAGTGGTCAGTATCTATCAAAAGTGGTCCAAGGAAGGAACAGTGGTGAACCAGTGACAGGGTCATAGGTGGCCACGTAGGGAGCGAAAACCAACAGACGAGCTACTGTTGCTGAAATTGCTGAAGAAGTTAATGCTGGTTCTGATAGAAAGGAATACACAGTGCATGATGGGTCAGGGCTGTTTTGGCAGCAAAAAGTTGACCAACACAATATTAGGCATGTGGTCATAATGTTATGCCTGGTCAGTGTATTTCACCAAAGTAATCCCAATGGTGCCTTTTCTCATTTCCTCAAATGTTTTACCTTGCCATCGAATCACTTTGAAGGAATTAACATTCAGTAAATAGTTATAACAGTATCACTGCTCCAATGCACCTGGCTCATGCCAACAGGACCTACACATAGCCATGATTTCTCCATCTCTCTTTCTCTCTCTCTCTCTCTCTCTCTCTCTTTCTCTCTCTTAGGCCCTCCATAACAGCCTAACTGCAGTTCCGCTCCTCTAATCCACTCATTCTGGCCCTAATTTATAGACAGAAAACAGAAGTAATTAGGGAGAGACCTCCCAACATGAACCCGGGCTCGTAACCTGCTACTTTACAGACTTTGATCCTCTGCTCCTCGGCCCAAACATCAAGCGTCCGCTTGCTTAATAAATGCAGATAAATGGAGGCAGGTGGAAGACATTATAAGGAATGTAAAGTAACGATGAGACTGTTTTATAGTGGAGGAACAAAAATGATTATTCTGGCTTTTTTACTGACTCAAAAGGGAAGTTGTGTGTTTGTAACTATAAGGTATGAGAGAGTGTGAATGTTAGTGTTTATGCACACACATCTGTAAGTACACTTGCCAGATCTACCACACAACACGAGCGGAAGAGCAGCAGTTTGTAATGAATTGATTCCTTCTCTTTCGTGTTTTGTGCATGTGGGCACTGCCATTTGATGACTGCCAGATGGAGATCTATGCCGAAGGCAATGATTACGATTCATAGTCTGAGAACATCGTAATGTGCTACAGCTCTCACAAAATGGGCCACCACTTACCCAGAGATTGTTCTGTTCTCCTTCCACACATCAGGATACGATAGAGATGGAGTCTGGATAGGATCATCTGGGCTAGTCATTTCCATCAAGATTTGCATGGGAACAATTTGACCGAAAAAGCGACACTTGTGTCATTGGCGGATGCTCCCTGTTGCTGCTGTGCTTCTTTCTCTCACTCATAATAACAGCTGAAACCATAAAGCCTACAAAATCAAACGGTGTGACAATCTGACAGCTTGTAAAACAAGCAGTACAGAGCCAGGAGCAAATGATCAAAGCCACAAAAATCCAATTTTATTAGGGTTTATAGTGAGAACAAGTCATGCAATAGGGTTGCATGGTGCTTTAAAAAGCGTTAACACCATCTCAAGCGTCAGCTGGCTTATCGTGCGTTTACGTCAGTGTCAATTAGACTTCACCTTCAGCTTTAGCACTTCTGGCATATAAGGCAAGCATCAAATCCCATTCCTTCTTTAGAGCAATTAACATAGATAAGCAACAGGCCCCAGCAGAGTGAAGTTACAGTTATATCAGTGTGCCATGCTGGAACATGTCTTCTTTTCCATACCCACACAACACCTCACAGCCGAGAGAGCTGTGGAAATGGAAACCTGATAGGAACAGACTGTGCTCCTCTGCTCTAGTCGGCTATCCAATCCTGTGATAATGAAACATATCTCGGGAAGATTCCCATCGTGCAGCCCCGAACGCTCTAATGCACGACTGTATTGTACCTCAGATAAGCCCTAGAAACATGAGAGGGCCTTAGGTAGGTGTTTATATGCAGGTTGTTTTGTAAATGTTCTGCTCCTGGGTTGTCTGATGAATAGCAGTAAAAGCAAACTTTAAGACCTGCAGAGAAAGGAGGGTAACTGCTACTGGGCCATATAGTGAAGTGCTTGTGATAAAAGGGTATATGTTCCCTGGATAAGAGCTTTCTATAGTCCTTGTGTTTTGGAAATTTCTCAGTCTTACTCTCACTCCCCCCCCCACACAAAACCAGCTATATAACAGGAAAGAACAACTACTTGCTCTCTCTCTCTCTCTCTCTCTCTCTCTCCAAATTCCAACATATTGATTTTTACAAATTATGTCTCTATGACGTTGCTAGTTTGTTAATTGGGAAGCCAACATCACAAAGTCATTTTGAGTTGCTGCTTCCTGATTTTATAGCTTTAGACACATTCCAGTATTTATTCAGCTGCTCACTGGAGTCAGTTGTGTGTTAATGGCTAAACAATGCATCAAAAAAAGCAGTTGTGTTGATCCATCACAGATGGACAGTCGCATGAAGGAAAGTTAATCCGTGTCACTCTTGGTTCATCACAAATCTGGCAGATCGGTGTAAAAGGCTCTGGAGCTCTACCGCTCGTCCCCACATAAAGCAGGGCTGTTGCAGTGCCAGATTCTCCAAGCATTTGATTTCAAAGCACATATGTGAAAAGCTCCTGCACATGCTCAATCCTGTTCATAGATCCCTGTAAAACCTTGGCTGTCCCTGCGGAGCAAGTGCTCTTCATTACCAAGCACTGTTTGTTTAGCTTGAAGACACACTCTGTGTTCTTACATCTCTCCTTGTAGCAGTGATGATAGTGACTGGCCTCTGGTCATGGATTTGAAGTGATGTGTAAAAGAGCTGCAATAATCCCGGCTATTAGAGACCAGTTCACAAGCGGGATCTATGCCAGCAGGAAGACTCGTAACACACTCTCTGCATTGGAAAACAGATGGGAAGTCGCTTGTATACACACATACACAAATGCATACACACACTGAGTTGAGCCACCTGGGGATGCAAGAGACATGTCCAAAGACTTGCTCAAGTTTTCCAGTCTGTAACTACCTGGCAGTGTGAATTGGACATGTGGACATCATCTAGTCACCTACTGAACCTCAAGCCTTTACAACACCTCCTAGTTTTTTTTTGTCTCCTAGTTTAACATCTGCAAGTTTATAAGAAGGATCCTTCTGATGAAAGTCAGGATGGTGCTTTATACCTAGTGTGACCAGGTTTGTACTCATGCTCAAAAGATGAGATCACATCTACCCTAGCCCTCTGTGGATATACGGATAATCTAGCTAAGGGAGAATCTGTGAAGCATCCTGTTAAAAGACATCTGTTTTAAAAAAAAAATACAATTTAATGAATCCGGTCACATGACATTGGCCACTTCATTTAATCTGACATCCTCTTTAATAAAAGCCGGAGTCTGTCATCAAGCGACGGTATCCTCTCAAAGAGACCTGAGCTAATGTCTTCATCCTGCCAGCCGGCCTCCCTGGCTTCAGGCCACACCGAGCCTCGAACCGCTGGAAGAAGGACAGCAGGAAGAGTCCTATTTGAAGCCTTCATTCTTTCATTCTTTAGCCCGGCTTCCAAGGCCAGCTCTTGATCAAAACCATCCTCCACATTGTTTTGCCCCGGCGCTTGTGGCTATCAAAAGCAGGCCCTCATAAATTACTCGGATTTAATTCTGTACAATGCAGGACGGTGACTGCGTGAGTTGAGGGCTTTAGCAGAAATCTAGAGCCCTAAAGGTGCTACGTTGGGCTCAAATGCTGATATAAATAGACCACATCTGCGGCTCAGGGCTTGGGAGGTTCTGGGATTGTAGCGGGATTTAGAAAGGGAACAAAATAGTACATTGTGGATGGACTCAGTTCGAGACTGCAGGTCATGTCCAGGTGAGAATGTGAAGCAGAACTAAAAGCAGAGGGAGCAAATCTCACAGAGTTCCATGTTGTCCTGTCTGCACGTGAGAGGAAAATTGCCACCTGTCATATGCTAGTGTGTCTTTTCCAAGTTTCCAGATGTGGGCTAAAGGCATGAGGGGAAAAATTGTATGTGAGAGGACGGAAAATGGGAGTGGGACAAAAACAGAGAGAGGGAGAAAAAGTGAAAGTTTGTGTGAGACAGACACGGGGGGCGAGGGGGGAGGGTTGTGGAGTAATGGAGAAACAGAAGGAAAATTTCTCGCTCGTTTCTTTTACTTTCCAGTAGAAAGCTGTTCATGTCATGTTAATATTGGACCAAGTTTCAGCCTTTACTACATGCACATTGCAGTCTGACCTAATTTAGAGACGGTTTTCTAATAAACGAATGGAGAAAAGTTATGATTTCAGTGTACAGTTTTGGTTGAATGATAGTGTCAGACAACAAGGGGACCATCAATGTGTTAATGTTACATTCTCCACCTAACATGCTGTCTGGGACGTCGCAGAGACACACATGACTAACTGCTTTTTAGAATTCCCGGGCCAGATTTATGACAAGTGAAGCAAGGCTCAAAATAAATCTGTCTCAAATGAGGAACGATATGTGATCCTACAAGGCCCTGGATCAGCAAACCAACACTACATCTGCAGCTTCCATAAAATTGAGCTGTCTCCTTTTCATGACATCATGGACTGAATTTAAGAAGAAATGCAACAGGACTTATTTGATGGCGGAAAAGATTTCCAATAGAACGTGCTCATGGATGTTGTCGGCAAGATGAAAGTATTTTCCTACTGACCTCCTATAGCTATATGATACATCAGGGATCATCATGTTGCAGACAGCAGTTAAAGTATAAAGACTATAGTTTATTGACTCAAAACGCAGAAAGCAGCTTATTGGATCTTCAGGTCAGAAAGGAGAGAATTTTGAAACTTTTTCAGCCCTTTCTAGTATGATAAGTGAACTGAAGAGAAGAATTTTTAAAGAATATACTGAAAAGTATAAATTTATTATCACCACATCTACAAGAAAGCTGTCTAATCTGTTTAGGCTCATTGCTTACCCAGATCTTTGTAAGCAGGGAATTGGCAACTACTTCTGTGCAACCTTTTGCTGACTATAATACACTATCACTGGAGTTTGTAATTCTATTAATTATCACAGCCTGGAGAAATGAGGCGTAAACATTTTGTTAAAGGATAGCACTGCTGACAGCTGCTCAGGGGGTAGACTCAGGCGCTTTTTTTAGGCAGCTTGTGTGATATACAGCACCCAGGATTACACTGCACATTTCCGACTGATTGCATCAAAGCTTCTATTCTTGCAGGACAGATGAAAATACAAACGAAATCAGAACTGCAAAAGGCAAGGCGCATGCATGCAGTGTGCTGCATTATAATTAGCAAGAGGTAGGTTGTGGTTCATGGCTTCTGGACCAGATGTCAGTACTAAAAGGACATTGAAGTAAACGATGACTTGCTTCACCAAATATGACATTACCACATCACATGTAATTTGTAAATTGCAATATTGTTCAGAATGACAGGAGTTATGATCTTTGTTGTTTTTGTGAAGAAAGGTCTTAATTTCCTAAACAATTGCCGAGCCCTGTATAATGAAAGCCTTCACTTCATTCCACGCTCATGTACACTGCCAGGTTCTGAACACCCTGTATTTTAGCAGTTTTGTTTCAAGTGACCTCAAGTGACCTAATTAAATGGAGAGAATGTTAGAAATAACTATTTTATTGGAACTATGTAGATGTTAAATAATCAGAGACCAAGGGCTTTATCAGTTTAAATAGGTGCAATTAATAGCACAACATACATAAAGTTTGAGGCACTACTGCGGCACAGTCCCCCTAAGAATTTTTTCTGGTGGTCCAGGATTCTGCAGTCTCACTGCTGAGGGCCGGGTTGGATTCCCCAGCTGAGAACCAACCCAGGTGGGATATATGATTGAAGAGGATGCACAAGATATTTTCTCTTCAGCTGTCATGACAATCAGCCTTCATGTTTTATTCAGTTCAATTGATGAAACTGATATCACTTATTTTAGTCACTTATCTGTTTCTACTATAATCTACCTTATCAAACTTCATGATCTGTTAGTAAAATTTTTCTGGGACACAGTGTCTTAGCTTAACGGAAGTACAGAAACATGGAAAAAATTACAAAAGTTTAAAGTAAAGTTACTATTTATCCCTAATGAGCAAGCTTGAGGCAACGGCGGACCTCCCTGAGATGATATGAGGAAGAACCCTTAAGAGGAACCAGGCTCAGAAGAAAACCCATCCAGATCTGGGTGACACTAAACAGTAAATAATGTAAATGTAAATAATGTCATTTCTTCAACAGTTTACAGTCAGGAAAAATTGTGCAAGGGCTCTTGAGGAACTATTGGGGCAATGTAGTTTCTGAGTTCATTATAGACTTAGCACTGACTCCTTCCTCCCAAAAGCTGACTAAAGGAACAGCAGTTCTGTGATGGCGTGATGGTCTCCAAGTGGTTCTATCCACAGCAGTCCCCTGGGTCACAGGCCGTCCTTGCAGACCTACCCAGCAGTGAGCACCACCAGGCGACAAGACTCCAACCAGGAGTAGAGCATCTGGATAGGTCAGGCAGGTCCGGAAAGGCCCTTTTTCTTTCCAGCCAGCATTTTTGGAACATGGAACAAAAACCACATCGAAGCTGCCTGCGTTGTCTTTTTAATCCTCTCCTCTCTCTGTCTCTCTCTCTCTCTCACACACACACACATACACACACACACACATACATACACACACTCTACAGAGGGCCACAATGTTCTTGATTCAAAGTGTACAATATTTAAGTGTTTCTCTAATGTCTGTGTCTTTCCATTGCATTCAGTTATGGCACACTTAATGCCTCCTTTTATGCGATTGCTATAGGGCAAAACTGACTAGGGACCAGAACTTGCCAAAGAACCTGAAGGCTAGAATTGCAACACACATAATCTTGAAAAGAAAAAGTTTGCTGTGATTGAAATGATCATGCTTGCATATTGCTGCGTGACGCAGCTTTAAGCATGTTTAGCATGATTCTCAAATCTAGTCTTAACTCTTATACAGTGTGCAGAGCCTCATTCCTTATTTCCCAGTTTCTCGCCAATCACTTTCATTTTTAAAGGCAATTAATCACATTTTTTCGTCACGGGGCTTGTGATTCTGCCAACTCATATCCCGTGCTAAAAGACAGACTGCATTTAGTGTACATGGACCAGAAAGATAACAGCGTACAGACTGTGTACAGTGTTATTTTTTATTTTTTTGACCCATTCACCAGCTGATAAAATATTTAGGGCTGGTGTCATTTTCTGTCTTCGCTGCTGATGATCCGTTCAAAGAAGGTGCCAGAAAAGCTTTTTAAAATACACAAAGTGCAACTCATTTGGAAGGTTTTTTGCTCAAACTTTAACTTTCTGCCCATGTTACATAGAAAAAAAACAGGAAGAGAAGAGGTGGGAAGAAGAGAGAAAGTGTACACATGAAGAGAAGTTAAAAAAGAATAATAGACACAAGCAGGAGGGAGAATGAACTTTTTCCACATTCATTGCTGAAGCCATTTACTTGGCTCTGAGATTATATCAGTATCCTCCTTAGGCACTCAGGATATTTATACACTGCTATTCAAACCAATGAAGATATTTATGGACTGTTAATGAAACATGTGAAGATATTTACACTCAGTATTCTTAATTCAGGCTTCAAATCTATCTGACTATATAAGCAATGGTCTTTCTCATCATTTAGTAAGCTATTGGATATTTACATAGTTACTCTTGCACAACTTTTTTTGTGATAAATGAACTGGTAGCCATTAAGAAAGTGCACACTCAGGGCACACTTAAGGCTAAGGCTCACGGTATACACAAGGACACCCAGACAACAGCTTGTACATGACGCTCTGTCAGTCAAGGCTAATGGCTGGGGTGATGTTTTTCAGTAGTAGGACAAAGCGAAAGAGATAAAGCAAATGAGGTCAATCCTCGTCTGTTTGTCATGGGGGCAGGGGTGTTTTTTTTGGGAGTAGAAGGTCAAGGTCTTTGCTGTGGGCTCCAAAGTTGAGCTGTGGCTCTTCATTTATTTGTCTTGAGGCTGGATAAACACGGGCTCAGGAGAGATCTCCAAACCCTCAGCACCAGACCAGCAGCGATGAAGAGCACACATGACGATGTGTCAGGCATTCATCAGTGTCCAGACACACACATGCACAACTTTGTAAGGCAGCTGTCTGAGTGTCCAATGCCAGTGATATTACTTACCATTTAACAGAGCACCCAAAAGAATGAATGGCACATTGAAAGTGAAATCTCACACACTTTGTGGCTCCCTCTAATGCCTTAAAGATGATGTGCTTGCTCTCCATGAGTGAAAAAACTATATTTTTTCCGGCAGAACTGTTTACTCAAGTATGACAATGAGCCAGTTCTCGCTGTCCCGCATGCAGAGTGTCCTTCCAATACACATTTTTGTCAAATCTTCAAAAGCTCCATTCTTGGTAACACTTGACAACAGATGGCATGAGATGAACCGTATTACACAAATCTCTTTCAAATACAAATAAGTTTTTTTCCAAGATGATTCCAAGAAAGAACTCTCTCCTCATGACATCATGGTAATGGATCGCATCTCTTTTTTTTCTGTTATTAGAGTAATAACTCTAGAAATAACATGACATGTCTCTTGTTTTGTGGATATTATGACACTGAGGCAGCTTTTGTTATTTTCAAACACATACTAACCCCATAGATAATCTGCTGGCAAGCCATACATGGCCACAGATTATGAACAAACATATTCTACAGCAGATTGCAAACATAAAAGCTTTTTCAATCAACAGACCTCTACAACAATTTCCATTACAAAGAAAACCCACATTTTCCCATAGAGTGCCAATCCTGGACAAACAAGAGGTTTGTGTGCTGTTTTTCAGAAAGATGTCAGCTAGTCCTTTTCTAATACCATACACATTAACACACTACCAAGCCATGAAATTCACACAGTCATCACATTTTATCTTATGTTCCTTTTCCCCCTCAAATGATTGAATCTTCTGTTATTATCTCAGAAGCAAAAAAGCCAAAAATGACCATGGCATTGCCACACAGCTTCACTCTGCTTTACACTTTCATATTTTATGCAAAGTCAAGAGGCTTTTATTGTCATTTCATCTATATATAGCGGATACAGTACACAGTGAAAAGAAACAACGTTCCTCTAGGAACATGGTGTTACATCAAACTCAAAACTACATAAGACATAGATATAAGGACAGTACACAGTATTGCATAACATGCATGGGTGCAAACATGTACAATGCAATAGTTTTGACAGTGAAGCACTGACCAGTACTCGGTTCTGTAATGGGTAAAGTGCAAGAGTAAATGCTATGGATGTAAACATTGCACTGGAAGTGAAGAGATGTACAGCTGAGTATGACTGTGTGTGTGTGTGTTTGGGGTCCGGGGTTGTGTCAGCCCAGTCTCTGGTTATTAAGGAGTCTGACGGATTGCGTATGCAAAGTGTCACTCATTATGGTTAGCCATTTGATTTTGAACTTGATCAATCAGAAAAAACATAGATATATACCTTACTGGTTTGACCATCATGGCGAGGAAATGTGGTCATCTCCTCAAATGTTATAGAATACTCATGTGCTTCCAGTTTCCTTTCATTAGGTAAACTTCATTAAACTTCCACATGAGCAAGATTTTCAGTGAGATGAGGAAAAGGGCGGGGCTTCCAGGAGGCACCTTCATTAATACTTTAGAGTACAAAACAGTTCAAACCTGTCAATCATTCTAGATTCACATGCTGATTGGCTCGTCAGTTGTTTTAAATGATTGTGGGCTAGAGATAGAAGAGTCTTTGGGTATATTTTTAAGTGATAATTGATAGCAATTTACGCCGGTGTTCAAATGTGAAGAATAAAGTTGAGCAGGTCTGAGGATGATTACAAATTTTCACACTAGCAACTGTAGAAACTGCCGTTCTTTAACCAGACAAAACTTAACAAGCCAAAAAATTCATAAAGGAACTTAAAATGTTCTGCATTTTCAATCTTGTTAGATCTTGCACAAAACTACATAAAATATTAATTCAGTTCAATTGATTGGGCATTGTCACAAAGCAGATATACAGAAATATATAATTCCATATTTTTATATAGATTAGGATATATTATACATTTTAATAATAAATTTTAAATGGATCTTCTGGACCTAATGTTGTTTTAGAAAATGTTTTATTCTATAATTCTATATTCTATAATATGAAAAATTGGATATATTATATATGAATTCTCCTATATTAATTTTTCTGAAGTTGAAGCTAGAATATTACATCGCCATATAAAGGAAGATATGAGTTTATTTATTGTCTTACTTAACATTAACATTAAGAACTATTTTATTAAGCCATAACAGAAGTAGCATGAAGAAAAACATCGGTCTACTTCTATTTCAATGAGCAGCAGTTGGCTGAATACTAGCAATATTCTTAACATGCCCAGAAAAGTGATTGTGACACTAGGTCTCAGGCTAATTATATCACTTTAACATTCTACTAAACACTAATCTAGAATAATAATGTGCCCAGAATATTCACTCTTGGGAAACTTTAATCATAGATGGCAACAAGGTGATGCAGAGAAGAGAGCTGGGAGGAAATGTGACCTGCGTACAATAGAAATGACAACAACTTGTCAAAATCAACACTGTGATTGTCAATCGATGAAATCCCTTCTGGATAACATGAAGCTAGATCATAAACTTCATCTCCATCGTCATGAAAATGCAGCAACGTATACACTTTCGGTGCCAACAGAAAAAAAAAGTGAAATCACTCATCTATTCACTCGCACTCCTACAGGGCCATCATTAAAAGTGTCATCTCATCTTCCGTCACTGTCGGGTTTGGCTTTGTAAGTCAGGGGATAAAATCCAAAGCCTCATAAAGCTACCAAGAAAACGATCAGCTATGGTCTGTCTTGTATGTGTGTAAACGAAGGACACATGACGATGATTGTCAACATCGCCTGTCACTGGGGATGTCACCTTCTAAATACATCTCGCTAAAACAGAGCTGGAACCTTTCTATTTCTCTACAGTGAGAACGCACGATAACTTTGCCGAATAAGTTATGAAGTTTAACTGCTCTGTAGTCCCCAGTTCCTCTCACTCACCCTGCATATAATGGACTACACTTAATCCCTGACACAGAGTATTCCCACTGACTATATCAAAGTGTAAATATTGTACAGTCTTACATCATAGTGTGGTTTTAAATCATGTTCTATAACAGGAAAACTCCATCTGTGAGGGAAATCGCAGGTTTATATCAATCTCCTTTTCCTAATTGACTTTATTTTTGTCACATATACATTATAGCACAGTGAAACTCTTTCTTCACATATTACCAGCTTTGGAAGCTGGAGTCAGAGCACAGGGTCGCCATGATACAGCAGCCCTGGAGCAGAGAGGGTTATGAGTCTTGCTTAAGGGCCCAACAGTGGCAGATTGTTCCTTCCGAGCAACAACCCAGAGCCTTGAGCAACCACTGCCTGTAATGATGATGTACTCGTCATTTATACAAAAACAACTTATGCAGGAACCTACACAGATGAAAATATGCCTGGCTGCTATCTATGTTATATGTGAGGAGAAATTTCCATCCATCCAACCATCCATTTTTTTTCTGTATGGCTTATCCTACAGGGTCACAGGAACCCTGGAGTCTATCCCAGAGGACTTGGAGCACAAGGCAGGGGAGACCCTAGACAGGGTGCTAACTCATCACAGAGCACAATCACACACAAAGGACAATTTAGAGATGCCAGTCAGCCTACAAAACATGCCTTTAGACTGGGAGAAGAAAGCAGAGTACCAGGAGGAAACCTCCAAAGCACAGGGAAAGCATACAAACTCGACACACATAGAGCTGTGGAAATCAAACCCACAGCAACTGTGGTCACTGTTTTAGAAGGAGTCACCAGTGTCAGTGCTTTGTAACAGAGCTATAGCTGAAACCTCAAGCTTTCCATCACATGCCTGTTATTATTATTATTATTATTATTTATTAATAAGTAAATAAATAAATAAATAAATAAATAAATAAATAAATAAATAAATAAATAAATAAATAAATAAATTAATTTATTTTTTTTTTAATTACAATGGTTCTATTACTGACAAAATGGGGAGGGTAATCCAACCAATCCAAAATATTTAATAAACTAATAAAACAGTAATAATGTGTTGCAAATAGCAAGATATTTTTCCACTGTTTCATTAGAGACAAACAAGGCAAAATTCCTGTAAAATTCCTCCCTGAGAAAATTGCAAAACGGTATGAAGGTCTATCACCCCGTCAACACCAACTGCTGGTTTTTAGCAGCAGCTCTGCTGTATCTGAAAGACTCATCTCCCTAAGCTCGCACCCCATCACTGCTCAATCTGCTCGCTATTATTTCAGTCTTGGAGGCAGAATTCGACCTCATAAAAGTGCCAAACGTGAGGAGAGACAGAGTTACAACCATGCGGTTCTGTTTTACTGCCGGACTGCAACAAACACTGAATTCCTGAGCGAGGCATCTGGCCCACATCTAACACGCTCAGCTGGTGTGTCGCAGCGTTATCACAGCCACCTTTGCTCTATGATTACTGAGAGTCAAAATCTGTACAGTGTCAATAACAATGCGAAGAGTTCCGCCCACGACAGAGGGAATCGTACATGTGCCGAGTACAACCTACATCCCTAAAATAAGCTGCATGTCCCCTCAACCGCTGATACGTGACCTTAGCTCTCCTCTGAAGCATGGTAACATGAGAAAGTGTAATAAGAGTGCAGTATGTTGTATTCTGAAATGACAAATAGTTGCTAGCTCTCATAGTCATTCCCCAAAAAAGGCAACAACAGACAAAATGATGAAACATCTATCAAAAAAAAAGAAGAACAAAATACAACTCATGATAAAATATGAAAAGAGAAAAGAAAAAGGAGCTCAGAACGTACGCCAGGGCTGGCAAAGAATGCTGACTCTCTTCATCGCCTGTTTGAGGTAACAGATCTTTCACGTTGCTTTCAATCACATCCATTTCTTCCAGATTTCTGCTTTTTTTTCATGACTCAGCTTTCATAAGGACCACTTGGACTTTGATGCATTCAGGCGCAGTATGATTTATGACCCATCCATGTCTCCTCCTAATATAAAATGTTTTTTTTAAAAGATGTCTCTATGAATATGGATAGAGATGCGAGTTGATATGCTGATTTAGGGTTTAGCAAGGAAGAGTTTTGCTGCAGCCTGTTCACATGCTGATAAATAAATCAATCAGACAATGAGTCCAAGACACTGTACGCTGCATACATAGAAAGTGCCAGCAGTTTGGTAGAAATCCTGCACTTCGCCTCTAGATGTCGGTGTGTAAAGCTGGCAAGTGGCCAGAGGAGATGTGAGGAGTGACTGTCAACACGTCTGACACCGATCTCGGACCAGGTGAAGAATGAAACTGGCCATATTAAATACAGTTTCGGTTGATCTTGAAGCACAGTACAATAGCTAACCAGTGTTCTGCCTAGAGCTTTGAACGTTTTTGTTAATTAATAACTTGGCTGAAGTCATTTTTTTCCAGTGAGTAGCCATCATGCCAAGCTTTAAAAAAAAAGGCGCTCAGCAGGGGGTCAAGTCAATAAACAACCTCAGTGTGTGCATGTGCCGAAACATTTCATGTGTTAAGAAACGACAAAACGTCCTCGAGACGATACTGACGTTTCGTCACACAACCCCGTTATTAAATAAAATCCCGTTGAAGAACGAATGACTAGAGCGAGCCCTCGCCAGACACTGAGACAGACTGGAGTTTGCTTTGGCGCTCTGAAAGGTAAAGACCCCGTCTCACTCCTGCAGCGCCAGGGAGGAAAGAACTGATCTGTTTTCAAGAGACAGAAAAGGAGAGAAGGAGAGAGGTAGCTGTGTGAGGTTATCACAATATTCAGCCAGGACCATGTGTCTGTGTGCTTGTGTGTGTGTGTATGTTACATAACCACTGAGCGAATCCCAGCAGTGGCAGGCCTTACTCCTGTACCTGCAACACACACACACACACACTCTGTTCCTAGGGTCTGAGTAAACAATCTTCATTCTGTGGTTTATGGTATTGTTTCATGGTAAGTTTTTGTGCAAATAAATATGGCTTGAAAATAAATGACAAAATATTTCTTCCTAAATAAGTGCCTGGCTTCTTAACTGGAGGTCTTTCGATATCATTACATGCAGCTGTTTCAAGTCTTTCTTGGGTTCGAACGTCATGCCGAAGCATCCAGTCATTTAAACACAGGACTGTGCAGGACCATATGTAAGAAAAACAACACCGAAACATTCACCCTCAGCTGCATTACTAATGCCCGTATCTTCAAAAATGCAATAGAAAAACACGGCCTCGTGTCTATGTTTCTCACGCAACACTTTCCAGAAAAATAGGAACTTGCCACAGCACTCTCTGCATTTAGATGTTTACTGTAATACACCGTTCTTTTTTTTTTGTGTGATGACTTTCATAGGCATGCCGCCCGCTTTCCTGCCCATTGGCGCCCGTCCTCCCCCTGACCTTGTGCCTCTTGGGCTGTTGGCCCTGCAGCACACCTGCTAATGGTTAAATTTAATCACGGTAACATGTCAGACTGCAAGCACAAAGCCTAACTGCTGCAGTGCCATTCATGGCACCTCATACGGGCTAAACCGGGGCTTCATATCTGTTAAACAGGTTTTTCACTGGGATTAAGTAGTTGCTATAGTCCTATAATTACAGGGTACCACTGTGTGAATATCAGCAGAATGTGATATTAGTCAGCTAGCCTTTGTTGGGGAAAAAAAATGGAAACGAGGCATCAGTGAGACTATACCCATCCTCACAGACTATAATACTTAAATAGCAGAAGGCCTTAAAGTGGAGATTTGATGTGATCCGTGTTGAAATCCTGTCTGTCATAGATATGGCAGGCGATATGTATACATGCCAAATGCCACGGATCTGTTCTGAGAGGTTGTAAGCACTTGATTGCTACCCACCCCACCTTCCTGCCAACCTACAGGTTTAGCTCTCTTAAGTGTAGGCGTTTTTTAGCCAGCTGCTAAATCAAAGGCTCAGGGTAGGTTGTAATTGTGCTGATTCGTAACACGTTTCATGCCTGAGTGCCCTCGGAAAAGGTTCACGTTAGAACACCGGGCTCGCTGCCGCCCAATTCGACACACATCCGTATGCGTAAACCAACCCGTCGTGAAGAAACTGATGCTTTCTGTTATCGCTGCTCACACGGATGGATCTCGCGGGGAGAAAAATCCTCATTTGTCTGAAGGCAGGATCCATTCCGCATTGAATTAAACTTAAACTTATAGGCCTTTATAACTTTGCCAAACCAGCTGCAACAAAAATGCACAGAGATTTTAACACTTAAGTACTCCGGCACTTTTCCTTCCAAACTACTTCCTTTTTCTCTTATTCTGAAGTTTGTATGATTGTAGAGTTGTGCCATGGTTGCACCGTATAGTCCACGAATGCAGCTGGAATCCATAAAAGGCCTCGAAGGGGGGGACAGTCTTTTCTGAAAGCCATGGGATTTACAGTGCCGACTGCTCAACCTCTACACCCTCCAAATATTACATGATTAAAAACAAAGGAGGCTGCCTGGGCAGGCCAGAGTAAACTGCACAATTAGAGGTCTGTGTGATGGGAGCTGTTTTTGGCTGGAGAACAGTGGCCATCTGTGAGCGAAACATATGATTTGCATATTATTGAAGCCGGAGGAAGGCGGAAGAGGAGAGGGCGTCTAGCTAATGAGTAAAACAAACAGCATGGGCAGGCTATGAGGAAGATGCATTTGTTTAGAAATACAAATTGACGTCTGAGCGATCACTTTACCTAGACATCTGGACCGTTTCGATTAAGCGCCGAAACACATGAAACATTACAATACCATTCTTTAAATGTGCTGTGTTTATCTATGATTATCTAAGATAGAACAAAATCTATACATAACAAGAGAGGGATAAATATTTAAACCCGTAATGTAAACACTAACTTGGCAGCGTGTAGTCAAGAGCAAAAGTTTGCACACCCTAGGGTTTTTAAATGAAAAAAAAAAGGCTAGTTTAGCTATAAGAGTTTCAAAATGTTATGCTAAACTGCCTAAATTGTGAATGATTGTGTGTATGTGTGTCTATGGTGCCCGGTGATGGACTGGTGTCCCATCCAGGGGCCTCAAACCATGATTTTTTCCTGAAATGCCAACTGTAACCCTAGCCAGAATACAGCAGTTATTGAAGATGAATGAATGAAAGAATGGAGGGATGAAAAACAGTGAGTAGCAATGTAATTATGCAATATAAACAACCGTTCATTGCGATTATAAAAGCATTGAGCCACTGAGAGAAAAGTGCTGGATGAACCACGAATGACTGACATCCGTTTATCTTTCCACAAGTGCTTTTTATTACAAAAGTCATTCTCCATCTTCTTAGCAGTGCTGTTCCAAAGAAAGTGCTTCCCAAGTTCAAGAACGTTTGATGATAATTCAAGCAGGTTCTACTTTCCAACTGACATGTCCTCCTTGTGGCCTTCAAAACGTAATCAGATCATTTGTGAAATCCAGCCAAATAACCAAACATGACTTTAACCTTCTGCATTTAAAGCACTCAGTCAAAACAGCCATCACCCGAACCCGATAAAACACTTCAAATGTCTCAACAGCCTGCCAAACAGTGAGATAGACACGAAAGAAATCCCTAATCAACACCATCTCCCAGCATCTGGTCCTCATCTGATGAGCCATGAGCACAAATAAGGAAAAATAGGCTAATGTATTTGCCCTCAGAAGCACAGCCCATATCACTGCAACCATCTTCAAACAGCACGACCTGTGACCCCTAACGTGCTTAATCAGAGGCCGATTGTTCCCCGGCAGAGTGGGATAGAGGCAGAGGAATGAGCAACGTCCCGGGAGCTCCTCTGCACCATTCCTCCATTGCTGAAAACAGGCTCAGGTGATATTTTCCTCCACTGCATTCAGCAGCTATACAATGGAAACTCTGGAAAGACAGCTTTGATCAGACTGGTGTTGAAGGCTAGGAGTTTCCCTTGGATCCCACATTCAACAGAGGACCTGTGTGGAACCCCCTGTTCAGAATACTCATGCCATTCTACACCATCCAGCACAAACCTCACACTTGCAAATGTGAAAATAAAACCGCAGTTGAATGGAATGGTTCAGAACTTCTTTTTTTCCTCCCCCCAAGTGCCAAAGCTGTTATTTGTATTGTGTGGACATGTCCAGGAACTTCATAGGATGATCCAAAGGCATCAGAGACGTGACGTGGAAGTAAAAATAAAAGCAAAGCTCACAGGATCACACCAAAAAAGAAAATTTAAAGGTGATAAAATTGCTAGCAAGAAAATCAGGCAAAATGGTTAGCATAAAAAAAGCACTTTTTTGCCAAGAAAGTCTAAGAAAGCAGTAAGACAGAAGTCCGGTGTGACAGCTACTTGATAACTATCATCTTTTTTTCGCTTTCTCCTGGCTCCCAAAGACAAGGTTCCTTAATTCCCAGGTCAAAAGTTACTGAGATAAAATCAGCATAAAGTGAAAGTAGGAAAAAGTAAATACTGCGTTCCTGTCTCTCATCCTTTCCCCTTCAGGTAACTGGCTATTCCACCGTACAAACTTTATTCATGTTCAGTCTAACTGCCGCTTTAATTAATAAAGGCATTAATTCAGGTGTCTCCTGTGTCATCATAGCAAGGGAGTCATTGTAAATGCCATGAGTCAACTGAAAACAGAATCAAATTGTTGTTAGTTTTTAATAATATTGTATTATTGATTGATTGATGATTTTGTCATAGTATGTCATGGATGATTATGTCAAAGTTACACACTACATGAGTGACAGAGACATGATTATCGATTAAAAAAAAATGAAATGTGACTAATAAAGCATCTCTGTACAGAAATATAACCGAAAATGAAAAAAGCCTCATTCTTTTGTGAAGATTTAAAGTGTGACAGTGATTGTTTTTGTGCAAATGTTTACTAAAAAATCTCACCAATTTAGTATAATTCATTTGTGATGTACGAGAACAGTTTCTGTCTGTTCTGCATTACACACAGCAGACTCTTGGCTACTGACTTCATGATTAAGGCTTACAATTAAAAACTGGCACAAAGAATTATTTATCTATAGCACAGATGAGATTTCAATTGTGTAATTTTATTTTATTTTATATCGGGCTCCAACTTCAGCATGGTGTAATAATCCTGTTTCTTTCAGACACTGAGCCATTATTACTTTACTGATGCGGTTAAAAGCCCAATCACAATAATCATAACAGACGTGACTTCATTACATAACATAATATTGACTAACAATATGACAGATTTTAAAAAACAAACAAACAAACAAACAAAAAAAAAACAACAACTGCAGATTATATGCAAAATTGTCCCTGATACAATGATGGGTCTGCATAATTGAACCCGCCTCCATTCGTTCATCTTTCACGCAGCATGTGGCGAATGTTCTTAATCATCATTTTACATCATTCCGTCTTCTTCGAATGAGCAGTTTTACTGGGAACACTTCGCTGTCTTTAAAATGACCGCCCTGCCTACACATGTTGAAAAGACTTTTGGCGTTACACATTTTCTTCAGCTGCTTTACATCTGGGTGCACTTTTTAAACCCCATGCACACTTTTCTCACTCAAATCTGGATCTGTGAAAAAGAACAGACTCTTTCTGCATGTGTTCGATCTGCCTATCTCTAACATGCGTTCGTATCATGGCATATGGATGCTGAACCTAACCTTCCATACACGCTGTGCTTTCCTTGCACAAGAGCTGGCGTCGCAGCTACGGGCGCTATCGTCAGTGCTTTTGTGGCCGGACAGCCTGTAGTTAGAGTGTCATTTTTAGCTTCAGGTTTAATGTGTTCCATGTCTGTGGCATGTGGAGCACCGGGTAGCACAGGCGTCCTGTTGGACGGCTGCGTCACTGGACCTTCACACTACGCACCAATCAAGCTTTCTGCCTTAATGGCTCCGTTTCAGTGCTTTTGTCTGGTTTGAACTGGCTCACACACACTGGCATTACCCAGGATATTTAAAGTGCTATCCAAAAATGAATAGGAAGACAAATCCCTGAATAAGCAACTGTCTGTTTTTAGAGGAGAGCTGAATCATTTCAAACCGAGACCATGGTTTAAAGTGTGTACATGTGTGTAAATTAATTGCTTTTTATAGTTACTGTGTTATGCCGTCCTGTCAACATTAAGCTGCTTGTGATGACTGGTTAAGATCTTTTAATCTTGTAGTAGTCCTCTGTTTATCCCCACAGAGCAGTCAGACCTGTCCTTGGAGGAATGAGGCCAATGAAGCAGCAGCAAATAAACCATACAGATTATTAAAAGCTCTTTATGTCACATGGTTGAATGATGGTATTTATTGCCATTTATTAAAACAACAAAAAAATATCCTTCTTCTGTGACAGAATATAAAAACATCTTTTGTTTGACTTTTGAAATGGATGAGCCTTAAGAAGCAGAGAAGTGCTTTCAAGCCCTTGATATTCTCTGAGAATAATAAAAGAAATAAAGCGCTATCTACAGTAGGAAGACATTAAGCTAACACCACTGTTCGATACAGCAATCACGTGTGCAGATTTCTCTTCAATATAAAATGAAAATAGAATCAAACCTCAGTGCTGGCTTACAAAAAATCCCATTAAGCAGTAAGAACACATGCAAAGCTTTGCTGAACAGCAGTCTTGGGTCAGTAAAGCATACCTGAGGAAGCTCACGTTCACCATACTGATGGCATCTTTATAAGAAGAGAGATGCATCTCTCCTGGCAGGGAGCTGATTATAGTACTCACTGCCAACCCTGATGGAAGCCAGCACCCAAATGAGAGCACTTAAAATTTCAAAGAGGGATTTACGTAAAAAAAAAAGCTCCTTTGAAACTCTGCCTGAGATTCAGAAAGCAACTAGGCAGGAATGCTGATGCGGGATCTGCTGTTCTGAGGCTAACATCTTTTAACTTTGAGACCGAAAGAAGAGAAATCTGATCTTAGACCGACACTCCTGCGAGATGCTTTGGAAATAGCCTTGAATTCCAGGTGATAAACTATCACAAGGTTAGAAAGCTCCAATTCTGGGAGGGATGTTGTCATTTTTGTTTTGTGAATGAGTCACCCAAGACTTTCCAAAAAAATTGGGAATTTCAATAGCAAGATTGGACAACGTGGTCTGTATTTTGCCTGCTTGGTCAAATTCCGATATTTATCTGTCCACTTTAGGTGAGACTGTAGCCTCAGAGTCCTGTTCTTGGTAAACAGCAGTGGAACCTGATGTGGTCTTCTACCGAGAATTTTTGCACCAACAACCATGCAACAGGCAAGGTCACTGAAATGAAATTCAAATATAAATGTAAATTTTGTCCGTCACATACATAATCATATACAGTATGACACTGTCCGTGTCATAAAAATAGAATCAATAAGAATAAAAGCAAATAAAATAAAGAATAAGGAATAAAAAAAATATATATTTAAAAAATTACATCTACTAAGAATTCAGTATAATTCCTGGGAAGATGGGAATGGGAAGATAGTATAGGGAAAAATATAAAAATGTATATATGAATGCAGATATGGTAGAACAGTATGCCTGTTTTGAATGTTATGAATAAAGTGCAGATAGTACAAAAAAGTGTGCAATAAATCTACATTGTAGTCCTGCAGCTGTTGTCTGTTTGGAGTCGCACAGCGGATCATCCGGTCTGCATATTTGATTTTTGGCATAGGTTTTCCCTTCCTGATGCAACCCTCCCATTTTATCTGTGTTTGGGACTGGCACTAAGAGAGTGCCAGTCCCAACTTAACCCCTCAGTAGCTGTGTTGATTCCCTGCCCAGGAATCAAACCCAGGCTGCAGTGGTGGTGAGATGTTTGGTGTGTGTTGAGTACAGGCCAGAACGGTCCTAGGCATTGTAATGTGAAGCTCCTGACTGATATCTAGATGCTTTTATGTGCTGCACTGATGATATATGATTGCATGAATGCACTGGTGTTCCTAATAATGTGGCTGTTGCATTTATTATCTATGGGCATATTATTAAGTTTTGAACAAAAACCTATTCATTGGCATGTTACACTATTCATTTCTTTGGTTGTTTATTAGAAATTAGTATCCTGAAACAAAGCCATAGATTATTTTTGTTGTCCACTTAAAGAAGCAAACACTCATTTTTAATATCCAACCCAGAAGGTTTCTACACCAAATATGATTGAGTTGTAGTCATATAAAGTTGTAGTCATATAGCAATGGTAATGGTATTGTGAGGCCTACACAATACCAACGCTACAGAGCTGCATTTAAGATTTTGAACAGCATTTGAAACCAATGGTTGTGTGTTATTTAAATTTTGGACCAATAGTGGCCCAGCTTTAATCATCTAGTATTCTCATTCAGGCTCAGTTGTGAAGTCAGATTCAGGTAAGTGTATTGCCATCATTCCACAGAAATATGTAGGACAGATTAAGTGCCATCAATGTGTATTTACAAGATAAATGACCGTGTGATTAGAATGTATTTGGCCTGGCAGGATAAGATACCCAACACAGTAACATTTCATGCTACAGAAGCTTGTTTAAGAAAAAGGCTATCTGGTCAGTCTTAAAGGTCAGAAAGGAGTTTCTTCTGCCAAACAATGATGGGAGCCATTACAACCAAACTCAGTGCCAGACATTACCCATAAAACAGATGTGAATTCCCATCAGGCAGAAAAAGCCCATGTGATGTCAGTCATTTGAAGTGAGTCACCAATGATCACTCCCCCAAATCCCTACACAAGGCTCCCACTTTCACTAATGAGAGTGTTGCTTTTGTTAATATAGCATTAGGAATGAAGTAATGGCAAGTCACAAGGAAACTTTAAGTACACTTTAACACTGAGAGGAGTGATAAACACTGATAGTTCCTGAAACTTTGCAATAATGCTAATGCATATCTATACTTCTAGAAGGCAAGACTTTTCAAATTTCATTATAGTGGGTTTCAGGCTACAGGACCAGTGTGCTCTTGAACCAATCAAGCAGTATTGTGTGGAATTGTACGCATACAGCTACAATGTATATCTAATTCACTCAACACTCACTCCTGCTCAAGATCATGGAGGATCCAGAAGGAAACCAGTGCATGCTAGTTGTCAGGCAAAAATTCCCGTGAATAGGATGCCAGTCCATTGCAGTGCACAATGCACAAACACATTCACACCTAAGGGCAATTGAAAAGTTTTCATACTTGCAAGGTAGTCTAAAAAAGAGCACAGTTTAAAAATAATAATAGTCATTTGAAAGCTGTCATGCAGACCAGGAAGTGCACCAGGGTAACCACGAGGTGTAGGAGGTGTTCTGAGTTCAGTTGCACTGGAATTGTGCTGTGATTCCTGCGAATGTGAATGCAATTTAGACTCGGGTCTGCACTTGTTCTTCAAGTAAAGTAACCTGCATATATGTTTTAGCAAATGATGCCATCATTAGTTTCCACAACACAAGTACCGTGAGTGGAAAAGCAGAAGAGGTTAGATGCTTTCCTATGCATAATAGCACCAAAATAGTAAAAAGCCAAAAAGCATCTCATCGTATGTTGTGTTTCTACACACACATTTGTGATAAAGTAAGGTGAATGCAAATGCGTATGTGTGTGTGTGTGAATACCATCATGGATTCAGCAAGCCACCTAGCTTGGACGGGCAGGCAGTAACCTGAGCTTAGGACTGACACTAAAGGTCATATAAGCCATAACTGCAACATCATACTTAAAATATTCACATGAGCAAATATCAGGATCCCTGCTACTTGACACATGTGACTTAGACACAAGCACTAAGCCAAGCAAACATAAATAAAGACTGTTAGTAGGTCAAGTCACCATCTGGCTCAGTCCAAAAGGATTTAGGACAGACAGCAGATGGAACTGCAGGTATTTATTCCCTCAACTTGAATCACCTGTTGACACAAATTAATAGAAGGTTCAGGACTACTATGGCTATGATAAAAAAAAAAATTGGGCAAGACAGAAAATAAACCCTATCTATTACAGTCCCATCTCATTAATAGAGGTGAGAAGGAACCGAGTCGAGTTAATTATATTTGTTACTGTGTGTACAGTAGCATGAGGCAGATATATTAGTCTCTATACTAAAAAGAGCAACAGAGCAGCTGCTTGAAAAGTGCCGCTGAATCATTATCAAGTGCAAACCTCATCGCAAAGTACTGTCCATTTTTATTACCCTGCTAGTTACAACACTATCCGTGCCTTTCATTTAAACACAACGTTTTTTTCAGCGTATGTTGACGTTCCATTCTGCCGGTGGAATGGAAATCGACTTACTGAAAACGAATGAATGATTTTATTGCTGCAAGTCTGATATAAAATTAGTAAAAGGACACTGTTGGCTTTCACAGAGAGATGTTTTTAACTCTGTTGGTTTAACCATACACAGACTTTTAGAACTTGATCTTCAAATTTTAGATGCTTGTGGAACCTGAAAGAGAAGAAATGGGTTTGATATCACTATTTACTTTGAAGATATGAACATTCATATAAAAAGAACACAAATTTCTTGTGAAATGTTTGCCCCTAGTGGGCTAGATTAAAAACAAAAATACTTTTAAACTTCTACAAAGCCCTGAGTGTCTACGTTCATATGAGTCTTCATCCACCACTATAGAATATGACATGAAAAAGAAATTCAACACAACATAACAGGCCTCTGGTGAATAGAGTAGACTTAAAGATTCTTCTCAATATCGGGAAGATCTAAACTGACGATTACACACTGATTTTTACTACATTTCTCTAGGAGTAATACAAGACTACAGGAGTATTATATACAGCTTTGTAAATCCCTAATCAGTATTAGGGCAAGTCTGAATATTTTATAAGCAGTGTTCACACTAGATGCAAATAATTACACAGGTTTATGAAATTTAACCCTACTTTAACTTGAATCTGTCAGTCTTAGACACAGGCGCTAAAAGTATAAAGGAGCACAGCGTCGTGGTTAGCTGTTCACAATTTCTTTCCATAAATAAAAATTCATCATCTGGACTGCTCACAGTCGTATCCTGATTTTGCTCTACCCTAGCAAGGTGTGATTGTTCCTACTCACTGCACTCATGAGAAACTGTGAAAAAAACCCCACTACTGTTGAGGGATGATGGCTGCTGATTGAAGATTTCTGTATTACAGACTGGTGCTGGCTATAAATCTGCTCAGGCTGTGATTCTGTCCCCTGCTTGCATCCCCCTGCATGCTGCTTTAAGTTGCCAGAACTTTCTGTCTGCCAGGCCAGGAAACGTCACGCTGTTGCAAAGAAACGGATGGCCGTACAACTTTCCGTTTCACCCGCGTGCTAATTTGTCATGCCCCACACAACTCGCTAAAACTATTTAAAAAAAAACACGGGCGAGTTGGCAGGCCAACCCCCAGGGTCCTTCAGTCCGGATAACTGGTGTAATAAAACACTGCTCATAGATGAGAAAGAAAGGGAATGAATTCCTGCATTAAACTGAAGGAGGCCTTCACGGCAGGCTGCTGGACTTCGTTCAGCTCCCATGAGACCACAAAGAGGATGCTCACTTACTGGCTTTCTTTTTGGTCTTTTGCGTTGTGTATCAGTAGACTCAACAGAACACTGGGTCTGGAAATGTAAAGGAAGATCTCGAGGCAGTGTGGTATCCTTGCACAATGAGGCGCTGCTGTGTTTGGTGATTGTCTGTTTGGTTAAGTAATCTGTGGTCCCAACAGGCTGAGAGGCAGAATAACAAAAAAGCAAGTGTTGATACTTGTGGGCTGTATAAATATGCTTGGATAAAGTTCAGATCCAGACACCTGAAACATCTGGCAAACACACACAACAAAAAAAACAAAACTAAATTATTGCTGAAGAATAACACAAGTAAAGGGTTTATCTTCGTTTCCCTAGATTTCGTCTTTGTTTTTATGTGCCCTGTACCTTTTTTTTAGTAGATCCTGCTATTCTGCTCTGCTCTGCCCCCCCTCCCCCCCCTCTCTTTTTCTTTCCTTAAGAATTCTCTGCTGTGGAGAACAGGAAACACAGCTGTAACACTAACTCTGAATGTGTCTTTCCGAGCAGAAGGTCTGTCTTGTCAACACTTTCCAAAGATAACACTGTGGACCTCAGTGCCAGACTTGAAGCGCTGCTGCACAACTATCTCAAACTCACGGCTGAGTTAGAAAACCGCAGTCATAAGGAAGAAGGGACGGAACATAATTGAGCTTTTAATATACTGAATATTTCTGAGGTCAGTGATCCTTATGGAGCCACTTCCAAAGGTTTAATTATGTCCTAAATCACAATGCCGGATAAGTCATCTAGGGAGGATTGAGAAGAGAAAAAAAACATTGAAAGCATGCAAATCTATCCATTCTGATTCCACATCCTCTTCTAAAATGGCATTTCTGCTTGTCAACGTCATGAAAGCAAGTCTGCAACTAAAGCTTTTGTAATAAGTATTAGCCGAATCAAAAGTATTAAAAGATCAAACTGATTGATGGGTAAGCTTTAGCTGAAATTACAGACCTAAAGACAGATCGTCTCTCTGGTTGCGCTTGAAAAAGGTAAACAGATTTCCTGGAAGCAAAGACAGAGGGAAAAACAGCATTCAGGGAAGTAATGAGAAACCTGCCATAGAAGTATGCACAGTCACACACACCGCATGACGTCTGAGCCAGAGAGCATTCCTCCTCTTCCATCTTTCTTCTCCTACCGCTGAAAACCCCACCCCTTCCACCCTGCGAGGAGGAGGGCATGAAAATAGGTACAAGGTCAATGGATAAATGTAAAATCAGGCCACTAAACTTTAGTGAAAGTGGGAGAGATGGTACAGTGGAGTTGTGGGAGTATGGCTTGTCCTTTGCTTCGCATGACAGATCAAAAATCATTCTGGCAGCTTTCCACAGTAAGAAGAACATTTACAAGCTTTCGCTTCTGCGTGCCACAAACTTAATATTCCTTATATCAGCCTTGTATCACTGACAAATAAAGGTGCTTTCAAAGGGTCACTTTTGATCCAGTTGGTGTGCTAATCAGGATCAAATATAAATGGAAATCCTCACCAGTGCATTTGGTAAGCGATATTTTCCGCAGCACTTGCAAGCGGGCAACTCCGGGCCAACACTAAGGTTTTTCCTAATAGGAACAATGTACACAGCTGCTCTGTAAAAGCGCATATATCAAATAACCAGCGAAGAAGCAGCCATGTTGAGGCAAAGCTCTTGAAAGATGCTATAAATGGATTGTTAAAAATTAAAGTCGACATTTTCAGCTCATTTCAGAATGTGCTGCTTTCACACATGGACCGGCTCGGCTTTCAGTATCTGGCTAAAAATAATCTAAGCTCCTTTTCATCGGGATTGATGTCGTTGGCGGCTGGCTTAGTCCTACGCTCCTCCTTTTGGCCTGTCTCTTGCCCCACAATGGCCTGTTCTCTGGCAACGGCTCTCATTCAACATGAGCGCTTCTATTGACACAGGCTGAAACTTTGCTTCTGCTTAGACTTCAAAATCAAGAGTGAATGAAGGAGAAAGATGAACAGAAAGAAAGAAGAAAGAATAAAGACGCCAAGTGTCCACAGGAGATGCGATTGTGTCTTTGCCCTATCAATCAGCCAGCTGACAGGAGGTGGCTGACCCCCTACCCAGCGTAGTCGGGTGGAGGGGATTCGGTTAGGGTCAGTGTGAAGTGACAGCGCCTCTTTGCTGGTCACTGGCACAAAGAAGAGAGCACCCAACTCACAGAACACTGAGGGACACAGCAAAAGCCTTTCATGAGCCGAACCCTGGCCAATGCTCTCTATTAGCCCTAGAAAAGGCCTCAAAGACTCTTGGGCCTTGCTCCAGGACCCCTGGTGTGAGCGTGAGTGTGTGACAGTGAGAAAGATACTGACGAGAAGTACAGAGATACAGTTTGTGTTCTTTTTGGAAGTGTTGCAAATTTGGGGATGAACCTGAAATGAAAGTTTAATGAAAGAAGAGTTTTAACATTAGAACACTTTGGCTCAAAACACACACCAATAACATTATTCTGCAGAATGACTCAATAGACAGCAGAGCCATGAAAATATTCTTTTAAGTTCTTTGTGTGTGTGTGTGTGTGTGTGTGAGATCACTCCTAGAAAGCAGTCTTTTAAGGTCACCAGGTGGCACTCTTGGGTGATAGGGTTTAACCTCTCCTGAACCTGCCTGTCGGACCGAATAGACCCACCTGTGTCATACAGAGCAAAACAATCAGATCCATCAATCATTTAATTCGCTAATGTAACCCCACTGGTCAAGCTAAGCCCTTTCCTAGAGAAGCTAATAGCATTCATACAGAATCTAAGACCTACATTCCTTTAATCTTGTGCTTACATTCAGTTACATATGTGCAAAAATTCTTAAGGTTTTCCAGATAAATTTTAGACACTTTGCAATTTTCTGTACTTGTACTTATATGTACTTAGTGTTTTGTTATATAAAGTTAAATAAAATCAAAGAAATGTTTGGCCTTTGAATTTATTCAATAGCAAACAAACAAAATTCAATTTTTTTCTATTGCCCTTTTATAAATGGAAAGTGGCTTTGGAAAGCAGCTTTACAGAAATGTACAAATTCTGGATAGAAATTTAAAATGATAAATTTATTCCTAATGAGCAAAGCAGAGGCGAAAATGACAAAGAAAAACTCCCTCAGAAAATTAGTCTTCAAAACAAAGCTCAGAGGCAGAGGAAAGCACAGAGCCATAAGCCATCATGACATGAGCCAGGAGAGTTCAAAGGTGCTATTTTAGTTCAGTTTTATTTGAGTCCTGCAGCTCCTAAAGCAGCTGACACTGAGAAAAAGGTCACTCGTTTTCTCTCTCTCTCTCTCTCTCTCTCTCTCTCTCTCTCTCTCTCTCTCTTTCATTCCTTCCCTCTTGAAATCTCCCCCTTGCTTTTTTTCTGGCTCTGTACTCCTAGCTTCTTTAATCTTTCTGTTACAAAGCAGAAACTAGTCTTAGAAAATAAAGACATTCAGTCTTCCCCAATCAGTTGCATAAATCAGCGTTTTGTTGTTTTTTTTTTCATTCTTTTTTCTTTTTTCAATTTAACTAAACATAGGAGTCTGAGCAAGCAAATGAAGTCAATAGGTTTAGGGTTACCTCATTTTCCATCTTTTAAGATTGGACTAGAAATGTGTGCCTTCCAGAATTATTGGCTCTCTTCATGAAAATGAGAAAAGAGGGGCACAGTGGTTACTGTTTTGGCCTTGCACATTCAGGGTTGGGGGTTCAATTCCTGCCTCCACTGTGTGTGTGTGTGTGTGTGTGTACTGTGAGTGTGAGTTTTCCTGTTCTCCCTGTGCTTCAGGGGTTTCCTCCCCCAGTCTAAAGACATGCATTGTAGACATGTCTAAATGGTTTGTAGAGTCTGAATAGGTGCAACACAGTGCCCTGTGATGGGTTGGCACCCTGTTCAGGGTGTCCCCGAGTCCCCTAGAATAGAACTAAACAACCATACAATTTATATTTTAAGACTACTGAGTCCCTTCAACACCTAACACATTTTAAGGTGGTCCTTTCCTTCATGCAGAAGATCACAGAAGATCAGACCCCAGGTTTTCATACAGGTTCAAAAACACAGACAATATTGCTGCAGAACTCTGATTTTGTGATGGTGGGGTTGTTTCAGTATTGATTTAGAAGTACATTCTCTTTATTCTCTTACTGAAAGCTCTACCTTCAATAGTCATGTCCGAACCTCCAGATGCAAGCAGATTTTGAGCTATATGCTACTACTTAACAGAATTCATAACGCCATCAATCTTCATAAAATCACCTGAACCATCAGCCAAACAACAGCGTCACTGATCCCCCTTCATATTGTACTGCTATTGTGCTGCAAACTTAGTATACAGCTTTGTGCATGAACGGCTAACAGCTAGTTGATTTGAAATTGACATTTAACAGTTGATTTCCCAACATGACCACCACCAATAAACTGGAGATTTTTTTACCATCCTCCTTAATGAGTAGAGGACCAAAGTCCATTTCATGGCAAATTTCCAACTGTTTGATGTTAAGATTTTAGCACTTAATTTATTATATAAATTAATTATTTATAATAATAATAATAATAATAATAATTATTATTATTATTATTATTATTATTATTTATTTATTTATTTATTTATTTATTTATTTTTAGAAAATACTGTTATTAAAAATATCAGTGTATCATAATTGTATTCTGACACCCAGTAATAAATAAATACATAAATAAAAACTAACTGAATAAATAAATAAATTAAATAAATAAATATACACTTATACCACATGGGCCGGTGATTGTTGATGGGAAGCGTAACTGAAGCACACCCTAGGCAAAATAGTTCTTCCATGGTGAGGAGAACAGAAACATTTGTCATGATGGGAAGCAGCCAGGGCCGGAAGACAGCATATAAGGCTAGAGGCTTTTGCTCTCTTAGAATCTTAGGAACATCTTGTCAGGAAACTCAATGGCATATGAAAGAGATATGGGTCAAATAGTTCAGGTTAGGAGATTGGACAGGGGTTTTGGCATCGACCATGAAATAAATCAGACCCTCATTTTCAGGCAAAAAACAGCAAGCTGCTTTGATATATGTACCAGTTTAACAAAGATATGGATATGTTTTTGTGTGTATGTGTGAGCATACGAGTGTATAACTAACATCCGGGACTGGCCCCCATCACGGCTGCACTGCAGCATGAAAATAATACCCAAAGCAACACAGAGCAGACACAGGTTGGCTAAAGACAGATGCAGTACAGATTCTGCCCTACTGCTTCTCGGCTGCTCCGTCCCTCCATCCCAATCAGCATCAAAGAGGAGAAGAAAGACAAGAACAGTCTGTGTTAATGGCCATCATAAAAGTTGCTGGCTTTGATATGTTCACCACTCTGCTTTTTCAAACTTTGATAAAAGACTAGACTTGGTGTTCCAGATGCTATGCAAAGTATTTAAACAGAAATTAGCCTTCAAAAAAAGAGAATTAAACGCTTATAGAGTACATTCATTCAGCTGTTCATAAAAAAATTGCTCTCATGTTTATTCTGCACTGGCACAAATATTAAAGGCTCATAAAACTGGACTCGAAAACAATGGGGTCAAAACACAGACATTTTGTACTTTGTGTGGCTTTGACTTCAAAACAATACGAATCAGTAACTGAACTGAGTTCTACAATAACACAAAGTGGTCCTTGTTTAGGAGACTATGTTTGTTCGTCTCTTACCAATGTTTGTAAGGCACAGAGGCAGAGCATGACCTGTTCTCAATGCAGCACATTCCAGTGAAAAGCATTTCAAACCTTTTTTGTCATGCATTTATAGAGATATGCAAGATTGTTATTATTGAACTGGTTTCATTTTTAAAGGTGGAAAAAAAATCCTGAGAAATTATAATTAAGTGAGATCATCTTACTGAAATAAAGGTGGATGCATTTAGCCAAAAATAGACTCACATGAAAGTCAAAGAAGAAGTCATAATCAAATATTAAATTCTTTCTACAATGACGAATTGGACTGGATGCTTTAAATGAAGTTCATGCTACAGATTGTCCTTGTTTTTCGAAGGTTTATGGGGACCTTCGAGACTTCTAACCAGTCAAAACAATGGTAGCTAGTTACCTATTGTTATGCTCAATGTCAGTTTTCTAATTTACATCATTTTATTGCAAGTCGTAACATATAAATATTAAGATGTTGATTTATTTTCTTGCAGAACTTGCAATATATCTTGCTAAATGCTATTTAGTCCTCTAACAATGCAAGCATTTTTATCGTGTTAGATCCCAAATAAACTACATTCTTGTAAGAACTTCAAACAGCATCTTTACAAAACCATTGTGCTAAGTATATACTTATTATCGATGATCAGCTTCACATCCTGTTACCTCTCAGTTTCCACATTTCCACAGTAAAATGAATCTTCATATTCTGCTTTATTCGAAAGCTAAATCTGCATTCAGTTACTACTGACATGTCAGACACCACAAATAAGCCAGTAAAGAAACGACTCACTGGGTCGAGTGGGCGAAGATGTTGTATGGTGAAATGTCTTCCAGATACTTTACAATGCCATTGTTAAAACACAGCCTGAAACCATTGCTCTATTTTAACATTGTTTACTGTCCAAAGCACAAACTGTTTGTGTGAATGGATAAAAAGCTTTTGTCAAAAAAAACGAAAAACAAAGAAAAAAACCCCCAAAAAAGAGATGTTTAAGCAAACCTCAGTCACGACATGAACACCATGAGACAACACAATGCCACAGATCTGTAAAGCGATGCTGAAACACTGCATGCTGTTTCAACCTAGCAGTGAGGTTTGCTCTTGTCTGGAAGAAGTAGCTGGGAACTGTCACACAGAGCTCTTTTTACATTTCCAAGCTTTCATGTGCACAAAAAAAAAGCCTTGTGTATGTGCCTGTTTCTGAAACATGAACATGTAAATGATGACAGCAAACACAATGCCTAATTGGCTTGCTGCGAGTCAGAGTTTGGCCACTTCACTGACTCTTCAGGCTGTGGAGTGGAAAGAAGCTATAGACTCAACAGGAGGTTGACACCTTCACCGCAGTTGAGGCTGGCCAGGAAAAAGCAAAGCGTTCAACGAACAATAGCCTAGCGGATTAAGCATGTCTCTTGGATGTCGTTCTCACAGGCAAGTGGGGCCACGTATCCATTTAGTGCCACCATCCCTTTCTTTAGCATGGCAAAGAGGAACAAAGGTTTCTCAATCTTCTCCCACTCAGAATCCATGCTGGAACTCTTCAAATGCTCTGGTAGGTTATAAGAGGTCTGGACACTACAGACCCAGCCTTTATACTCATACCGCATTCCTTATTAACCAAGCGAGAGCAATGAGGTGCGAAACAAGACATTTTTGTCTGATTGCACATGGAGTCACAAATCACTGTCACAACCTGCATATATGAGCATATTTAGCTATTTATATCCAAATCACTAAAATCTCTTTATTTTTTGCAGATTATAGCTGGAATTGTTGACATATTCGCCTATGTACTTTATGTACATCTGAAAGGATTTGAAGTAAGGAGATCATACATCAGAAACAAAACATCACTGTTTGAAAAGGTTCCTGGTCAACCTTGAAAATGTTTCATGCCAACTATGCTGGGGCAAATATTTGACGCTGTGCAGCATCCTAGAGACATTAAACAAACTGCCAAGCTCTGTTGGGTTCTCTTTAAAACTTTCCACTGTTGTTGGGATTGTTGTCATGAACTGCACCACAAATTGATAAATCTGACCTTACATCTTCAAATGTTTACTAATCAAGACCAATCAGAATATTGCTATTCAAAATTGACTGAATAATCCAAGTCAAAGTCTAACTGTATTTGAAAATCAGGTAGTGTTAATATTCAAAGCCTGTCTATAATTATACATAGGCATGCGATTTGAGACACAGCTTTATTTTGACATCATGTCGCTGAGTTATACTGTCTCCATTATTTACATAGATATTGAAAAAATGTCCATTCATTGCTTTCATTTTTTCAGAAGTGCACAACTAACATACAGATTGAACAAAGCTGAGCTGCACAGAGCCACATGGACAGCCTAAAGATACATGAGACTACTGTGGATGGTACCAATTAGAAACCATGAAAACGGCTTTGGGCTGTAACTGATAAACAGTTTTGCTACGACGGCTTAGGACTACAGTTGCTATGATAACTTTAGGACTTCAACTGCCATGAACAGTTTTGCACTCAACTCTCAATCAGTTAACATTTGAGAATTTCATCAAAATGGACTTCATATTATAACTAGAACAAATTTCCTGGTGGCATAATTGCACTTTTTGGACATATAGTACACAGTTATAGAAAAGAAATTATTTCTAATCACACTATCTAGTGTCACCCGGATGAGGATGTTTCCTGCTGATGGTGTCTCAGGGAGTTTTTTCCTGCTACCATCACCTGTGGCCTTCTCATTAGGGGTAAATATATTCATTTAAAATGCATATCCTAAATGTATATATTTCTTCAAGTGACAATGTTAAAAGTGCAATACAAATAAAACTGAACTGGATCCATATTTAAGAATCTCATGGCAACTCGTGTGCTTGACCAAGTTAGAGGATATGTCTTATACAGACAGTAAATTGTGCCTAATCCCAAACTCAATAACCCATTACATCTATCCTAAAAATCACAGCATGACCTTCAATACGTCCTGATTTGACAAAGTGAGGAAAACACCTGATGGGTCATGTGGGGTTTATTATTTATATGCTGTAGCCCTCATCCTCCAGCACTGCCAGCTTCATCACTCATTTTATGGCTCCATGAAACTCCATTATAAGCCAATATATTAAACATATGATAATGTTAGGAATAAACTTGAATCTAATTTTATTTGAGCAAAGAGGACGTCACTCGCTTGAAGGTAAACAAATCTGCCTAATTTGTAAACTATCTATGCTACAAGCCATATCTTATGTTCACTTCTCAATAAGATTTGCACAAGCAGCTGCACAGAAAATGAGTGAAGGACATATGTGGAGCTAAAACACAAGCAATACATTGTTGCCTGCATCGGTTTTGCTGAGCTCGGAGCTTAGTCAGCCTGATAACAAAACTTCAGCTGAGCTTCTTTGCCAAGTGACTTCATGGTAGAAACATATCCTCACAGACTGAGAGCCTAAGATTTCCTTCAGTTGTTTCTCTGTAAGAGCTGTTTCCCTGTAAGAGCTCTACTCTATTCCAGATAAATTCAAAATTCCACAGAAAGCTTAAATCAAGACAGGACTCTACATAGAGTGTTTTCTAATGAAGTTACTTGAAGTTTTGATTGTTTTCCGTAGCTTAAGCTCTGAAACAATGATGGCTCTGCATTAAGAAGGAGAGAAAAGTTAGTGCTCTTTAAGCATTGAAGGGGGGTGCCAATATTTTTAAATTGCAACAATCATTTATATATTGAGTTGTCTAGTTGAATTAATTTGGTAAAAAAAAATTAAAATGAAAATAAATAAAAAATTAAACAATAAATAAATAAATAAATAAATATTTGAGTTTTTAGTTTGAGTACTTGAGTCAAGAATGTTGAATGGCTGTCACTTATACACTCACTGGCCAGTTTATTGGGAATTGCACATTCATGCAATTATCCAATCAGCCAATCATGTGGCAGCAGTGCAGGGCATGCAGTGAATTCATGAATCCAGAATAGTTCCAGCTAACAGGAAAGCTACAGTAAGTGAAATATCTACTCTGTACAACCGTAAGTGAGCAGAAATGCACATCTCAGAATGCTGAAATTTGAGGCACATGGGCAAAAACACCTTATATTTTTTCCAATGATCTGACAGTCAGTATATGTTTTTTTTAGGAGCTTTAGGAGCCTTTCCTAATCAGTGTGGTGTGATGCTACGCTGTAGCTTGTGTTGTCATTGGCTGCATCCCAAACAACATACTACACACCATACACTTACACTATGCACTCTACTGACTAGTGTGTGAATTTTAGAAGGGTAGTATTGTCTCAAATGGAACACTCAGGTTTTCTTTTTTACTAACCGGGAGTATTAGCCGTTTCCCAGATGATGGCAAATTACATCAAATATGACCCTAGTTTTATTAGAATACTGTGAATTTATCACACAATGTGCACTAAGTTAAAAGACATTTGTAAGATCATCAGTGCCTTCTAGCCTTGCGGAGCAGAGCTGTGATCCTTGAGTTCATGAAGTGTCCAAAGTTCCACATTTGTTTTGTTGTTGTTGTTTTTTTCACTTGAATAAGTGCATCACCCAGGTACTTAAAGTGCACTTGTTCTTAATGGACTTTTCAGCGTGAACACACGACTCACACTATTTACACTCCAAAACGGCACAGAATAGTGCATTCGAATGCAATTTGCATTAGTATGCAGTTTCTTGTAATTGCATTTTAAAAAGCTTTGGTTCTATTGTGGGCTACAGGAGTCGCTTGTGTGGACTGAGAGTTGTGAAAAATTTCAAGAGGCAAAATAAACCCAGCAGAGACAGAAGTTCAACCAGTCAGAAAATAGCCAACCACCACTAGTAACCAGCTACTCAGCACTGTGAGTGGCTGTGTGATTCAGGTTCTAGGTCATCTGTTTTTCTGCTTGACTCAAAAATTGGCTGGGGTTTGAATTTTATTTGGACGTTACTGTGTCCTCTTGAGCAATACGCTCAGTAAGGGCTGATTCTGCTTGAATCTGTGTGTAACGTACTGACGGGTTTTAAAGTAGAATGACCATCTATCATTAATGCCCTCAAAGAAAATAAAGACAAAACGCTGAGCATGGTCTTAAAATAACACTCAGTAAATGATTAGAGTAAAACATTAGAATATTTTTCCAAAGAAGCAAAGCAATATTTTTCTCTACTAAGAACTGTAAGTGAGCATCATTATTACTGTTAAAATCACAGTACTTGACATGAATTTCACTGAATTTCAAGCATTCACTATCTGTACCTAAATGGAAATGTGTATAACTGGAAATATGTCATTATGTACAACTTGTTATTACATATTTAAACAATTTGGTGCACAGAACGTCAAGTATACTGTTTCCCTTTTTTAAAAAAAAAAAAAAAAAGCAAAGGGATTTATTTCTGGGCTGAAAAAGCATGACATGCCTGCTGCTAGCACATCCCCTCCCAACAGAGCCAGTGCCAAAAAGGCTCAGCGCTGAGGTGAGCGGCCTAAGTGCTGACATCAAAGTACTGAGAAGAGGTGGCGGAAGTCAGCGTGGAGGCGATGGAATCTGCAGGAGGCCAATGGGGCTCTGGCCCTGCTCCAGGAGAGCCACCGTGGGACGTCTGGAGGCCAGAAGGCCATACAGGCCATGGAGCCTAGACCACATGGACGTGGCTCTCTTCTTGTCCCACATGGCACACACATGCCCCTTTCTAGCACCACATCCAGCCAGTCAGCCTTGTTTTCATAACCGCTCCAACCAGGAGGGAGACTTTGCAGAACTACTGGTTTTCTTCTGAAGTGTCGGAAGCCTTTGTGCACAACTGTTTTATTCTCCCTCAGAAGCAGTTACAAAGAAATGAGTGTGCTTCTATCTTTCTAGAACCAAAGAAAGTTCTGCCTCATATGTGAACATGAGAGAGAGAGAGAGAGAGAGAGAGAGAGAGAGAGAGAGATATGCATTATAATCTTATGACTTTACTTTCACTTGCACTTTGTCACGTTGGTCAAACTCGTTGTGAGCCGTGTGAGCCTGTTTGTGAGCCTGTTTTTAAAAATGGAACAGATTAACATTATCTCATCTTTAATCCGATTTTGGACTGTAATAAACAATAAATAATACAAGTTTATTCATATCTAAATTTTCTACTTGACTTACATGCTAGACAAATGACACACAGAAAATAAACCATTGCTATCACTCTGTTTAAGAAATTCCTGTAACCTTCATGGACATGCAATACAATACAAGCTAGCTTTTACAAATCTGCATGGAAATGAAGATCCTAAGAACTAAATACTTAAATCAACTATAAGAAAAAGAAATATTCTGTGAAAGGACTGCTTCTGGCTTCTGTAAATGAAAAAAAAGCCTATTCAGCTGTGAACAGTTTGAAAGAAGCCTGTAGACCACCTGCACTGTTAAAGGAGACTATTTTTGTCCTCTGCTAGAGCGTGTTGAACATCTCTATTCCTGGGACACAGTGAGAAGTGATAAACAGCGTCCACTATACCGTCGTGAAGGTTTATTTTCCATGTTAAGACCTGCTGCACCTAATGGTTAGAGTTAGGGTTAACAGCCCTTGTAAAAGCAATGTGTATTTAATTGTACTGAAAAGAAATATAAAACAGTTTTGCTTATATAAAAGTATACTTTTAACGTTAGCACTTCAGTACAGTACAGTATATACTTCAATGCATACTGAATGTATTATTTTGAAACAACCTGTTACAACTTAGTGTAATTAAATTGTAATAAAGATTTATGTCTAAAATGCAATTTTAAGTGCAATTTGTAGACAGAACTGTTATTACACTTAGAGTACATTATAAATATACTACTCTGTACTAGATGCACATGTACAATATACTTCAGTGCTACTTATACTTTATAGCAATATAGAAATCATAATAAGATCACCATCCTACACTACTTCTGTTTTAATGTGTTGAGTAATAACAGTGAAGGAGACAACAAAGTGTACCTCCTGGATTCAACAAAATGTTTTACCATTAAATCAGTTCTCTTATGTTGACACGACAATTAAATATCCTTTAGTTTATCCATCTTGTTTATGTTTATGATGTAAAAATCTACATTTATTTCTGTGAATTGATTGTATACATACAGCAACCTGAAGCACAATTTCAAAGGTATTACATTCTTAAAAATTCAATACTTTTTGAAAAATACAGAAAGGTCTTTTATTTTACATGCATTTCCAGAAAGCACATGGAACGAAAAATGTACTTTTAATATTCTTTCTACACTATTTTATGCACTGCTTGGTTTTCACAAGCGAGGCTATTTCTGGTGTATCAACAAAGCAAGCTCTTAAATGCCTTTCCATAACTCGAGCTGAGCAAATGTATAATTTCAATGTGTGCTCCGAAACTGAGCTAATCTTCAACTGGATGGTTGGATTTGTTCATGAAGGGGTGAGAAAATAAAGACCAGCACCCTGGAAAATCACAAGATGAAATTCTGCCCCTTCTGCAGGCTGCTATTATTAGATGCTTATTAGACACTTTTCATTCCCGAATGCCTGGGAAAGAGTCAGCGAAGGCGTAATTGAAAAGACATCAGTGCCTCATTGTGCCCTCCTATAATACTCTTCATGCTCTCCTCTTTGGATTAGGGATTATGTTTGAACTTGGAGCTCTACCTTGGTTTCCATTGTCGTTTTTTTAGGTCAGGGTTGACCAAACAGGAATGACAATTAGTTCAGAGAGATTGCAGAGACTAACGAAGGATGTGCAGGGCCCCAAGATCGGGTTACTGCTGAGCGACCTGATAAAAATACCTCCTTGAATGACCATGTAGACAGTTTTAATTTTTTTTTTCCTCTTAACGCTGCAAGGAAGCCGGCAGCAGGCGCAATGGGAACCAGATGGTTTGAGAGAAATGTAGCAAATGTCTGTGCATGAGCATGTGTGTCTGTGTTTTTTTGGTGTGTGTGTGTGTGTGTATGTGAAAAAGAGAGAATCTGACAGGCCATATACCACTGCCATGTGTCTGTCGGCGTTTAGAAGTTTGTCAAGAGAAGGCACAAATTAAACAAACTGGTGAAAACTAGCAAGCAGATCTCAATCAGATCTCTGTTTGCTACAGTTTATTTCAAAGCCAGACGGATTGCTATGTATAGAATGTTATCAGGTATCACCTTGTACACTTCTTTTCAAGTAGTGTGTCTGAAGTCAGACATGTCTCAGCACAAAATATAGTGTAAAACAGAAACTATCGGAATATATGATAAGAGCCGGTGCATGTGAGGTCTCATGGCGTACCTATTTACAGGAGCACTCCCGACTGCTGGACAAATGTCCGCTCTCCGAGTTTAACAGATGGCAGTAAGAGTGAGATCCAGATTAGTAGATAAGCAGGGTTGTGCGAGGGATGAAAATGTCAGCAATTTGGGTCAACAGACAAGAGTAGAGCATCTGCAGAAAGAATTTCTTATCATCACTGTCATCCAGCATGGGAAAGTCATCTCAGGGCCCCTGCTGGCAAAGATAGCAGAGCAGGCTTGGTAAACATCAGCCCACCCTACTGTATGTGGGTCTCTGAATATATGCCAGTGCTGGCATCATCTCAATATCGATTGAAAAAAAAAAAAATCACACAAGCAGGAAATGTCAAAAGTGTAGCGCAAAACGTTATGATTTATAGATTTCTGTTCATCTGTTGAACAGGCTTTTAAGTGAACTGACTCAGAAATCGAAACAAGCTGTCTGGAGAAAGTTTTTTTTCCCTTTTCTCCTGTTTCTTCTGTGCAGCGTTGAAATCTTATCTGTGACCCGGGAAGCTGCAAGCCCCTATGTGTAGGCTGTCCGGGCATGGAAAGCCAGATTGGGAGTAGATAGCATCATCTCACCACCATACTGTCTTGTATTCAGCACTGAAGCTTGGACAGGAGTTTCTGACCCCTTTCTCAGTTCACTCTGTTGTGTTTGGGTTTGGTGTTTGGTTTGGCCGTCGAATGTGACTCTAAATCCATTAGAATGGGGAAGCACAGGGGATGAAAGAGTGGCAGATGGGATTGCAGCTTCATGGCTTCACCAATGGCTTTTTATCAACAAAAAAAATGCAAGCCTTCAGGATGAAGCACATGGAGACCAAGATTATGACTTAGACAAGAATATGACAGAACAAAAACTCCATAAATGACTACAGTGTTCATTTTTGAACAATATATTAGTCAGGAGTAAACAGCATTGAATCGTCCAACAAATGTTCCTCGTTCACAACTCTACATTTTTAGTTATAATGAAATACTAATAATTGCTAGATATAAATCAATGTTCTGTGCAATCAGAGACAAAGAGATATCATTGCACATTGCATTGCAAAAAAAAAAAAAGCACAAGCAGATGCTCTTTGGGGCTGGAATCATCATGCCCCATGTCTATGAAAATGTTAAGTGAAGGAGCATTTATTATTAAAGCCATTTCCATTTGTGACAACCTTTTTATCTATTTCTATTTCTGTCTGATTTTCGATACACTGCACAAAAAGCCAGTGAACAGTAGCCCCACTACATCAGTGCTGGCAAAGACATGCTTTATACCTTAGAGCTTATACCTTATACCACAACTGCACCATCATGTGATCTAATCTATAAATCATTCTGATGTCTTGGTGCTGAGTCCATTCCTCCAGGCCAGGTCTGCAACGATGGCTAGTTTGAGACATTCCTCATGGCTACAAGTGTAGCTGGTAGCTAATGAGAGCCTTGGCGCTGACTCTGGAAAAGAGACATCCTGCAGGTGCTCATGCGAAACTCACTTCACTGTGCCGGCATGATAAACACAAGGCTGGACGTATAAATATCCCCTCGTCCAATAAAATATAGAAAAGAAAATGAGAACGACGTGCTGGAAAATGTGCTCTCATGCCTGAAACTGGCTGTCTTCTGAGCCGGTCATACAAGCACACAAGTGAATTAGGCACACAGAAATGAAAGAGTGAGAAAATGCGTAACAGTGTATGATAATTCAGTGGAAATCAGTGAAATGCTGTGGATAGTGTAGAAAGAGTTGAAAACTGGTTTGGCGCGGGTCTGAGCAGCTGCAATCATGCTTATTTTAAGTACAGATGTCTCAGTGTCTTTTTTTCCTCTACTGTAATATTGTTTACAGCTTGGAATGGTCCAAGGAATTATGGAGAATTTACAACTCCAAAAGTCCCACGTATACACATGCTTCTTTTGGGAAACACTGTTTCAAGTTGTCATCCACAATGCCAAAAACGACTAATTCAGCTGTGTAAGATGTTAGAGGATACATAAATCACCATTCAAACGTGTTTCTAAATCACGCCAGGTCAAGCAGAAGTGGCCCAGTGCACTTTTCCCGTAAAAGCTCCTTAAAAAGACAGCATCCCTCTAAGACAAAGGCTATGTCCATATTAATCCAGATAAATCTGACAACGTGCCATTTTCTCTATGTTTCGGTCTAATATCGAGACCGGGACTGCGTTTTTGTTCAATGAAAAGAATACATTTGAAAATGCTGTTTTCATTTTTCGATTTTTACTCATGTGACACAGTCATGTGACCCATTCAACTCAAAACAAACAAGAGATGCTCTACTGCAATGGTTGTGCTTGCTATCCAATTCGCTAGTGCCCTTAAAGTTTACTGTCACTTTGTATGACCTTCAGATTGCATTTTTTACCAAAGAGGGGGCGGAATGTTCACACACAACTGTGAGCAACAACTCAACAACTTCTTCTGTTCATTCAAAAAAAATTCCATGAGTTTTCTCAACATTGCCACATCAATTCAAAGAGGCAAAAATTTCTGAACTGATTTGTGATAATTCAATTAAAACCGCTATACAAATAAAATTGAGATTGAGAATAGAAACGCCTGAGGAAAACGACACAGACCAAATTTTCTTATGATTTTAAACATTCACAGTATAGTGATGCAAGTGTTTTCAGATATGGTATTATAAACAGGCAATTTTTGGAAAATCCTGTATATTTAACCCTTTTTATCAGTACACTGCTGTTTCAATCTTACTTATCAGACAAGTTCAGTATAAACAAAGGAATTATTTTAATAATCTGATAATCTGATATAAAAATGAGTCACTGTGGGATGGGTGTTTTTCCCTTACACAGAATTTTAGTGGTTGAAGATAACACCATCAAATTTTAGATGCTTATGCACTTAGAGCATCTCAGAAAGTAAAAATATCACCAGATATCACCAGATATCTGGTGATATTTGATATCACCAGATATCCAGATATTCCAGATCTGTATATATATATATATATATATATATATATATATATATACAGATCTGGAATATCTGTATATATATATACAGATCTGGAATATCTGTATATATATATATATATATATATATATATATATATATGGATTACATTTATAGCACTTGGCAGATGCCCTTAACTAGAACAACTTTATGAGAATTTATCTCATTTATACAACTGAGCAATTGAGGGTTAAGGGCCTTGCTCAAGGGCCCAGCAGTGGCACCTTGGTGGTCCTGGGATTTGGACTGAAAACCTTCCAATCAGTAGTCCAACACCTTAACCACTGAGCTACCACTTTCCTATGAATACATTCCCCTTAGTAAGCTTGCTACAAAACTAGCACTGTTTAGTGTTGTCCCCTCTTCTAACACATTCACTTCAGCTCAGGAAAAGCTACTAGTTAGATGAATAGTTGATTCAGGTGTTTTATATCTGGAAATGATAAAATGTGCAGAACAGTGAGGTTCTACAGGACTGGGCTGGGGAACCTGTGCTCTAAAAGATCACCTATAATGTGGGTTGTCACTCTGTATGGATTGCCAAGATTGCCAAAGCAGTTTAAATGCAAGCCTTAGCCCACTTGTTAGCCTACATATATAGTCTACCTGCTCTCTCATGGTAAGCACCAATTACCCCAATCATAACAGAGGGCACTGGGAAGTTAGACTGCGTCTGAATTTGTGATTTGTGATCCAGAATGGAAAAAGTGAAACGTTTTTTTTTTTATAAATGCTCTTTTTGCTGCTTGTACCGACCTCTTAAATCAGCAGGCCTCATTTTTATAGAGAGGGTTTAATTAGAAAAAAAAATCACTGAGAAGCAAAGTCAAAGATCAGTTAATTAGAAAAGTGTGTCAACTTCAGAGAATATTATCTCCCTTTAAATGCTCTGCTTAAATGAATAGTGAAAAAATAGCACTACTTATGTGGTATTTATATATAAAAGTATATCTAACTTTAGTGCATAATGCACACTAAGCCAAACTTTGGACCCATATTATGGGGCGAGAATCACAATGTGCTTTTAACTATCGACCACGAGGGGGTCTGAATTAAATGGAGCCACAGGGTGGGATCATTAAGGACGCTTCACAAACAAAACAGATGCATTTATAGTTCTGTTCGTTCCCAGAGCTTAAACCATGGCACCGATACAGCATAGGAGCTCGCTGCCTCATTTATATTAACAACTTCAAAAATACAAAGTGTCTGTAGAATCTGTAGTGTGGAAGAGGTTAAGAAAAATAAACAGTGTCTGGGTTTAATGGCACCAAACCTTGTCCTTATCCAAATGAATCACAGGTCTGGCCCTGTTTTGACATAGCGAAGCCCAGCCATCATGCCCTGATTATAACAAAGCCCAGCGTCAAGAGCTAGCTGGCAGAGTGGACCTCAGAAAACCATTAGCTCATCCGGTAAACACTTTCACTCTCACGAGAGCCACGAAAGCTCTCTGAAAAGTTCAACGCACACACCGAGAATCTCGTCCACAGCCAAATATTCACATGAGCGAATGTCTATAATTCTGGTGCCACAGTTTACCTCGTCCTGAAGCGGCGTGGAGGCCTGTGGGCTTTGAAAATTAGCCATCCTATGATGATTGTTGCTTTGCGCTAGTAGTAAAGAAACCATAAGCTGTGTTGTGTACATTACTGTTGCAACCAAATCACGCTGCTTCAGTCCGTTGAGGTTCCCCACAAGCGTGCTAAATGACAGAGATTACTCACGAAAGGCTGCGTGGCTCATCAGCCATGTTTACCATGCCCTAAAATAAACAACATGTTTCTATGCCCCCTCGTCTGTGATGTTCAACACTTGGACCGTTAAACCGCAGCCTTGTGGAAGTCCTGGTTATATTTGGCTATTTGGATGATCACAGGTTTTGCGATGAGAAGAATAAACAGAACTCAAAGTGAAACCTCAGCAGTCTCACGAACATATCAATAAAATACACCGTGAAAAAAGCAGGCTTAAAGTGCTTATAAAGCATTATCATGACGAGAGCCGTGCACTCGCTGACTCACTCCACCATCATCAGCCTCTGCGCTGAAGTTACACTGAGGTAAAGCGGCCATAGGAGCATGGGACTGGGAGCTCTCTGCTGCTGATCAAAACAAAGGCGAATGGAAACTTCAGGAGATTCCTTGAACGTTAAAATCATTACCTGTTGTGGTGAAATTTCTTGCAGAGCACAGATGTGATATGGCAGCTTTGTTTCATTAAGAAGCCTCTGGATGTGCAGACGGACACCAACAGGAGAAACAGGGCTGCAAATCTACACTCTACATTTTTTTGGCATTTTGGTTTAAATATCCTCATGTTACATAATTTAAACAAAAAACATTAATTAATTACGTTAAGATTAATTAATTCAAAATTAATATAATAGTTTATTACTTAAGCATTATGTGAATTACAATAAATGACTATTTATTGAAACAATCGAAATGTAACCTAATCAAAGCTTTAATTGGACACTTGTAGCACACTACATATTTATAGTTATTACATACACTATTAATGAGTCTTTACTCTATAGGCTTAACCGGTTTATCCTCCAAGTGCTTATGCTTTTAATAAAGCACTCATTTAGAGCCACATTAGGATCTGTGAGTGAGCAGTTAATTAATTCCATAATCTTTTAAGTGTCCTGATTTAACTGCTCTTCTGTATCATTTTGTTTTGTCTGGTCTATTTTTTAAAATAAATATACGTCTGGGGCACACTTTCGTGCCATCAGACTATAGATTCCAAATGCAGCAACCTCTTACTCCTCTCTCTCTCTCTCTCTCTCTCAACAGTTAATTGCCCTCCCACAGATATTGCACATGTATATAAATACCAAGGATATTAAACAAGTATGTATACAGATCATCCATAACATTAAAACCACCTCCTGCCTAATACTATAAAGGCCCTCCTTGTGCTCCGTCTGAGTCCTTTGATTCTTGATATAGTCATATATTTTTATGGCACATTTGAATAAAGCTAATATTATGGTCAATTATGTGCAATAATCATTCAGTGCAATAAATTGTTACATGTGCAATAACTTGGATAATTATATCATTACAGTCTGACAATTTCCTGCCATCTCTTTCACTGCTGCTACAATATTATGAACAATGTATTTCAATAATATTGAAAATTCATTCGTTGTACAACATCTATCCTTTTAAATTGTACTGTGAGCAACTGCAACTTAACGGTTTCCCTAAGGGATTAATAAAGTATCCTGATTTCTAATTTAATTGCTGCCAGTGTTTTCTGACACCTTTCTGTTACAGCCAGCATTAACATTTTCAGCAATTTGTGCTTCAGAGGCTCTCCTATGGGCCCGGACCAGACAGACTGGCCTTCTTTCCATCAGTGACCCTTGGGCACTCATGACCCTACCACTGGTTCACAGGTTTTTCTTTCTTGGGCCACTTCTGGTAGATGTTAACCACTACATACCAGGAACAGCCCACAAGACCTCTTGTTTTCCAGATGCTTTGATCAAGTCACCTAGACATCACTATTTGGCTCTTTAAAGTCCTACCAATATATTGACATGTGCCATTGTAACAAGATCATCAATATAATTCACTTCACCTATCAATGGTTTTAATGTTATGGCTGTTCTGTGAATGTAAAAAGAATTCTATCATATGTAAATACACACTCAATTATTTTATTGTTTTTATTATTTTTATTATTTGTACTGTATTATTTGCTGTGTGAACATGAATTTCCCCCTACAGCGGATTATTAGTAATTCGCTGTAGGGGGATAAACTAACTAATAAACTAACTTCTTATCTCATCTTATATCTTCTCATTTCTCCTTTAAGCTCTACCACTGTGCAAACTCGGCTAAATATTTTAAGCATATAAAACTAAAAGGGTGCACTAAAAGAGTAACCGTGTAAAAGGGTTCAATATAAAAACCTTAAAGGTCAACATAAAAGGTTCTGTGTGAAACCCTATGACAAATCATTTCCTTTAAAAATCTCTATAATCTCTGACCCTTTAGAAATCTCTGACCCTTTATCTAAAGAGGTACAATGGAAAGTTATCGTTCTGACATATCAATGATTTAAAGGAGTGTGATACTGGACATTGCTTCTATCAACCTAGCATTAAACAAATGCTAATGCAAAAGTGTCTGAAGTGACCATGTGTGTCTATGATTTAATGATGAGAGCCACAGATCACCTCCTGAAGTGGCGTGGAAGCCTGTGGGCTCTAAGAATTAACCCTCTGATGATGATTGGTGCTTTCCCTAGCAGTAAAGAACCGATAAACTGCTGTGTACATGACTGTTCCACAAGATCTCACTGCTTTAGTCCCTTGAGGTTCCCCACAAGTGGTTTAAAATGACAGGGATTACTCACGAAAGGCTGAGCCATGTTTACCATGCCCTGAAATAAACAATATGATTATACACAGCTTTATCTGTGATCATCAACACATCGACCATTAAAGCGGAACTCTAAAGAGGAAGCACTAGTTAAATTTAGACGAATCAGCTAGGCTCTATTGTTGCCGGAGAGCTGTCTATAACTCTAAAAAGTTTTCTCTAAAAAGCTCTTAAATCGCAACGTTTCAATTGGTACAGTTGTGGTAAATAACTGTCATGAGTGCTAAAAAATAGTTTGCATCTCTGTATGTCATCAGTCTCACCCTGCCCTGACCTGCTAGCATTCCACTTTCATGCCCTGAGTTATATGGCATGACTATGAATACCGTAATACCTGCAAATGCATTCCTTTCATCACGTCTGAGGAACAGTGTGACATGAGGAAAAAAATAGTTTACACAGAGGGTCCTACAGTCACCATAATCTATATGGCTGTAAAGAAGAACTTTACACACACACACACACACATATATATATATATATATATATATATATATATATATATATACACAGACACACAAAACCCAGTAAGGAGTGACAGGTGGGTGTCGCCATCATCCTCTTAAACAACCCCCAGCTGTCTCTTTCTACTCATCCCCACATCCCCATAGCCACCCAGGGTCCACCTTTTGCTCTAGACAGATCCCCAAAGACACACCGGCATGCAGCTGGTCAGAAATAGTGATCCTATCATTGCTACCAGGAATAATGACATGATAAGTGAGGACAGGCCCCAGGGACAGAAGAAGGGAAAGAGAACCCAAATGCTAACTAAAGCAACATGTCTGAGATATTTAGGATCTACTTGCACATTCTTAGGGTACAGATAAGTCACTAGTATCATGGTACTGCACGAAAAGGCAAAACAATCGGCTGTGTACCTGAGAGAAGCGGATTTTGCATCCAGGCTAGTCATTTTATAATTTATATTTGACCAGTAGAGAAGGAAAATACCAAAGCTTTAATTTTAACTATATATAACTATATGGTTTGCTTCTGAAACACACAGGCTGCTCAGTCGCTCCAGGATTTTGTGATTGTAGAATTTAACCCAAAATCAAGTAATATTCAGCGTAGCTTACAATTCTCAAAATATTGATTTTCCAAATATTTGGCTCAAGATACGTCATGTGATGTCATCACTATAAGGATTCAGTCAAAGCCCTCGTCGATTCATTTGTGTCGATCATGACTATAGCTATGAAAGAAAGCAATTATGTGTGTCTTCCCTGGCAGGAGTTTAAAAGAAGAATCCAGTGCTTGTAATTTCACCAATTCAAGCAGATATCTCTTGTATAGGAAATTCACACTGACACATCATTACAAGTAAAAGGAGAATTTCTGCTGCAAAATCAGGCATTTTTAGCCCCAACAATCAGAAAATAAAAAATCCTGGAGGAACTGTCTGCTGCAATACACACATCTAGACGGATTAATTAGCATGCACATGTAATGTTTTCAGAACAACTAAACAATTTTTCATATACGTCTCCTGCTTATTACAGTCTTGTAGTTCAACAATGATTGAAATCATCTTCTAGGTACAATGTGAGGTGCTAACACATGGTATAGCTGAAATGCTGAGGATCAACAAGTAGAAAGAAAACATGAGGCGCTACTTTGTGAGTGCATCATCTTAAATTATGCTGCTTCCTTTAGGTTTAAACTAAAAAAGCAAGCAGTGCCTTATATGCTATTATATTTGGTTAGCTACTGTTTTTTTTTTTTAGCCTAGACAGTTTCTGGACTAAAACATGGGACTGGACCAGCTAAATGTATCCACACCTGTTCAGACACTGAAAAAAATAAAGACACGGCAGTTTCAGAACGAATTCTGCAAGTCCCAAGCAAAAAGAAACAGCATTAAGCTCTAGCCATCTTTCATCAGCAAGTTGGCTTCCAGCAGAAGAGCAGAAAAACTGAAGAGGAAACTGGGGCAGGTGCCTAGGCAGGTCTGGTTCATAGCAGTTCTCCAGTCTGATTCTCAGGTCTTGCCAACAGCTCAGGCAGCCTTCGCTACTGGACAGAAAAAAAAATCTCCGGCAAATAGTTTTAGACTTTCCAAAAGTTTCCACAGGTGGTTTTTGCATGCAGGATCGGTAAAAAGAATCAGCGGAGGAATGACTGAGAGAGATAACTCAGCTTCAATCTCCGGGAGATTTCTCTCGTCTGTGCCCTTAAATAACACGTTTGCACAAGTACAAATTAAAATCTGACAGCTCGTGACTTAATGGGTTTCGCAGACTACGGGTTAGATTTTCCCCTAGGCACTATGGCGAATGGAGACTGTGTGAGCCACGTGTGCTTGGCTGCTCTGCACCACGCCGCTGGGAATGTGCCACTGCCTACAAGCAGACATCTGTCTTAAACACTGGCTACAAGATCCTGTACACAGACAACAGCCGCATCCAGACTAAATAATTACAGGACTCTTCCAAGATGGAGACGCTCATAACAATGTCCATCTGCATACACTGGCGTCTAATAACCAACTAAATCCCAGATTCTTTCTGTACTAAAGAAATAAATCTAGTATAAGTCACTATATTAGAAGCAGCTATATCTAATCTACAGCACACACGAGTAACATGAGCTTTTATTGCATCAGTGTATGCTCAAGAGAGAGCAACAAAACTTCTGAACAATTTTCTCAAATCACTGACAGCCAGTTTAAGGTATGAACCATTATACCACTGTGAGGGGGGTTAAAGGTGGTTCAGGCTGCTCAGACCCTTCAGGTGGTCTGCAAATGAAATGCAGGCTGGTCTGACCTTTCAGCAGGGCCGCTAACATGCCCCATATGTTCCATCATGACTGTGTAGGAACAGTGGGGGGTTGACCAGGAGATTTACGAGATATAACTACATGGGCCAACGAGCCAGGCCCGTAACAATCAACGCTGTAGCAGTGACGTGATCGAGAAACACATTTAGAAGCTAATGTAACCTGGAGACATGCAAACCTAGATAAGATACTGGGTTTGCAAATGACTCTTGCCACCATGCTTCTGGTAGGACGATCAATAGTAACCAGATGGAAGAAGCTAAACAGATCCACAGAGCCTAACATTAGCATAAACCATTAAGCAGCCTTAACCACATTCTGCACAGTCTCAATTACAGATGATTTATAAATACGTTTATAAATGGCAATGCAATTAGAATGCATTTAGGCTGTAAAACCTAATATGATTGGCATATGGTGGCAAGAAGCCACAAGTGAGTGTGTGCATACGTGCATGTGTATGCATGTGTGTATGTGTGTGTGTGTGTGTGTGTGTGCAAGTTCGTGAGTGTGTATGTGTGTGCATGTGCATGTGTGCGTATGTGCAAATGTGTGTGTGTGTGTGTGTGTGTGTGTGTGCATGTGTGCATATGTGCATGTGTGTGTGTGTGTGTGAGTGCGTGTGCAAGTTCGTGAGTGTGTGTGTGCATGTGTGTGTGTGTGTGTGCATGTGTGCATATGTGCATATGTGTGTGTGTGTAAGTGTATGTGTAAGTGTGTTGGAATGTCATTATATCCTAGTGGGGCTAGGAATACGAAAGGAATATTTGACAGTTTTGACCTTGTGGGGACACTAGGAGATATGGGGCCCCATTAGGAAATCTGCTTTCTTACAGAAATGGACATAATTTTGCAAAATTAAAACAGCAAAAGGTTTGGCTACCAAAGATATGGTAAAGTTAGATATAAGGCAAAGGATTAATTGCTTGCTTTAATTTATATATCAGTGGAAGTATAGTAAGATAAACCTGTGTGTGTGTGTGTGTGTGTGTATGCGAGAGTGAGAGAGAGTGAGAGAAAGAGAGAGAGAGAGAGTGAGAAAGAGAGTATGAGAGAGAGAGACAGAGAGAGAGAGAGAGAGAGAGAGAGAGACAGAGACAGAGAGACAGAGAGAAAGGGGGCTAGTTTTGCTAGTTTTTATTTATTGCAAAAAAAAAAAAAATTGTTTTTAGACTATAAACTACAAAAATGAACTCAAACAAGCCATGGAGCAACTGTACCACAAATTCCCATCATATGAAACCCAAGCGGTCAAAACATGACAGAATTCTTGCAACCACAACGAATCCCAGTATACTTCACACATACATTACGGCACAATATTTAAACAATATACTGTATTTAACAATATACAATGCATTTACAGAGAAACAGGCCTTAAACAAATCGCTTAGCCGGTGTTTCAACGGCTGTCAGCGGCTAGGCCTCATGACTGTAAGTGTTACAAAGACTTTAAGCTATCTTATAACCTTGCACATCCATTACTGTAGCAAACAGAGCATCATATTACTCACCTATGCAGGCATGGACCCTTACTGAGAGTTGTGTTCGTAGGATTATACTGTGCTTTTTGCCTCTCCTGAAAAAAAGAAGGCAGAATGTGATTATGCAAGTAATACAACAGAAAGTGTAATTATAATTAAAATGTAATTACAAAGTGAATATTTTTTCAAAATGTGCTGTATGTAAATAATGAGCAATAAATATTTGTCAACTTTATCATATATTTAAACCTATAGACTTCTCTCTATCTATAGACAGGATGTTGAAGCGAAAAAAATTAAGCCACACAAAATTCTATACTTTCCTACAGGCTAGTGATGTATAAATGGCTTAAATGACATATGACGATGCCTCCTCAGCAGTGTGCTTTTATGACTCCTACCTTATTTCTAACACCTGTTTCCTGTTTGATCCATCATTACTGTTTGTATATCTATTTCCTAGTTTATCTTCTTCATTGAGATTTTTATTTTTTTTTAAATCTTGTAATTCACCGAGGTATTTGTTTCATGCTGCTTGTCTTATTATATTTAATTCATGGTGCATTTATACCATTCACCTTTGTGTCATTTGTGTAGATCATTGAATAATAATCATCTCTTTAACTACTAGAAACTGACCAACGAGCAAAAAAATAATAATAATAAAACAAAACTGTCACAATCAAACCATCCTGTGCAAGTCAAAATACAATAACACCTCTGTCTAGTTCAGGATACCTGATTCCTTTTGTTACGTCTGCTCTTATTTTAGGGTCAGTTCTGGCCGAGCTTCTCGCCTTGGGGGAATGTACCCATGTGTGGGCTTGAGTGTCAAATTCATGACCTTATGACAGCCTGGACCCTGCTGATTTCCTATGACTTCTTTATTGCTGCTTAAAGAGGCTCAGAGGGAAGCCAAGCGGACTGAGAATACTGAAGAAAGCTTTGACATTTGTGAAAACTAATCTATATACAGACTGTGCTATGATTTCTAGCATAAACATCAGCAAATACATCACATAGATATGAAGAGTTAAATGTTACTGCCACTCTAAGCAGTTCCACAAATTGGAATAGTTACGAATTGAATACAATATGGAAATGGTTATTGCTAGGGGCATTACTGCACCACAGTGACCTCAAATGAAGCTTCCATAAATTAGACCACGGAAAATACGATGGTGCAAAAGCAAACAAAGGCGCTATCAGATGAACATGGACAAGAAATGGAATAGTGGCTCAAACGGAGCAGGATACCATGAATCATTACAATATGCATATCAACATACAGTACATTCAGCTTTGCCGCTGAAGTTTCACAGATGATCGGACCACTGGGCTTTCGCAAAATTGCAGGCCGTGCACCAAGAAAGATGTTAGACCGTCTGCGTGGCAGTACGCCAGATGTGGTATTGCACAATTAGGAAGAATTCAAGACAGGACTAATCGTTATTTTACATCAATATTCACACAGACGCTATCGCACAGATGGACAGACAGATAGAGGCATTCCATAAACACAAAACAAGCAGGAAATAAAATTTGCTAAAGTTAGAAACAGGAACACAGGACTCAAGCCTGTAGAATTCCACAAATGCAAGCCTCACAGCTAGGGTATGTAAGCATGGCCTTACCTAAAGCAACATGGCACCAGTGTGCAATTTAATCCCAGTGCAGTTGCAGCTAATCAGTAACTGGATCTATTTGGTAATGAACTTTGTGTTTCCCCATGCTTGCAACATTATCCCAGCTACTAACCAAAAGCTGGGTTCTCCCTGCCCCTGCACAGTCATTATCAAATTAAAACAGCGGGGTTTACATTATGCATGAGACACCCCAAGGAAATCATTATCATAATTGAATGTTTAGAGCAAGAACTGAAGTGAATATGCACAACTTGACTATTGAGCGAGATGGAGGTATAGAGGTAAACGAAGAGTTTGCATAATCCAGAACAAAACTCCATTTCGTCCTTGAATTGCATGAACAGGAGTTGCATGATCTTTGGGATATACTTCCCAAACAATCAAAATGTATGATGGATATGGCAAAATGTGATAAACAGTGTATCATCTGCAGCCTTCGTTGCTTGTGGCTTAGTTGGATTGAAGCCCCGTTCCTTTGCCAGATGACTCAGGATTTTTCCATTCTTTTAGCACATGCTTGTGCGAGTCGAATAACCCAGACATGCTCACTCTGTTCCTTGCAACTGAATCTCTCCTCCAACCTGAAATCTTTTTATGGAAAGGAGGAAATAGTGCTTTTGTTTTGAGGAGAACAAGATCAGTCCTGCTCCTCCTTATCATCCAAAAATACTCATAGAAAAAGTTGAAGGATGTTCAGTCATTTTTATCTGGATTTTATCTGCCATGAAAGAATGCCATGTTAGACACGAACAGGTATTACACTAAGAGCATGAACATGAAGATCATATAGTCATTACATGGCTGATGGAGCAGAGTCTTGCTCCTGGATTGGCCATGACGCCAAAAGAAAATGTGCGGTGAGAAAAGAGCAGAGGCAAGCAGCAGCCTCTTGCCCCCGAGATAGCCGCACACTACTTTTTATTTATACTCATAAACCTCTCTGGCTTAATCCAGGCCCCATGCGGTCTCTCCTGGTGTGTGTGGAGAGTTGCCAGACAGTCTCTTTGTGCTGCCTGTTTTTTTGAGTATTACCCGCCTGTTTATAGATATACATCACCTATATAGCCTAATGAAACAGGCAAAAAAAAGCAGGATAGACAGACAAAGTATGATGGTTTGAACCAGAAACTGATTCAAAACAAAAACCAGTAGAATTCAAAACCATCCATTTCCCCCTAATCTACAATGGCTGAATTTCAGACCTGGAGGGGAAGTTTGGCGTCTTCACGATTCAAAACCCCTGATCTAGCTCACTTGTTTATCAAAAATCCCTGATCTAGCTCACTTGTTTATCAAAAAACCCCTGATCTAACTCACTTGTTTATTGCCAGGTTTAGTAGATGTGTTAGAGCAGACCATGCTAGACCCCCGACGCCAGCACTAGTCTAATAAATGGCAAAGAAAAATTCCTCATGGAACATGAATGACTCAGAAGGGATCATATACCATAGTCGTGCTTTTGATGGCCAAAGCTGACACATTTGTTTTTTCTACATTACGTGGTTAATACTATAGCTTGGAGAAGGCTGATGCTTGCTTAGGCCGAGTCAATAGTGCTTCCATCCATCAAAAGACTTATAAATGGATATGTGAATTCTGCACTGTATGATGTAAATGTAGTTATACACAGACCATCAAGCAAAACTATACATGGAAATATTTTATACAAATATTTTATTCACATGACAACACTACCCCAGTCTTGTATAGTCCACTGACTCTATGTGAACGATTGATAAAAATCTTGAAGCATTTGTGCCAATGTGAATAACAGGCCAATACCCACACTCACACTGAGGCTATATAACATTGAAAGAGTTCTGGGCTGAGTTTCCCAACCACAGCATGAAGATCATCATTACATGGTAGAATAAGCATTGCATTGTATGCTATATCCTCCCTTCAAGATAAGATTATCTTAACCTTACAATGCTTTGGGAAAACTGGGCACTGTTACCCATAATCAATTTAGTTATTTGAATTTTGTCCAGCTAGAATGACAGCATTTTATGTGGACAATACTGACGCAATGCCCATTGCCCATTGTACGGTACGACTATGGAAAACACAGTATCAGTTCATCTCTAATAATCAAGTTTTGGACCAAGCTGGGGAAAAAATTCTTCTTGGCAAGTGTGTATGGTAATAATGTATTCTGTATAACAAATTTTCTCTGTATCTCTCCTAGTTTCCTAGTTTGCTAGTTTCCGTCCCATCAGCAATCAATCCCCAGTCATCGAGGTCTCTGAGGATGGAGCACAGCAATTGCAGGGATATACTCACAACCTCATTGTTTCCACACTTGCAGCCATTGCACCACTGCCTGCATTTATTACAGCAAAAAGGCATTAATCTACTGCTCCAGTGGATTCATCCCTCCAGTAGATTCTACTTCTCTGAGCTTTGAGTGTCATTCTACCCCTCTATCCATGTAATCCACACAAATATTCAAAGCTTTCCCATTAAAGGAACTAGGCATCTCTCCAGGGCTAGAGGCTAACTGGTCCCGACGACAGCAAACCAGCCAGGAAAAAAAACAATTGATTTGAGAGGGAAAGAAAAAAAGAAAGGAAAGAAGAATAGAGATATTCTGCTATTATTCAATCATTTTCAGAGTTGTATCAAGACAGAGTGATTCTCTGAAATGTGCTGAAGCAATATAGAGTCAACATTGGGGGGGGGTTAGGGGGGCTCGGGGACTACAACATGGATATACCTCGCTGAATGAGGCGTCAGAGGATCTTTCCTTAATCAGGTCCCAAAATGACTACATATGACTGAGGCACTTGCAGAATGCCACCTGTAATCTGTATCTGTTACCCATGATCCTCTCTGAAAAAGAGAGCCATAGTTTTCAGGAAAAGAGACTGAACTTGGGATTTATGAAAAATTTATGAAAAATCTTCAACGTCCTTACTCAGAAAGTTGCTTTTACTCTACGTACCACTTTTACTACAGAAAGACTGGAATGGCGTCCTAATTCCAAAAGAAATCGAGCGAGATAGCAACTGGAAGACAGAAAAGGTCAAAGTGGTCTGATTTAACTGCGTAGTTCATCATATTTTAGACTCAGTAATCATAGCACACAACAGCAGTAAATGGTGGGGGCTGTAAACTTGAGCTTATCCAGGCCATAAAAGCACTGTGTGCTGAATTACCCTGTTATTAACAGTAATGCAGTCCTCCTCTCCTCTCTACAGCCCACTCAGACACTCTGCATGGGTCTAGAGAGAGAGACAGAGTGAGACATAGAGCAAGAGAGAGAAGAGTTGGCACTGCCCTGCCTCGGCTAAAGGGGCGCATATAGAGGTTGTTTTATTCTGCCTCTTCTCTAAGCTCCAGCACTTCCATTTACTCTCTACGTCTCTGGTCTTTGACATTGAGTCTGGTCCAGTGAAAACACAATGGCAACGGACAGGGCTGGCTTCTAGGTTTACATAAATATATCTACGAATACCTGTGGTCTTGTTGAATAACGGGCTCACTTGCCAACAGCGAGTCTGACATCGACGGTGGTGGACGGATCCTGGGGGCTGTGTCAACTCGGTGGTTAGAAAAGATAACTGGGAGCATCTAATAAAACACATTTTCACTTTGTATGCTGTGAGGTTTATGACTTTTTGTGCAGCGAGTGCCACTGTATTTGCCTGTAAGCAATATACAAAAATATCTAAATCCTTGACTTTACCTCAAGGGGTGAACAGCCATTAAAACCATTTAAACCACGATTAAGGTTTAAGAATAGCGTCCTTTCTTGGAGTTCGTTAACTGATGTGATTACGCGCAAACTATGCCAGGCTCCTTATTGTGGACATGACATCATCTTAACTCTTGCCGATCAAGCCTAGTATTCGGGACTCAATGGAAGAAAGACTGTCGTGTAAAGTCTGCGGTATGACGTGAAGGTGCCTTGAGATTCTTAGGGCTTTCTGATAGCCTTTGCAGAAAAGTTTCATAATGTCTCTAGAGAGCATTGGACACAAGTGTTTTAGCAGTTGAGCTTGATGCAAGCCACAGGGCAGGTATGCAGACTAAACTGAAGAGTTTTACGTATGGTTATACCAGGACAACTAAGCAACAAATGTTTTGCTGTCCTCTGAGCCTTCAGATGATTTAATTCAACACTATGTGTAGCAATAGATATTTGAATCTAGAGCCATGATGTGAACGCCTGATATGACAGCAACCCGAAATGATTCATTTGAGATGAACCAGGCTCAAAAGGAAGTACATTCTCTTTTGGGTGACACTGGATTGTGAGTTTATACAACATTGGGGATGTGATCAGAAGGTTTGTGAGGTTGAATACCAGCTCCAACAAGCTGCCACTGCTGGACCCTTGAGCAAGGCATTTAATCCTCAATTAAATAAAATAAAATGTAAGTTGCTCTGGATAAAGGTGTCTGCCAAATGCCGTAAATGTAAATTATTCTACTACAAATGCATACTATAAAGTCAAACAATACTAGTTGAACTGATGCTCAGAATGAGCATATTATGAATTATGAAGAGTCCTGGCATATGCACATGTAAATCTTTTACAATTAGCAGTTCACAGGTCTATTCATACTTATGAATTGGAAACGTCTGGAAGGAACAAATATTTTTACATGTTTTCCTTGCCCTGTCATACACATGCTACAGAAAATTCAGGACTACCTGGTGCTAAATGTTTTATACACAGCAAAGGTCAAGGCAAGTAATTTCTTCAGTCACTTGACGTGAACCAGGTTTGGCTATCATTAAAGATCTTGATCATTCCTAATAGAATCGAATTAGCCAGTGAGGTACAGCAAGATGGAAATGAATAAAGATCTTTGTGACTGGGGATTTGAAAATCTTGCTGAAAAACAATGGTCGCATTGTCGTGACCCTTGTCCCAGGGTCCACGTATACCTCAGAGCCTTCACATCCAATCAGAGATCTGATTACCGTACTGCAACGGCTCACAGATCAGACCAAAACTCTTGAGTGGTTTATTACAGAGCAGAGAATTCAAATACCTCATGCTTAACATCTACTGTAATATTAAACCCGATGTAATAACGTGTAAAACCAAACTCCAGTTTTCTATGGGTGTCTTCCAAGTAAGCTTTTTTTTTTCCATAAATAGTTGATACAATGCTGGGATGTTAGGAATGTTATTTAACAGTTTTGGAACTCATTAAGGGTCTTAACTTGTAATGAGAAGGCTTTTGCATGCATTAACACGTAATGCTTTAGACACTGATGTACAGCCTAATGAATTATTCAGTGCTTAAATACACTTCATTATAAAATAAACTGCACACTTCTGGAAACACTTTGCTGGCTGGATGATTACCCTGGCCCAAAGAGAGGATCGAAGCCTTAAATAGGAATGCAAAATATTACAACTTTTTTTCTTTTCCAAACATGTGTTACATATTATAGGATATGCTATAGATAACTTGGTAAAAAACAAAACAGCGCTTACCCTCCGTCCTCCTGGAAGCCCTCCAGCTCATCTTTCTGCTCTGCCAGAGTAGAATCCAGATCCAGGTAGCTTCCATTATGAGATAGCTGCAGAGCACAGTCATCGAGCTGCAGAAAGGAAAAATGCACATACATTCCATAAGCTTTTTCCACAAGCCTTTTTTGTACAAGATCTCGGTGAAATATGCACCTTTAAAGAAGCTAAAGAATTATATTACAGCAGCAGAGATGCAAAACACTCTGTAGCTGTGAGGACCAACCTTTTTTCTCAGCTGCTTTTTTTTATAAGCATATAAATAATGTAACTGCTTTATAAGGAAACTCTGCATTTTTAGGGCAAAACAGTGTCATGAAAACCAGCATGTTGTGACAGTGACATGTTGTGACATTAGTGGAGTGCTTTACTGGTCAGGATCATATTTCATCTGTATTACATGCTGACAGTGACAATATGCATGTTGTCTTGTGTCACAAGCATTCATATCTCTAGGAACCCCAACTCTCAGAATCACCAAACCCACACTCTCCAAGAACCGCTCAAGACTTCAAGCTGTTTCCTGAAGTTAATTCACCACTCTAGTCCATAGGGTTTAGTTTCATGCATGCTTGCTGTTGTCTTTTTTGTTTTTGCTCTCTGGTCCTTTAGCTCAGTTCTACATTGTCACTTTTATTTATCCATTTATTATTAAACTGTTTCAGATATTTTACTATTGTTTTTTTTCTACCATTTTTCCTCATGTTGGCTTTTGTAATCCTCTCCAACTGCTTTGTAAAAATCTCAAGTCTTGTTTGTACAGTGTGCAAAGATGGGCGAGGGGAAAAGAAATATACTTATTTGTTATTAAATATTATGCCAGCTTCTCTCCATAACCAATTATGCTGAAAGTCAAAGGATTTGAACAAAATCTTTTTACCCAACTACTGGCTGTTAAATAAGGAACAGTGCTCGGTCAAATATCTAAATATATGTATAAGACTTATTCATTATCCAGAGTCATCCAGATGAGGATGGGTTGCCTGAGTCTGGTTTCTCTCAAGGTTTCTCCATAATGTTGTCTCAGGAGTTTTCCTTGCCACCATCACCTCTGGCTTTTTAGTTATGGGATGAATAAAAGTCCTGTATTTATATATTTCTGTAAAGGGATTTGTAACATTGTTAAAACTGCTATACAAATAAAAGAAAATTGAACTGAATTATATTATTTGTGAGAGTCAAGCCCTTGACTTAATGTAGGTGTATATTTTCCATGTGGTTAAAACTGCACATTAACATTATTTGTATATTAGACTAATAGCCTATATGGTGTCTGCTTATTAAAGTAAACCAGCTAGAGCTTTTTTCCCGGATATAGATATTAAATTTATTCAAATAAATTAAATAAATGTAGATGTGTCAAATAAAATAAAAAGTCACTAACATTGCTCAATTTCACCTATACATAGCCTATTTCATTAGTTAACCTAAATAAAATCAATTTCTCAATTATCAATTTTGGATGTTCAAAGGTTTTGCTTGGCAAATCTCTGTATCTCTAGCAGTTGTTTCAAAAACCTCACTCAGTAAATCTTTTGTTATCCTAGTAGCTAAACTGCCATCACTTCACAGGCTTCAGAAAACACTCCCTTTATCTATCTAAAGCTAATGTGCAAATGAACTGATTTATCACATGTGATGGGAGTGTTGTGAGACATCAAACCAGGTTTGCTCTCATGAGGTCTGCTCTTAAGCTCTACGGGCCCCTGCTGGAGGCAGGGCTTTCTTGTTGACACTCAATTACGGCCCAATGATAGGATTTGAAGCCTCCCAGGGGGCTTGAGTTAGAGTGCAGTGTGATCTGTCAATCAACGAGTCATTCAGGTCAGCCCCAATTTTAAACATGCTAATTATACACACATCCACAGTTCACATCCACAGTTCACATCCTGGTGGTTGTCCGAGCAAAGCCCAGCCCCTGGGACGGGTATGAATATCCTCATCGTGCTGGTAATACGTGGAGTTTATTTAAGCTAACATGTCTAGAATACCTCCGAGGTCATCTCTCAAAGGTCCAGTTGCTGACCTACGTACAGCCTTTAATTCTGGTGTGTCATGCTTGAAAACACTTGCTGTACTGTGCACTTGAACTGTTATTACAAAATGACGTTATTACAACCTTATCTTCAGTCTAGCTGACTTTCCAGGTGACCTTTCAATCAGACAATGGAATGTCTAGATATTAAGAGGTAAAAAGTGCAGTCTGGGCCATCTCGCATAGCGTTGCTTTGGAGATCAGTTTACATAAAAATATTTGTAATATTAAATGACAATAACAATTCGAATGATCTCCATGAATGATTCCAGTCCAGCGCTGGGTAAGAAGACAGTTCATTGTGTGTCTGTCCATAAGACACTAATGTAGACTGTCTTAAGGAACAGAATGTGAGCTTCATAGTAATAGGATTAACAGCCATATTCCTCAGAGCGCTGGCCAAAACCTTGTCACTCCTGGACAAATCAACGTCAGAACAGAGCGGCCTGGAAAGCCAGTGCAGCCAAATTTTTATTTATATTTCTTTGTGTATAAACGTTTAATATAAAAATCCAGTTCAAACAACAAAGTTTGAAGTTCATCCTTCTGTTAAAGGTGAAGCAATCCTAAAAAAAATAGACCACATGGCTTGAACCTGATGGTACTCAAGGTGATGATAAATTTTCTATAAGCCCAGCTATAACAATAATTTATTAATGGACTTCTAATATGCTTTCGTTTCCATAGTAACAACTCATTCACATCTTACACTATAATTTAATCTATAATAAACAAATTATAAATGTGATATTTAACAAAGACCGTCTCTGATATTGTGAAGCTTTGTGAAAGAAGAAGACGTTTATTTAACATTAAGAAAAGTTTTCATGACAGTAGCCTTTGTGTTTTCTGATTGCTTGGTAACTTCAAGAAAAAAAAAACACACCCTGGTGAGGAAATGGCTGTTTATAGTTGTTATAATGCAAGAGATAACAGGAACTAGCTTGTTGTGCAGACATTCCTTGACATTAAATGTAATTATAAATGCATGACGTCATTCTTTACTTAACACACAAATTGCAAGGCAAAAATAATAGTAGAAAGATAATCAATGGGCTGCATTACACCAACAAATGACTGAATTTTTTTCCCTATAACATCAGTTCGTGTTGTGTTTACTTAACTGTAGTCCTAGTGTATCCCAGGTAAAGTATGCATAAGTGAACAGGGTGTCACTTTCTTGTATGAATAAAGAATATTTTAGCGGGCAAAGTCATTAAAGCAAACAAATGTAAAACAAGCCCTAACCTCACAGTATTCTGCTGCTCTGATGTGGTTCAGCATCCTGCTGCACAAATTATAGTAACTTAATTAAAAGCGGGGAAGAGAGAGGATGCTAACTGGTAAAGCCATTAAACCGCTTTGATCCCTACAGTCACTAGGTCTATGTGTGAGAACAAGGTGGTGCTGAGTCTTTGGATCACATCTGAGTAAGACAGCGGTTTATGGTTTTTGCCGAAAAGGAAAGACAGTATCCCTAATCAGCACGTCAGAGCTGCTGTTCTACAGTTGTCACAGATATCACAGTGTACAAATGAATGTTCTGATCAGGTAAAAGCACTGACCAGAACACGGACTCCTGACTCCTGAAATTACAGTATGGGTCCTGAAAGAACAGGAAATCCAGACATGAGAGCCAAAGCTAGTCCAGCTATATTTAAACACCCATGAACGGGCATGCTTGAAAGAGGTAGGGAACGGGTGTGGCATGAAAATGAGCATTTAAGAAGAAGCAAAAACAGAGACAAATAGCAATCTCATTCACCCCATCCCTCAGCTCAGTAGTCTCTGTAGATCTGCTTATGTTATAGACTTAAATCTCCAAACTTGGAACCATTTCTACATTTAACACCTAAGTGTTTACTGCAAGATATATAATTTGTAGACAACAGTTTACAATTAACAGTTTCCTACTAACACCAGCTTTTGAGAAGCCTGAACTGATGTGAAATTAAGCAAGGACTATAAAGTTTCTGTTAATAATCTTGACAATGCTAATGTATATGCTGCTCAGTTTATAAGGCCCTTATGTTTGGTCCTTAGACTAAAGTGTTGCACTTCTGTCTCCTGCCAAGACACCCATGCTTGTATTTACAACTTCATGAGTCCAAAAAAAACTGGCTGCTTCCTCATGGCTTGGCAAAGTAATTTAGTAGGGAAAAAACCCAGCCACCTAATCTTTTTTTTTTTTCTTCCTGGAGAATCCAGCTGTGCTCCATCGGTCGCAGACTGACCCAAATATTTTAGTGGTGGAAACCCAACGCAGGTAGTTTAGATTACCAAACAGGCCCAGAATGAACAAGGAAAAGTGATAAGCATCAGTCTGGGAGGCAGTCTTGGAGTTTCACACTGTGCTACAACTGAGGTTTAGCTCTGCTTGATTGGTCAGAACAGCGCCAGAACAGTGGGATCTGTCCGAACAGCAGGGTCAATCAAAAGAAATGCACAAAAGTCTCAAGCAGATGAGTGACAGAGCAGCAAAAAGGCAGGGTCAGTATTTCGTGTGAAGTAACTATACTGCTTTCATTTGTTCAACTCAGGCTTTGCTTACTTTGGATGGTGTTTATCTAAATCTCATTTAAAGATTTTGGAAGATTTGTCTGGTTCAATTTAACCACTTGAACCAATGGTGTATGGTTTAATTTTTACACTGACACCTCACACGTCTGGCGAGAAGCCACAGACGGGCTTGAAAAAGTTCGAAGGAAAGGCTAACATATTAATCTGAAAGCAAACTTTCAGCCATTAACACAACTGAGTCCTGTGGGAATATACAGCTTCCTGGTCAAAGCAACCACTCAGTAGTAGACCAGAGGTAGATGGGACACCCACGTCCTTCCTCTCGCCCATAATCTCTCAGACACAAACGTGACATCTTACACAATAGTACAGACACAGAGATCAGTTGAAAAAGCTGCTCATGTGAGCACCTGAAATCATGGAGGCCATGATGTGTCCCCACCCAGATTGTGACCTGGTAACCTTGTGGCTAGGAGACTGAAGCCGAGGGCTAGACCTGGCCTTTTCCCTCCAACCACAGAGCACAGCCTGAGGCCGGGACACACTAAAAATAAAAAGCTCACTGGGAAACAAGACTACCCTCCAAATCCACATGCTCAATCTCATCCTCAATTTAATCTCTAAGCAGGGCTTTCGCAAACATGAAGGCAAAATAAACCACAGCATGCGTTTGAAACTATACTGTATAATTTCTTCTTTTTTTTCATTCTTTTTTCTTTACTTTTAGGCACTTGTGTACTTTATTCCATATTATGCTAGTAGAAATCTTTTCTGTCAGTCCAGCAGAAAGTCTAGTCATTACACTCTTCTTTGTTAAGGTTCAGCTGTTGCTCTTGTGTTGGATTTGGAACAAACACCTGTAGACACCCAAGCCATGCCTACAAATATAAATATAATCACTATCCTCATGTTTCTCAGCTCCAGAAATATTGAAGCGTGACACTTCATCAAAAGCCGAGCTAAACAGAAGGATATTCTGTCACCACTAATTAGTCCGAAGCAGACATAGTCATCTCGCCGAGCATGTTGACACAAAAAGACAAGCTTGTCTCTTGTCCTCTGGCTATAAAAGGACCCATCCAAACATGAAGTTCACAATTAGCAATCTCATTAAAATGCACAAGTGGTGTAGAAGGGACCACAAGAGCAATCTTGTGTCCCTCAAAGGGACATGCTATGGAGAGGCCTGTGCATGAAGCCCTGAGAGCTGACAATTTTTTTGCAGACAGTGGCGAAAAAGCGCAGAGAAATATGCCACAGAGCTGCAAAACCTCAACTCTACATAACAATGTCTAAGGCTAATCCAGACTGCAGCCACAGACATGAAGGCCTAGCCTATATTTTACAGCATTTAACATAACTTCTCATTACTGCACTCTGTAATTTCGGCGAAATTCATGTGCAGACAGAAAAGGCTTCCTGTAAAAAAAAAAAAAAAAAAAAAACTCTCAGTGAAAGGCTGTATTCAATCAAAGATTCTATGTGTGTGCATGTGCGTTAAATCTCACACGTAGAAAAATATAATACGCTGTGCTGAAAAAGACAATTATTGTTAACCTGATGATAGTAATTATCTTATTATACTAGGTTGGCTAGAGGGGCCGCTTCTGAAGCCGCTTTCCGTTTAACAAGCCAATTAATGTTGCTCCCAGACCTTGTCAGTTCATTAACTGACCAAAACTGTTCCGCAGCCCACATTACATATGGGTGAGTTCACTCTAGCAGCTTATAATTTATGATCCTTCCTTTCACCTCACATTAACATTAGCAGGCAAAGTGCAAGTACTTTATGACAATGTCCATGCACTTCTGTACGCAAATCACCTGCAGTGGGAAGCAGTTATCTTCACACTTTGAATAGAGCCATTCACTTAAGCCATTCTTTTGTTCCACCTTTCCTTTTCACACACCCATAAAGCTTTAACATACAGAGGACCAACACTGTTTGAATGTGTCATCTGAGGAGTGGGCTATTTCATAAAACACCACCTGGGAGAAATCTGACTTTGACCATGATACTAAGAGAGCCTCTCAGTTTACACTGTATTATTTGGTGCATGCTGCTTTGATGCTAAAACACACAGTTCTAGTAGCACATTGGATGTACACCCATAGCAAGGAGAAATAGAAATAAATTTTTAAAAAACTAGCCTAGGGTCATGTACTTTCTAGCATAACGAAAGCCATAATTAAATATTCCGTGTCATGGAAAGCAGTGAAGAGTAAAAATAACTGCAGTGTAGCTATTCCCTCTCCAGAGAAGACAACAAACAAACATGGCAACCGTAGATTGTTTTCAGATCGACAAGTCCAACTGCTTCACTGACAAGCAGATGCTAAACGCTTAGCTATCGTGTGAGCTCATCGCATCGGCCTGCCTGGGCACCGCAGATCTTTTTCCCCTGCACTGCTCTGCTTTGTGTTAGCTGCATGATTCTCTATGCTGAGCGCTGAACTTCAGAGGATTGAGGAGAGAAAATCGGTTCTTTTACCATGTTTGGTTTGGGATGGTGCATTCTGAGCTGTTGCCAGCTTCTCATCTCTAGCAATTAGGAGAAGAAATGTTGAATTAGGAGACTACTGGTTAGCTAAATGAGTCAGATCCTGGTTGTGGTCAGGAAAAACAGAAGAGACTTAAGAAGGCATCATACAGTCTTTGGTTAACAGGATAAAAAATCCTGCATACTTAGTTTGGGTGCAAAAACTTGGGTTTATTTGCCAAGGAGACATTCAAGATTATAGTTCAATACTCATCAAATTAGTAGTCTATAGTTTTCAGATATGCTTTTCTATAGGTTTTAAGTCAATATATAGCATCTACAGCACCACGGGTCTGCCAATGATGCCTTAATTCTTAAGCCCCAAGCCAAACCAAGATGACAGAGGATATGATTGGCTTTGGAAAGCACTCTAAAAGCCTCAACTGAACACGGGGCCCAAGCAGTGCTGAACATTCTCTCTCAGCAGCTCTGGAGGCTGAAGATAAATGAACACAGGTGCTTGGCATGCATATGTAAAATATAAACATATCAGCTATGTGGAGCATGCAAAGTCCCACAATCAAAGTCCTCTATTGATATACTGTACTTAGACTTTCCTCTCAAAGCCATTTGGAAAGTTGTTAACGATGTGTCTGCTTCAGAAACAGAGAGGTAGTTGGTATAAGGACAGAGAATGCATATACTTTTAAGGAATTACATCATAACCAAGACTGGGAGATGCAGTGGTAACAGTAAAGTAAAGTAACAGTTCCCAAGTCTTTGCTATTTTAATACGGTTACATTTACAGAATTTGTCAGAAACTGTTATCCAGAGCAACTTACATTTATCTCATTTATACAACTGAGCAGTTGATGCTTAAGGGCCTTGCTCAAGGGCCCAGTAGTGGCAGAGTGGTGGCCCTAGGATTGGGCCTTCAGACCTTCAACAACCTTCAGATCAATAATCCAGTGCCTTAACCACTGATCTAACACTTTCTGATGCAGACAACCAAAGCATACTGGCCATGCTAGTTGCACCATATCTGTTTTTATCAGAGAATATGTGTCCATCTGGGTTTCCTCTGGGATCCCCAATTTCCTCCAACCGCCCAAAATATGCCAGTGGGAAAATCTGCCAATCTAAATTGCCCTAAATTGTGAATGCATGTGTGTGTGTGTGTATGTGTGTGTATGTGTGTGTGTGTGTGTGTTTGCATAGTCCACTGTATATTCCTGCATCATGGCCATCATTTGATTTTACACTTTATGCAAGGAAAATTAGGATAAGTGGACATGCAATGACATGACATTTAACTTCACAGCTGGATAAATGGTATCTGCATGGTATATGCATGACCATGCAAACTGTCTTACACACATGCCAATAAAAGAAAGCAGAAAAAAAGTTTCATTTGGAGCTTCGCCAATGTCATGAGTGACTTGATATGCTACATTTCTGCTGGAAATATCTCATATTTACATATTGGCCATTTCTCAGGTTGGTACACCAGCAAAGGAATGCAAATCCATTCCACAGCACAGCAACAACTCTGTGTGTGCATCTGTTAGACAGAGATGATATGAAGATTATTCCACTTTGCATTTTGGCCACGCAACTGCATGATAGGAAGTGTTTCATTATGGTGTGTGTTAGACTTGCAGCATGATCTCACTCACAGCAACTTTTTTCTTTCCATTTAGAGGACACTGCAAGAATTTCCCATTCCAGTGTTGTGGTTTTTTAAGAATTTACCAATACTGAATCTCAACGGTAGAGCCATAGTGATGTTGTATAATGTAGTTATGTGTATGTCAATCACCTAGTAAGGTATGCCCGTCTAACAACCTGGATAGCATTAATAGAGTCAATGACAGCTGGAGATTCCTGAGTGTATGGACATCACATACTTCTACCACCCAAGCATGGCCCTCAGCTGCCGAGCATTCCACATGGCCACAACAGCACCACTCCTAAACCCAGCTCACGAAATAATGCTTTGTTTATGTGCTGAAAATGGTCTAGAATGGGGCTGCAGTCGGAGAGTGGTTTGGATAAGAGCAGAGGTATTCTTGTGTGTGCCGAGTCCTTGGGCTATTTTGATTCGTTTATTCCAGGTAGCACAGTAAGGATACCTACAACAATGGAATGCAAAAGATATCTATGAAAGGAGTTTGCCCAAAATCATGTCCCACTGAGCAAAACCTTTAATGGAGTAATTGTTTATTTGATAAGAGCAGGAAAACAACAACTGGCCTGTGGTCATGACTCGAGCATTATGGATGAGAGCTGTACTGGTAATAGTTAATGTGTTAGTGGTATGTGATACTGCTATTTATGTGCATATGAATCATTTAATACAATATATAAATATAAATAAACACTTATAGTGACATTATTGCACAAGGGTGTTTTGATGACTCATGCCATCCAAAAAAAATAAAAAAATAAAAAAATAAATAATCAGACTGAATGATTAATCCTGTCTCATCACTTGTGGATGTTGTGTTAATGTAGCAATGCATATTGTAATAATAACAATATATCTATAAAAATTTAATGTGATATCCAGGATATCTGACACTTTCAGACTGCAGCATCATGTGCTGCCTCTGCAGTATTCTCTCCATCAGCAGTGATTCCTACATATTCTTTCTCTCATCACATCCCCACACCCTTCATTTATTTATTTACTTATTCATTTTTGGAAACTTCTGTTCAGACATCATGTTCAGACTGCCCTCAGAGCAAACAGATGCTCAGTGATTACCTTTTGCGGCGCTTTGAGGAGTCTGTGCACTCCGGCGAGCTGGTTGATGAGCGGTATGTCCTCTCTGAAGGTGAAGAGCAGTGGTCGAGTAGGCTCCGGGAAATTGGTGCTGTTGAACGGATCGGTGTCGTCTAGAAACTGCACCCTGCACACAAACGTAGCCATGGTAGCCTACATCCATGCACGGAGGCTTTAGGAGTAAGTCCGTAAGTAAAGAGCGCCAGGGAGAGGGAGAGGAGGAGGGTGGTGGTGGTGGTGGGGGTGAGAGAAGTCTTCGTCGCAGTGCGCCTTTCCTTTAGAGCGGCTCGCAATAGGAAAGCATGGGTCAGGCGCGCGCGCTGTCACTCCGCGGCGAGCTCCGCGCTCCGTCCCGTCATATGCGCCGCAGGGATGAAACCGCTATAACCATAATAAATAAACATCTAAAATATCGCGATCCTCTGTGCTCCCTTTGGGTCTCCTAAAGTTCAAGGAGTGGTTTAGTGTCCGAGGACATAGCGCTGAGACGAGGTGCAGAGGAGGACACAGACGCAGCGAGTCTGAGGAGGAGAACTGCTGGAGTTTGTGACTCCGTCCGGCTCAGGCCATCCAGCGAGCACAGTCATCGCAGTACAATGAGCTTGGGCGCCCTCTTGTGGCGGTAGACGGTAGCAGTATCCCCCATCTCTCTCTATGAATTCAAACTTCGCATAAAGTTGCAGGTTGCCCAGTGTCCGCGCAGAGGAGGTATTTTCCGCGCATGCGCACTGCATTTCCTACAGTAAAAAACAGTCTCCATAGCAACCCCTTGCAACGCCATCACGAAGCCCACCATGAACAAAAAAAAACCAGAAAGATTGCCGCTTATACATTCGCATACACTCCATTTATGAGTAATGAAGCCTATTTCGTGTACAATATGTAATCCCATGTGCACAAAAAACTATTATTCATCACATCTACATAATAAAACCACGTGTTTTACATGTTCGATTTGATCATTAGTCACTTACTGTTCAAAAGTTGTTACTGTGATCCCTGTAGTTACCAGAGGTTTGCCTCCTGCTGGTTATCTTTAGTAAAAACCAGTCAGAGTGGAAAATAAAATCATTTGCTCCTAATAGTCCAGATGTGATATAACATGTTGTAGAGAACACAGAGGATATTCAGTTACTGCACTGCCTGTAAACAGAAATAAGCTCATTCATAAATATAGACAAGAAACTAATAAAAATACGTTGCTACCAGTGCAATCACTTTCTTCATGGAAATCCATGGATTATTACATTTTTTTTTCTTGTTTTCTCGTGAGTACTACTGAGTTTTTCTGTGTATTCATCATAAAAACATGTTTTAGAGGCAGCAAAAGCACGGCAACACAGCAGCATGGATGATCGAATTTGCTTTTGCTTCGATCAGGGACTCACTCAAACTGAAATAGCTCTGTGATTGACAACTTCTACATAAGTGTCTGACACTTGAGAAGGAGGCACATGCGCAATGATATACGCCAGAAACATTTGCAATGTTAATCAGAAATCAGAATGAAGAAAAGGTGTGATCTCAGTGACTTATGAAAAACATAAAAAATGTTTCAGGAGAGACAATTCTGTGAGTGGAAATGCCTTCTTGTACAGGTAGAGAGAGGTAAGAAGAGAGGTATCCTTCTGCCAGGAAGGATATAGTAAGTCCTATAACCATTCTTTTTAAACATGGTGAGCAGAAAAGCATCTCAGCATATGCACAAAACAACAAGCCTTGAGGTGGATGGGCTACAACAGCAGAAGACCACATCAGGTTTCACTCCTGTCGGCCAAGAACAGGGATCTGAGACTATCATGGGAACAGGGTGAACCAAACTGGACAGCTGAAGTTTAGAAAAAACATCATCTGGTCTTTCTTCAGTCTCCAGACTGGTTTTGGCGAGTCTGTGCCTGTGGTTGCCTCATATTCATATTCTTGGCTGTGAGTAGAAACTGGTTTGATGTGTTGTCATTCTCCTCTGATCACTCTCATTAAAAAGGTGTTTCAGCGTGCAGATCTTCCACTCACCTTTTGTTTTCTGCACCTTTCTGTGTAAACTTTAGAGACTGTTGTGAGTAAAAATCCCAGCCATTAGGCACCTTAATGAAGCTAACAGAGATCATATATTTCCCCTTGTCTGATGTTTGATGTGAAGCTTTTGACCTGTATCTGCATGATTTTATGCATTGTGCTGCTGCCACATGATTGTCTGTTTGGAGAACAGTTTTTCATAACTCTACTCATGTAATAGTGTAAAGAATTAAGTATCTAATGAATTTAATGAATCATATTGCAATGTGTTGCACTTAATTTGCCAGATGTGAAAAATTGTGAAATGTGTGAAACATTAAATCCAATTTCATTAAACCTGCTAGGTCAGAAAAAAACAGCCATGATGCTGCTTTAGTGACAGTTTCAATGACTTTAAAGAATGAATGAATGAATGAATAAAGAAATAAATAAATAAATAAATAAGTGGGGGGTTGTCAATCCTTGAGAAGTTGTGCTGTGGTATGTGACCACAAAATGTGCAAGTGACATATGTAAACAAGTGTGAGTATCTCGATTTAATAACGAACAAGTGGACTAAGCAGTGAAAACTTCCCCCTCCTTCCACCAATGTAATTTAGAGTTTTACTGTTTACCTTGTCTGATTTGAACACACAGCTGCTGTGGGTGGTCCCCCCTCAGAGAGCCCGGGGTCGGCTCCATCACATCAGACAACAACCATCACAGCTGTGTCATGAAAAGTTACACGTTTAACCTTTTCTCTGTGTTGCTCTGACTGCTTAAAGTCTAAAACTCCCAAAAGCAGGAAAAAGTAGCTTTTCATAATACAGACTTTAATACAAATATTGACTTGGATGAGACAGAGTTTGAAGTTTTGGAGTGCAGCCTGAGTAGGAGTTTACAATACCCCCGGTGAAGACCTCACATGAGGATCATTTTATGGCATTACATAATAAGAGGAACACTGAGCATGAAGTAGAAACTAAAAAAAAATATTAAGGGTATTTAGTAGGGTTCTGATCAAAATGTAACCACCTTTGTCCAGAATCTGTGTTAAGTTGATGATGATGTACAAAAAGATATGAGAAGATCATCATACCAGCTTATTTGTGCATGAATTTAATAATATGAATTATGTACACCATTTGTCTGTCCTTTGCAAATCCTTCCATCCAATTTCTCTAGTGATTATCCAGGAGCCTGACGTTTATCCCAGAGACTGGAAACACAAGACAGGATGGGGTGTCATCCCAGCACACACACTCACAGACAATTTGGAGATGCCAGTCAGCTTACCATACATGTCTTTGGAATGGGGAAAGAAATCGGGGACCCGGTGCACAAGGAGAACAAGCAGACAGTATATACACAGGGTGTAGAAGGGACTCAAACCCCCAACCCTGGAGAAATGTGCTACTGTAATTCAATTCAATTCAATTCAATTTATTTTGTATAGCACCTTTTACAATGAACATTGTCTCAAAGCAGCTTTACAAAAGAAGAAAACAGAGAAAGGGGAGGGGAAAATGAAAAATAATAATAAAAATTAACTAGAAATAAGAATAAATTATTAAATTCTATAATTAGACTATTTTATCCTATTTTATCCCTAATGAGCAAGCCTGTGGCAACGGTGGCAAGGAAAAACTCCCTGGGATGGAAGGAAGAAACCTTGAGAGGAACCAGGCTCAGAAGGAAACCCATCCTCATCTGGGTGACACTAAACAGAAAATAATGTTACTGTAGCTGATTAATGTCCTTTCTACAACAGCAATCAATGACCCATGAAGAACTATTCGGTCACTGTAGTTTCTAAGGTCATTATAAACACTAGTTCTTTGCTGTCACAGGCTGACAGATGAAATGGCATATCTGTGATGGTGTGAAAGTCCCCAAGTGGCTCTGTCCATGGCTGTCTCCTGGGCCACACATATCCATCCACAGCATCAGTGGGCACCATCAAGCGGCGAGACTCCAACCAGGGGTAGGGCAGCGGTCGCACTGGAAACTGGCAAACACTGGGAGCTAGGGAGTGGGGTGTATAGCTCGACAGGGAAGTTAGAGAGAAAGAGAAAGATATTAACTACTGTAAGCCATCACGATCCCCAATAAGGCAGCGTGTCTTGATCCTTTTCAGTCATTGCCTATTAAATCAATGCAGCCCTATCATAAGACCCCTAGGCTAGTCACTATTATGATAAAAATATCATTTTGTCTGCACCTCAGTTGACACCAAATATCTAAGTCTACAAGATTACACTGGAATTTCCTCAGAGTATCAACAAGAAGTGGAATCAAGTTTTCACTTTGAAATAAACTGAACCATCTAATGAAAATGCAGTGTCTTAGTGGTTAAGATGTTTGACTACTAATTGGAAGGTTGTGAGTTCGAATCTCAGGTCCACAAGATGCCACTGCTCGGCCCTTGAGCAAGGCCGAGCTATGAGATAAAATGTAAGTTGCTTTGCATAAGGGTGTGTGCCAAATGCTAGAAAAAAATGACCAGCCGAATCTCTCTGCCTAAGTAAGCTCCATTTGCCACCACCAGAGGACACTGTTATAAAACTGCAGAACTACAGGCTTTTAAACTCATCCTTGACTCCAAACACAGTACTCAAAAGGATGCTGGCGAATGTAGTAAAATAAAAACAGACAATTGAACAGAATTCCTACATCACTAGAACAAAAAATTTGAACTGAAGCCTTCATTTCCAAGCGTTCTATATCCAGAATATCTAGATTTAACATTTTGTTTCACCAGTGAGAAGGTTTTAAGATAAGATAAGATAAGATAAGATAAAACTTTATTGATCCCACAGTGGGGAAATTCAATTGTCACAGCAGTTCAACAGACAGCTAACGTGCAGGTTTTTAACCTAAAGATATATAGAAAGATAGAGAGATAGAAATTTAAAAAGACAGATAGTAAAAGAAAAGAAATTATGTAAAATTATGAAAAAATAAATAAATAAATAAAAATATTGCACAATATAAGTAGGATTAAACTAACAGCAATACAAATAGTAAAAGAAAGCAAGATTATAAAAAAAATGATAAAATATAAAAAAATTAAAAAATGTAAAATTATAATTTATAAAATGATAAAATATTGCACATTGGAAAACCACTGTAATGCAATGTTATAAAGTCTGACAGCCACTGGTATGAATGACCTGCGGTAGCGCTCCTTCCTACAATGGGGGTGTAGCAGTCTGTGGCTAAAGGAGCTACACAGTATCTCCACAGTCTCATACAGGACTAAACTTAACAAAATTAATGTACAATTTTAAAAGGAGCTAATAGGCTTCCTATTATAGACATAGTAGTAATGCCTAAAGACGATGTAACAGACATTCAGCAAAGAAATACAATGACAAAATGTTACACATTAAAGCCTGTGTAAAACTCACACACCTATAAAGCCGTACTAAACTATTTCTTTAGGAAAATTTGCCAGGCCAAAAATATCCTACTGATGACTCGATGACTGAAACTGAGGTCATATAAATGAAGGGTGTGGCACTATTAATTTGTCATGCAGTGGGTTATAACATTAATAAATGCATAGAAAGTCAAATGAAATTCATTTTTTTTGTCCGGTGCAGCTTGCGAAGGTAATTCACAACCCCCATAGAGAGACCTCACACTTATGTTATCTCTATTTTACAATTTCCAGTAGACTTGTATAACACACTACTGACCTTTAGACAAAATGATAACATCTAATTGGCCCTTTTGATTATGAGAGGAAAAAAAATCAATACATCATAACTGATAAAGTACAATGCAATAGTAGTATAGTTCTTATAATGGTTTTGGATTTAACCAGCACTGTACAAAGTCCCAGTTGGCCCACTGTTAATGCAAGCTATGATAGTGGGATATATGGGATTTTACTATGGACTTATTTCAGAGTGACTGGTGAATAAGCTTTAAAATGTATATTAAGCTGACAATTTAAGGAGCTAAAGCCCTTGATATACTAACTTTTATAAACTGTTCTGGATTGGTATAAACTGTTTTGAAAATTGCACACTGAATATAGCCACTATGGGGTTAGGGCTAGGGTTAGGGTTAGCTCTTTATAATTTGTAAAATGTGATAAATTTACATGAAAAAAGACAGTAGTCAGATAATTAACACTGGATGTCTTCAAACAATCTTTATTCTATTTGTCTTAACAAATTGTGAAAATTGCAATAAGAATCCTGTGTGTGTGTGCTTGTGTGTGTGTATGTATGTGTGTATGCATCTGTGTGTAATGTCTTCTCAGAAATGTCCTGGAGGTTGGACCCTTTTTGAAGTTGCTACTCAAGTGATATAAAGATACTTATCTTCATTTATTAACCATTTAGACCATTTAGTAGGCGTGTGCACATGTGTGCGTACGCAGGTGCGTATGATGACATTAATTATTGTCATACATCAGGCTCAGTCAGGTCTTTTTGCTTCCCTTTATCTAGCTGACATGGTGCATTCCCCTTTTGATAGTAGAATACACGTGCCCTGTGCTGATGTGGTGCTAAAGTTCACCATATTTATTCATCTTTCTCAAAAACGACTGCCCCATTACTCAGAGTCCCCCCTAGCTCGAATTCACATACATCCCAGCTGCCAGAGAGAACTTAATAAGATCCAGGACCTAGATTGAGGCAGCAGGAACTGAGAAGAACCATGAAGCTGAAGATCCCTAACCCGGGCCTGGAAGATCGGATCCTGAGCCACGATCAGCTGGAGAAGTTGGAGATCGAGGAGGCAGGGGACAGGCCTCAATGGGACAACAAAGCCCAATATATGCTGACGTGTGTGGGCTTTTGCGTGGGGCTTGGTAATGTCTGGCGCTTCCCCTACTTGTGTCAGAGCCATGGGGGAGGTGAGAACATACCTTTTATCCCATGATCTTAACTGGCATTTTAACAAACTTAATATTTTACTAGATATATATTTAGCACATAATAATGAATATACAAGGTGCATTTACATTCTACTCTCAGTACTTTCAGGATATATCATGAGGGTTTGCTCAAACTAAAAAATTGAAATGAAATAGGGTTAGCCAGATATTTTTGTTATATCTGACTTTTGGTCATTTTTCTTAATCTCTACTTCAGTTTCTCATTGATGGTACAGACTTACTCCTTAATCCATAGCACTCCAAACTGAATTGTGTTTTAGATTCATTTTCTAACAGTTACATTAAGTCAGATAAGTTTTTTTCATTCATATTAGAGTGAATTTGCTGGCTTTTTCTAAACTCTTTTAGACTAATCAGGGATTGTTTGGGAGTGTCCTGAAAGATGAATATGTTCAGGTCAACTTGTTATATGTCTCACATTTCTCTCATACTGTGTCTTGGGACGCCTAGTACTTGATAGCAGTGTAACATGCCAATGTAATGACAGGACACAGAGTCAGAGATAAGAAGCTCTCAGGTATTTATAATAGAAAACTATTTGAGGAATCCACAAAATCAAAATATTTAAAACCCAAAGAAAGTCAAATATTCCAAAGCTACGCAATTTTAAAAAAGCACTAAGCAAGGCCACAATGCTGATATGTGTTATTTTCAGCAATTGAGTAATTAGTAGTAATTATGAAGTTGCTTACATGTATCAGAAGAACAAAATTCAGCTGGTTTCTAGTGATAGTTCAGCACCACCATAAAACATTACAGAGATATTTTTTTTAACTTAGGGTTGTTGTTAAATTATTCACACTGGTTTTAACCTAAAATAGGGTCTGGACCTAAAACCAGCCCCTTTTCTTTATACTGCCCTTTTTCCTGGTCCAACAATAAGTTATTACAAAGTGTAACTGCTGTTTTTTTTTTGTTAGCTTGGATAATTATGTTAAGCATCTCATGGTTAGATCTTTCAAACATTAAGCAAAAAATAGTTAATGCATCACACTTTCTGTGTTCAGGATGTGTGAAAAGTCATCCAAAAAGCTGTGCTGACAAATGATTTTAATTTTAAACAGTGATGCATGTAAATTCAAACATTTTTGGTGTGTAATTTGCAGTAATATGTATATAGTAAAACATCCAACTGCCAAGTCTATATGGCCAAATATGGTCTATATTGCTATATGGCCAAAGGTATGTGAACAGCCTGAGCTTTACACCCATACAAAATGTTGCCAAATGACAATGCTTTTGGTATACAGTAGCATTAAGATTTCCCTTTACAGGAACTATAAGTGGCCCAAATCTGTTCCAGCATGACAATACAGCATCCATGAAGACATAATGAGGTTTATAAAGGCATAGTTTGCCAAGATTGCTCTTGCAAGAGCTCAAAGTGGCCTTCACAGAGCCCTGAACTCAACCTCATTGATCACTTTTGGGTTGATTTGGTATGCACTCTGCATGCAAAACCCCATAGCCATGTTCCAAAATCTAGAGAAAGCCTAGTGGAGGTTATAGAATATTCAACAAGCACATACAGGTGTGACTGATCAGGTGTCCATATACGTTTGCCCATATAGTGTTTTAAGTGTGCAAGAAATTTATATATATATATATATATATATATATATATATATATATATATATATATATATATATATATATATATATATGTATGTATATATATATATATATATATATATATATAATACATATAATATATATATATAATACAAATATTTCTATATATATATATATATATATATATATATATAAATGTAATGTCTTACATTTATTTTATATATATACATACATATATATATATATATATATATATATATATATATATATATATATATATATATATATATATGAAAAAAATTTCCATAGTTTAGCACTAGTTTAACAACATAAACTTGCACTTGTGTATTCTCTTAATTATTAGCCAAGGTTCTTTTTTAATCTCCCTGGTAGATTGTTCTTGGTAAATTTATAGCTTTCTTGTCTTACTCATACCTTTTATCTGTGATTTACAACAGCAGTAGTCTATAAGAACTCAAAGCCAACTACTGTGTCGGAAAGGTCACAGTAACAATGCACTCATCATAACTTAACTATGGTTTTAAAAAAGTGTCATCTTCAAGGAATCGCTCTTTCTAGGAAAAGCTGCATTCCATACACAAAAACAAAATTTTAGAATGGAATATTCGCATGCATGAATGTATAATGTAATATAACTGCTTTAGACTTTCATCACCTGTGTAAACATCTTTATAAAAGTGCAGCAGGTGACGGAATTAATTATTATCACATTTTTTTCTAAGTGTGTGAAACCCTAACCCCCAGAAGATACTAGCTGTGCTTTGTTACGTTCAAGTTGGTACAGAGTGTTGAAATGGCTGATAAGAGTGCAGTCTCATAGCTATTTGTTTGAAAAAAAGAAAGAAGTATGTAACTCAGTGTATTTCACATTCACTTTGCCAAGAGTTTGCCATTGCTGTGAAATTTGTAGCAGATAATGTGATATTTTATTAGGAATTTTCTTTATTCTGATGTTGGATGTGACCATGTGTACTGAAGTTTTTTCATTGCACCTCGGCCACATGATTGGCTAGATAGGTAGTTAGGTAACTGCACGAATGTATATGTGTTCCTAATAAAGTCGGCAGTGAGTATGTACACCATGTATCAATATAAATTGGAGCAAAACTTAAAAAATAAAAATAAAAAGCCTATGAAGCTTGCGGTTCAAAGAAAGACCACATTTATTAATTTATATGAATAATGCATTTACACAGACACATTTACAGGATTTTTCTTTCAATTCAATTCAGTTTGATTTATTTAGCTCTTTCAAAAATAAAAAACTGTCGCAAAGCAGCTTTACAGGAATATAAAAATTCTGAATAAAAATTATAAAATGTTAAATTAAAATAGTAGGAAAATATATATCCTTAACAAGCAGAGCCAGAAGCTACATCCTTAGTAACTGCCTGGTCAAAATTACTGTGGTTTACATTAGGCTGCTAATTTGTTTTAGCCTATATTCAGGAAAATATAACCAGGTAAATTCTTTAGGTAATATCACAGACAGATATAAACACAAAAACAGACAAAAAAAAAATCATTTGTACTTTTTCGTTTAGACCACACCCATTTTAGGTTCATTCCAAGAGATAGATATGAATATGTGGAGCAGTAAAAAGATTCAGAGACAGATATGTATAAGTGAGGCACTAAACAGATATAGATAAAGATACAGATAGTGGCATTGAGTTACACCACACCTAACACCACTACCCAAATGCTTGACAAATGTTTCCATGACAGGGATGTTCAAAACGCTATTCATGAATATCTTAAAATACATCACCACAGTAAACATTTTTTAACCTTTATGTTAAGATTTCTAAAAATGGTAAACTTAACCAGAGCTTACTGTTTATTTGTCCTCCTTCAGGAGCCTTTATGATTCCTTTCCTAATCCTGCTCGTGTTTGAGGGAATTCCTCTTCTTCACCTGGAGTTTGCCATTGGACAGCGCTTGAGGAAAGGCAGTGTGGGGGTCTGGAGGACCATTAGCCCCTACATGACAGGAGTAGGTGAGTTACCACCAACTAGCATGATACTACTTGAAAAAAATATATATATTTGCAGCTGCAATAAACACCACTATAAGCAATAATTGTCAAGCTAAATCTTCAAATGTTTGTCGATCCAAAGGGTGGAATGATAAATATTATACATTATGTTCTTCTTTCCACAGGAATTGCGTCCATGTGTGTGTCGCTGTTGGTAAGCCTCTACTACAACACTATAATTGCCTGGGTCATGTGGTACTTCTTTAACTCGTTCCAGGACCCGCTACCTTGGAGCCAGTGTCCCGTCAATGCAAACAGAACAGGTACAAAACATAACTGTGATTAGAGAAGGCATCTTTTTCAATCTGAATGCAGAATGCCTTTTGTTAAACCACTAAGCCTGTCTAAAATCCTTAATCCGGTACTAGGATTATCACGTAATATTCTGTGCTCAAATTTCTGAGGATGTGGAAGCCACTTCACTTACTGTAAGCATGGTAACATTGACAGGTTTCGTGTCAGAATGTGAGAGGAGTTCCCCAGTGGATTATTTTTGGTACAGAAAGACCCTGGACACAACTACAGCCATAGACGAATCAGGAGGACTGAAGTGGTGGATGGTGCTGTGTCTAATCTCTGCCTGGGCCATACTCTATGTCTGCTGTGTTCGCGGAATAGAGACCACTGGCAAGGTATTATCTTTCTTGCATAACATTAAAACACAGGTTAAACTGATAAGTGCTGTTTAAAAGCTTGGGGAAAACGGTGCATGCCAGGATAGAGCTCATAGATCAGGTTATGGTAGTTGTGATTTTTTAAATGGATTTCCTTTTCCTGGGTCTTTATTATTGATTCTCAGAGCTACCAGCTTGACCAATTTAGTCTCTGTTAACAGCTCAAACTTATAATTGAATCGAATTAAAATATAAAGCTAACTGTTTTAAATTAGAGGCCTTTATCTGAAAGGTACACATACTTGATATTACATAAGAGCCTTTATCACCTGTATCAGTAGTTTTAAAAACAGTACAGATACAGTGCTATAAAAGGTAATTGCATCAGACTAGTCATAAGAAAAAGTTTAGAACATTTTGATCTCATTATGTTTAAGCAAGTAAGGTCTTTTAAAATACAAAAAAAATGCATTAAAGCTCAAACACACTCTGTACATATACTACAAAGATGCCATGTACTCAAAAAATTCCATGTATTATAAAGCAAATTCTATGAAACAACCATATAATGGAGGTTTTTAATTTTTATAATATTTTACTGCATACTATAAAATTTAGCAATGTTGTGTAAGAACAAGGACTCATAAAGACATTAATTTTTTATATGTTTATAGCAATGAAAATAGAGACTGTACACTGTTAAAACAGGTGGATGAATTTGAATGCATGCAATAAAGATGCATAATAACTAATAAATGCTTAGTGCATAATTGATAAGTGTACCAAAGGTATGGTTCCAGCAGTGAATGGTATATCTGTGAAGTAAATCAGCTTTATATCTGATATTACTGGAACTAAAACAGGAACTATTTATATCTCCTTTCAAGGCAGTATATGTGACCTCTACATTACCGTACGTGGTTCTCCTAATTTTCCTAATCAGAGGACTGACTCTGAAAGGCTCCGTCAATGGGATTATATTTCTTTTTACACCAGATGTAAGTATTAGAAAATCACTGTCTTTACAGTTCACCTTCACAGTGCTGAAGAGCAATTCAGTAAATATTGCACTCACCATGATTTACTATATTACTAAGTATTATGTCCCATGTAAAATCTCATTTGTGTATGTTTGTGTTTGTGTGTGTAGCTCAATGAGTTAGCAAACCCATCAACCTGGTTGGATGCAGGTGCTCAAGTATTCTATTCCTTCTCACTGGCGTTTGGTGGCCTCATCTCCTTCTCCAGTTACAACTCAGTACAGTAAGTAAATAAGTGACAGCAGTTGAGCAGCTTTCTAAAGGTAGAGACAACTGCTGAAAAATGTATTAAATGTTAACTACTACCCAGTCCTAAGGTAAATATCTCTATCTTTCAGTAACAACTGTGAGCAAGATGCCGTGATCATTTCCATCATCAACGCCTTCACCTCAATCTTTGCTGCTACTGTAATCTACACCATCATTGGTTTCAGAGCCACGGAGAGATTTGATGACTGCATAGCAACGTACGTATTTACAAGACTTATTTCCTTACAAGCAAATATCCGTACCTGGATAAGAAATTATCTAAGAATGTGCTCTGCATCTGTCCTGCAGAAACATTATGACTTTGCTGAACACATTTGACCTGCCAGAAGCAAACATCACTGAGAGTAACTACAATCAAGTTTTTCAAGAGCTTAACAACACATACCCCAGCATTATTCAGGGTCTAAATCTTCCGACCTGCAACCTGGACACATTCCTCAGTGAGGTAAAATCCTCTTTTCTGTCTTTACGTTCATGGATTACACCTTTAAAATTGCAGGCTTCTATCTAATCACAGGCTTCAGAGATCTCATTTCTCTCTTCATTATTGAGACAAAATAGAATATGGTGACATTGCTTGTTTTGTTAAACAGGGTGTGGAGGGCACAGGCCTGGCCTTCATTGTCTTCACTGAGGCCATCACTAAGATGCCATTGTCTCCACTCTGGTCTGTCCTTTTCTTCATCATGCTCTTCTGCCTTGGCCTGTCCTCCATGTTTGGAAACATTGAAGGAGTCCTAGTGCCTTTGCAGGACTTAAACGTCTTCCCCAAACACTGGCCTAAAGAAGTGCTCTCAGGTGCAGTATTCAGAGACAGATCATCAGTCACACATTAAAAGATTTTGAATGTACTGTTTGTTAAATGTTATTAAAGGAACACATTGGGATTTTTTTTTCAGGATTGACCTGTCTGGTGTGTTTTTTCATTGCGTTAATATTCATCCAAGGGTCAGGCAATTACTGGCTGGCTCTTTTTGACAGTTTTGCTGGTTCTATCCCTCTACTCATTATTGCCTTCTGTGAAATGGTTGGAGTAGTGTATGTTTATGGAATAGACAGGTAAATAAAAAGCCACTTTTCTTTGATTTGTTTTCTTTTTACATGCCTTTCTGAGATACCTTTGTTCCATACCCTATCATATTTATGTCTCTGTACCAGCCAGTACCTATTATTTGTGGCTGTGGAGTACTCAGAGAGAAAGACTGTGGTGTGAAAATGACAGAATATATAGGTTAAAAAATCTCATTGACAGCACAAATCTCAAAACTGCCACACAGTAGAATGACGTAAAATCTGAGACTAACCGATGTCCTCTCCCAACAGGTTCAATGATGACCTGGTCTTCATGATCGGCCATAAGCCTAATATCTTCTGGCAGGCCACATGGAGATTTATCAGCCCCCTCATCATGCTGGTCATCTTCATCTTCTATTTTGTTACCACTGTCTCCAAGGAGCTCTTTTACATCGCTTGGGACCCTGAATCGGTAAGGTTACTCATAAAATTCTCAATATGTGCGCTAAGAGCTTAAAGTATAACATGATCCATGTTAATAAGCATTTATAAGTTAAATTGCCATGTGAGCTCATTGCATGAGTGGCTGTGATAAACACTACCTACATTTACATTTAATCATTTAGCAGACACTTTTCCTGAGTATGTAACACTGAAGTGACTCATATGTCTCTAGTGGTCAGGAAAGAAATTCTTCATAGAGAGGCGTTGTATGAGGCCTGACAATTTCTGCTCATCTGTTTGTATTACAGCTGAAATTTCCTACGTTGGAGCAGAAGCCCTACCCATCATGGATTTATGTAATAATCTTCATACTGGCTGGGATTCCTAGTCTTGCTATACCTGGTGCTGCCGTTATCAGTGCTATACGGAAGCGTTGTTTTTAACTGGTTGTAGGCATCTAAATATATATATATATATATATATATATATATATATATATATATATATATATATATATAAATTATTACACTACAATAATACTACAATAACTCTACAATAATAATAGTCTAGAGTTAGAAATAGACCCCCTGCTGGTTTTATTCCAATAATAATCCTGTATCAATACAGTGTCAGATTGTGCCTGTTATTTTCAAACAAACACCCATTATATTAGTTTGTGGTATCATATACACGTGAGAACCTTATTTATTTTTTACCAAACATTTTCACTGTATTATAGTTGCATGGTATGACCGTTGTAGTTTTGTTAATAGACATGTTCAGTTATTTTATTTAATTATTCACTACTTGTTTCCAAACACTTTGTATACATATCCATATTGGTGCAATGTTTTCCTGTTTTCCTAAAACAAGCAATGTTTAAATAAAATAAAATATTGAAAAGTAATATACTAAGCCTGTTTCTAACAATGGTAGAAAGCCCATAGTTAACATCCTTCAATTCTGAAGTCATTGCAATGAGTAACAAGTTAATGTGTAGATTAGATGATCTGTGCAACCACAGCTTGCTTAAATAAACAACTATGTAGAAGTCTTTGCCACTGTTACTGTCTGGGTTTCCTGGCATATCTCAGCACCACTGGAAATGTGCCAGAAATGAAGTACTGTGTGGTATAATGTGGGATTGAACAAGTGTGCCAAAGCTCCTCCCCTTCTACTGATGAGAAAGACCCCGGATTTTGTCAAGGTAAAGAGAACCAAGAGACAGTGTGAAGAGGAACTGACAGTCAGAGCTGGTCTGTAGCTCACCAAGAAAGTAAACTAAAGAATGGATGGAGCTCAGAGCACCAAAGACATCGAGCTCAATCAAGCTCCAGTGGAAGCCACTAAGACTGATGAACGGCCCAAATGGGACAATAAGGTTCAGTACCTGCTGACCTGCATTGGATTTGCTGTTGGCTTAGGGAATGTATGGAGGTTCCCTTATTTGTGTCAGGTATATGGAGGAGGTAGGAAACTTCTAGCAATTTATTACAAGCAAAATAGGGATTAAATTAATGTTGTCTAGCATATGAGTTGGTTTCAAGAGAACAGATTTAGATAATAAGACTAGGATGGAATTAAATGTTTTACATCATTAAGGCTTTTAAATGATACACCCATTCCTATCACCTGTAATATGGACCTAGATAGTCTTTTTATAATAATATTACATAATGTATATTATTGAATTTGCATATACCTATTAGCCTGTTTGTTTAAGTGTTACAAGTGGTGGAAAAAGCCGTATGGCTTCAATAAATATCCAAAATATAGCCCAACATTCAAATAATTAGACAGTGTTCATAAACAAACTTGTGCTGGAAGAGGTTTGTTTTCAAATAATCCAATTATGTGATAAAAATTAGGAAATTATATAAAACAAATCTATAGGAAAATGAAATCTAAGAACAGTGAAATCATTTTATTATGAAATCAATATCTAGACAGTTTGAAAGACTTGGTGTGTAGGTTAAATATTTTCCGTCTTGTGGATCAGAAGTCAGGTTCAGTAGTCAGTTATCCATTTTTGTTTTGGTTATAGATCCACATATTTTAGAACTTCACCCTATGAAACTAATGCAGGTTCAATTTAACAAATGTGACGACAGAAGACAGATAGAAGACAAAATCAGCTCATCCGTGCATACACAGCACAGCAGTGATGGTGTCAAAAGGAAAGAGTTAGTGTTTAGAGGAAACTGTGGTTTAGCATGAATATAGACCGCTATAAATGTCACATAAACATGTCGCAGACATTTTGTACTTGCTTCTGAGAGTCTGATGATAACACGTTCACATAAGATCGCCGAACTGACAATCAAATAAAATAAATAGAAATCACAAAAATAAAATGACACTATTTCAAATACTTTTGGAGATGTTAAATGACGTTTCAAAAAAAAAAAAAAAAAAAAAGAGTTCAATATTCAGTCCTTAAATGCAAATTGACTTGGATAGCAAGTTGCTTGCTTCATGAGTAACACTGTTAAAGTTCTTGTCATATCATCATGCATGAATTTAATAAAATAGTGTAGCTAAACGAAAGATCAAACTGACTTTACTGTTGCCACACACTCACCTCAACACATACATGCTCTGTTTATAAGTGCAGACCCGGGGGAGAAACCACACACACACAGCCACAGACTCACACACATACACACATTCACACAAACCAAAAAGGTTTTGTTCAGTATGCTTTTTGCCGAACAAAGAATATAATCATTATCAGGACCTTTCATATAAAGAGATACGGCTCTAGTGCATGTAATGTTTGCACTTTCAGCACCTTTCATACATGGATTAACAGCTTTTTGTCAAGAGTAAATATAAGTGTACATATGCAAATAGAAAAGTCAGGTTCACCCACTGCACTATGTGCAGTACATTAGTAAGTAACATACCATTCACTATTGAACCCATTCATACTGCAGTGTACAGTATTCGTTACACTGAAGTCAAATCAGATACATGGTAAAGATGCTTTGAGGTCAAATTTGGTTGTCTATCAACTCATCTTGAAATAAAATAGAAATTTCCTTTCTAAAGCAGGAGTTAAAGATAAACTCAGTACAATGACAAATTATCAAAACACATGACAAGTATCAAGAAATGTACAGCACATATGGTATGCTTGAAGAGATGTAAACAAGGATAACACAGTAGAAAATGCCTTAGTTAGCATAATAGCCTTATCTTAGTTGCTTGGTAAGACTCCTGGTCATCTTCTGATGTGCCGATATCCAAAGTTCTTAAGAATCAAGAAGTCTAACAATGTATTCTGTTTGTACTTAGGTGCATTTCTGATCCCGTACCTCATAGCTCTGGTGTTTGAGGGGCTTCCTCTGCTTCACATGGAGTTAGCTATTGGTCAGAGGCTCCGCATGGGCAGCATAGGAGTCTGGAACTCGATCTCACCTTATCTAGGAGGAGTAGGTGGGTACTTTTAGTCTTATGAAAGAACTATGTGCACAGTGGGTATGTACAGTACATACAGTATAAGTTAGTATATAGTACATGTTTTTTTGTTTTTGCATCAGTACAGACATGAAACACTACGTCATTATATGTGTAATAATGTTGAAGTAAAAACATTCTTACAGCTGGTGTTGGATCCTTTTTCATGTGTGTGTGCGTGTGTGTGTGTGTGTCTGTCTATTTTTGTGCGTGCAGGTGTGGCCTCGATGACAGTGTCATTTTTAGTTGGTTTATTTTATAACACTATACTGGCCTGGGTTCTGTGGTATTTCTTCCATTCGTTCCAAAACCCACTGCCGTGGGAGTCATGCCCAGTCAACGCAAATCACACTGGTAAGACACAAACAGTATCACATCAGGACACATTAAGACAAACCAGACTTTTTTTGTTGAAACTTTTCCTTCTCAGAGTGAAGCAAAGAGTCTGGGATTTACACTGGAGGAAATCACAACCATTATCAAGTCCATTATATTTATTACTAATTACTTGTCGATATTAGTCTGCTCTATCTAAACCTCAATATGAAAAATGTCGAGTAGGAAAAAGATCACAATCACAATTATAAATACAATAATAATAATAATAAAAAGGTGGGGGCAAAACATTTAACCATAAGAAACATTGGAAATGCATGTGGACACCTGTGGCTCTTCCCTAATCTGTTGCCACAAAGTTTGAAGCACACAGTTGTACAGAATGTCTTTGTATTCTGTAGAATTATTGCACTGAAACTAAGAGGCCCTCAACCCCACTGAACACGTTTGAGATGAACTGAATTGCCAACTGCACCCCAGTCCTCCTCATCTGATATCACTACCTGACCTCAGTAATGCTCTCGTTGCTGAATGAGCACAAATCCCCACAGCCACACTCCAAAATCTAGTGGAAAGCCTTTCTAGAAAAGTGTTGGATATTATAACAAAAAAAGGGGGAATAAATTTAGATTAATGCTCTTGGTTTTGGAATGTTTTGATGGTCCGGTGTCCATATACTTTTGGTGAATGTAAAAATATTATTATATAACAATTTATTAAAATTATTCAAAATGGAGAGTATATAGGAATCTTTACCTATGAAAATATGCATCTGTAAAAGAAAATTAGAGAAAAAGACTTATTATAGGAAATATGACGAATGACAAATGAGATTTTTAGAAGTGGAAATTACTAATAATGTAAATTGTTTGATTTAAAACATACTTTTTCCCTCAATTCTAAAAGATCTGAAAAAAAATTCTTATTGTGTTCTTAGTCTATTTCTGGTGAATTAAATTGCTCCAAACATATAAACCCATAATCTCAGTGCTGTCTTATCATACATCACTCAACACAAGCATCACCATCATTTCATCACTACATCATTATAATAATGACAGGGCTGTACAGTATTAGTGTCTCATCAGGCATCATAAATGCTTCATCTTCTTGTAGAGTATGTGGAAGAATGTCAGAAGAGCACTCCAGTGAACTATTTCTGGTACAGAGAAACATTGAATATCACTCCAAACATTTCAACTAATGGGGGTCTTCAATGGTGGCTAGTGGTGTGCCTGGCTTCAGCTTGGGGTATTGTCTATATCTGCTTCATTCGAGGCATCGAAACCATCGGCAAGGTCAGGAACCTCTTCACAATCCATCATACTTTTTACTATGTGATTCAATTAATCATTTATTTATTAATTAATCAGACCATTAAACCTTAAATGAATCTGTCACTCTGTGTACAGGCGGTATATGTCACAGCTACTTTCCCATATGTTGTGCTCACCATCTTTCTGATCCGGGCATTGTCGCTACCAGGAGCTACTATTGGATTGCGCCACCTTTTCACACCGAATGTAAGTGGTACTTTTTTCATAGCTACAGTCATAGAAAATTCTTCTGCTGAAGAAGCTCTTGGAGTCTCAGGGATTTGATGGAGCACCTGTTGAACACAGACTATTTCAAGATGTTTATCTTCATTCATCTATCTTCATTTTTTAAAAACTATCTACTCCCGTTCAGCTAACACCCGAAAGTCTTAGTCTTAACCTAAGTATATAGACATCCAGAAACACACCATTTGTTCTCTAAAATATTCTATACTAACATTCACTTATTCGGTTGATAAGTGGCAACCTGCTATAAAATGTGGGGCCTAGCTAGTTAATGCTGGATTAATTAACCTAAAACTTACTCCTTTGCCATGTAACTAGACTAACTAATTGGTTATTTCAATTTAGTTTACATGCAATCTAATGAACAACAAAGTAGGTAGTTAAGATTTGAGGGTCTTCCTGGTAAACTTACAAACTTACAACCTTCTGATCAGTAGTCCAGAGCTGTAACTGCCCTTAGATATGACTTTTATCTCAGTATCTCAGTGGCAAAACTGGATAATACTGACCATGTTTCATCTTAAATATCAGTGGCAATATTGCTGTACTTTCTAGATGCTTTTCTAATGTTTACCTTGAAAACAGTAGGGGAGAGAAATTCAGTGTTGTGGAAGTGGACAACACTGAATTTACACAGATCTCCTATATCTGTGTATAAATAAGATATTTGATGGAAATTGTGTATCTATATTCCTGAACGTATCGTACTTTCTTTTCTGACAGTGGGAAACACTAAAAAACCCAACCGTGTGGTTAGATGCTGCAACCCAGATATTCTTCTCACTGTCACTTGCATTTGGAGGCCTCATTGCATTTTCCAGCTATAACCCACAAAAGTAAGTGTTTTTTATAATCTGCTGCACTCGAGCCAACATCAAATGCTTACAGAATTTATTGCTGATGAATTGTAATGTTGAAATATACTTCATATCATAGTAATAGAACAGACTGCCAAATATTTTTTATCTGTAGAGATAAAATGTACAGTAAATGTGATAATTTGTGGATTTTAAAAGTGGAGAATTTATAGCCTAAGACCGGAGTTTAACAATGTATTAGTGTATATATGTTGAAAGCTATAAGAAGTGCAAAGTGCGGGCTCAATGGCTTAGTGGTTAGAATGTTTAGTTCCCATCTCTGGGGTTGGAGGTTTGATTCCTGTCTCTGCCCATATGCTTGGAGTTGGCAGAAACTCCAGTTTCCTTCCAAAGTCATGAATTGTTGGCTGACTGGCATCTATTGTATGACTGGAAGCATGATTATGCATTGTGATTGGTTTGTCGAGGGTGTGCCCTGCCTGGGCTCCAAGTTCCCCTGTGACCCTGTGTAGGATAAGTAGTACAGAAAATAGATGGATAGAAACGCTGCAAAGACTAATAGTAAAACAACAGAAATTACATACTTTTAACCATTAAGTAAAATCAAATACGTGTTTTTCTTTGTTTCAGAAACAACTGTGAGCGAGATGCTCTTATTGTTGGCTGCATCAACAGTGCTACCTCAATCTATGCATCAATTCCTATTTTTTCCATCCTGGGATTTAAAGCACTGTCAAGCTATAATGAATGTGTAGACAAGTAAGCACTGCACAGCGCAAGTTATCTATGGAACAAAATGACATAGAATCTCATTGTTTATATATATGTTTGCTTGCTTACTGTTTTCACAGTAATATCAAGGGATTGATGAACACTTTTAATATTCCGGATGAGAATATAACAGAGGAAAATTATGAGAGTTGGTTGACAAAGCTTAATGAATCAAATCCATATGCAATTCAGAAACTTAATCTGAAGACATGCAATCTCCAAGAATTGCTTGATCAGGTATTATTACACACATCATAATAATGGGTTCATCAACACCTGTACAAGGAACTAGTAAAATGTTATTATACAAATATTTCTATATATATATATATATATATATATAAATGTAATGTCTTACATTTATTTTATATATATACATACATATATATATATATATATATTAAATTCTGCACTGTTATAGGACCATGACCTCCAGTGAAGAGGTGTGTTATGGTCTGATGCAGCATGGCCTAAAGTGTTTTATTCCCCTTATAACACAGCAATTTATCAACCACATATCATGCTTTTTATGCAATTGTCATTGCATTTACCATCTTTTTATGGAACAGGAGACAAGTTATTTCCTGTCACTTGTCATTTCACATTATAGTATTTATAAAGGGTTAGTCCTTCTTTTACTCATTTAGAGAGCAGATCTCCTCCCCTCTTTTTTTTGAAGTTATTAAGGCAAAAAACAGCTTGTCATTTTAAAGAAAAACCGCAAAGCCAGAAAACTCTCCTGTAAGGAAAAATTGTACTGATTATTAGGAAGTGCTGACATTTGGGGAACCTTCCATAATTCTATGTAATAAAAAATCTCATATGAGAAAGCTACATTCACTATGTTAATGAGCATTAAGTACAGTACATAAAATCTATTAACCCTGAATTATCATGCTCAGTTCCACCCATAAACATTACTATTAGGTATTGATATCATGGCATATAGTTAAAAAATAACACAACAACTTACTTAATTGCTGTACACCTCCCATTGCTGATGGTGTGGTAATAAAAGTGTTTCCAGTTCTTTAAGTTCTGTCAATTCGTCATTCTGTTTGTCATCCCTCAGAGTGCCTCAGGCACAGGTCTGGCATTCATCGTGTTCACTGAGGCAGTAATAAAGATGCCAGGTTCCCAGGTCTGGGCTGTGCTTTTCTTTATTATGCTGTTCAGTCTTGGACTTTCATCAATGTTTGGAAATCTAGAGGGGGTTTTGACACCTCTGTTGGACCTTCACATGGTGCCAAAGTGCATTCCTAAGGAGATTTTCACAGGTAAATAGAGAGACGTAAAGTGGATGATCATTTAATCTAAAATGGGCTTCAGGGTTTGTAAATCTATCTGAATTCAAATTACTCTATATTGCCAAAAGTTTTGGGACACCCCTCCAAATCATCGAATTCAGGTGTTGTTTTTTAGGGGTTGGGCTTGGCCCCTTAGTTCCAGTGAAAGGAACTCTTAATGCTTCAGCATACCGAGACATTTTGGATAATTTCATGCTTCTAACTTTGTGGGAACAGTTTGGGGATGATCCCTTCCTGTTCCAACATGACTGTACACCAGTACACAAAGCAAGGTCCATAAAGACATGGATGAGTAAGTTTGGTGTGCAGGAACTTGACTGGCCTGCAGGTGTTCTATCAGGTTGAGGCCAGGATTCTGTGCAAGCCAGTCAAGTTCCTGAAACATTAAGAGTTCCTTTCACTGGAACAAAGGGGCCAAGCCCAACCCCCAAAGAACAACACCTGAATACAATGATTTGGAGGGGTGTCCCAAAACATGTGGCAATATAGTGCATGTTATGAAACATTATTAATATAGTATTAGGATAGCGGTGAGTTAGCTTTTTTATTTAGTACATCATTAGGAAATCCAACAAAATTACTTGTAAGAGTAAGGTCAGTTTTACCGCCAAAATCGTCTTTTCTCTGTAGGTCTGATGTGCATGGTTTCCTTTCTTGTGGCACTCATCTTCACTTTGGGATCTGGTAACTACTGGCTTGCCATCTTTAATAACTACGTAGGTTCCTTGCCTCTGCTGGTCATCGCCTTTTTCGAGATCACAGCTGTGATCTACATCTATGGTGGCAACAGGTGATTGTTAACTTGTTAATGAAATGTACCATAGTCTCCAAAGTGGGTCCATTATTAAGTTGTGGTTTTATTCCTTACATTTGAACATCATGACAGGTTTAAAAAATCAACTGCAATGTGGAACAGGTACAGAAATATACTAGTCAAGATTAAGGAACAAGACATGATAAATATAACACCACAACTTCACAAACAGGATTGTAAAATATATCCATTTAATAATTTCCCTGTTCCCTGATATTAATGATATTAACTCATTCTGTAGAAACCATTCTTGATAAAAAGGCACTGTATGTATTAAGCTGTATGGAATAAGCTGTACTAGTGTAATGTATCCAGGACTTGTTACTCCTCAGACCATCAGTTTTATACCATATTTCCACCCTCTCAGATTCAGTGATGATATAGAATGGATGACAGGACGCAGACCCAACCTGTACTGGCAAGCTACATGGAGGGTGATCAGTCCTTTGATGCTGCTGGTGGTCTTGCTGGCTTATGTGGTTGTACAGGCACAAGAAAATCCCACCTATGATGCATGGAACCCAGATTACGTAAGAACCTTAAACGCTGTTTCATTGCAAATCTACCGTATGTTAGGTCAGTGGTTATCTATGCTTATACCCAAAGCCTATAACAATAACTTTTTCAATCCAAAGACATAAAAAAGACATACAGCTCAGTAGAAAAAGCTAAGTTAAGTTGCCTTTATTTGTCACATATACATTACGGTACAGTGAAATTCTTTTTTCAAATATCCCATCCTTGGGGGTTGGGGTCAGAGCAGAGGGTCAGCTATGATGCAGCACCGCTGGAGCAGAGTGGGTTGGGGGTCTTGCTCAAGGGCCCAAAAGTGGCAGCTTGGTGGTGCTGGGGCATGAACCCCAATCTTTCAGTCATTGACCCAGAGCCTTAGCCACTTGAGCTACCAGCGCCCGGGTGCATTAGATAGAAAGTTTCATTGGCTACATGGAATACAAATAACCTGATGTTTCCCAACTCTTCCAGGTGAATTTTCCTGCTCCAGAAATCCTGATGTATCCAGGCTGGGTTTATGCCATTTGTATTCTCCTTGCCGCTGTTCCCTGTTTATTAATTCCGCTTTGGGCACTCTATCATTTTATTAAGTTTTTACATAAGTGCCTGAAAGACAAACAAGCTAAACTATGTTATAATAATGAAGGGTATGAGGTGGAAACATAAGCAAGGTAATTAGATGAAACTTTCAAGTACACAAATGAATTGTTCCTGAATTAAAGCATACCTCTGGATGAAACATAAAACATCACCTGTGCAATTTTTGCATACTGACTTCATAAAGATTATGCTGACACCAAGATACTGTAATCATATCCATTTTATCTATTGTTTGTAAATCTATCTGCCATTTATAATTACATTACTGGAGTAATATAAATGGTCTGCTCTCTGGAAGAGATTTTTTTCTTTTTAATTCTCGCAGTTCACAACGATTATCCAGTTTCCGTGCAATAAACAAAAGAACACACACAATATACACAACATAGTATATTGAATATACTGTATGCTTTTTACAAATGTTTATTGTAATTCATTTGTGTTTTGCTTTGTTCAGATGTACGAGCTAATTTTCAATATTTGGAAGTGTGTAATGTTTATATGGCTGTGTGAATAACACAAAGAGGTAATTTGCATTGCTCAGACAACATTGCTTTAAAAGAGTAATAAACTATTTGGTCACTAAATAAATATGTCCTGGTGTACTTTATAGTCTGATAAGATGGATCTATTTGTTTTGGTTATAATACCATCTATGATTGCTATGATACGGGGAAAATGTAGTCCATAAATGATACCATTAGCTCAAAATGTTTTCACAAAAACAACTTACAGCAGCCTGAGCATCATGCACTTTAGATTAGTTATTGAAACCGTTCTAATTTTGGGCTTCAAATAAAGAATTAAATGCTTTAAAACTATCCATTTTGTATGAAAATACAATGAATGAAGTCACTGAGCTAGGCCAGTGAGGACAAAAGCACGGATGTGGGATATCACTGTATGTTGACAAGATTACTTATCAATCAGTAGCACATGACTGTAGTGTTGTGAATAACAGCTTATGGAAACTCTATCTATGAGCTGTGTTTCTGATAATATAGATAAAGCGTTTCATTAGACTGAACATTAGAGCTGTATCCTTACACCTCCAGTGTTATATATTGGTCCTTGTCAACGAGAGATTAGATCTAAAGTAATGTTTTTAAATTAATGATAAGCCATAGCAAAGAATAACCAGCTTAACTCTCCTGTTATCTTCGGGTCAATCTGACCCGGTGTAAAAAGTACTCCAAAATGAGGTATAATTTTATATAAATGAGATTTATAATACCAAATATTTTTTTAAAAAAGTGCAAAATATATGTTAATGTGTTGGAAACAAGCTGACTAAAAAGGGGAAAAGCGATCAAAACAGACCGGGTCAATTTGGCACGCGGACAGAATAAGTTTATAAGAAATGGGAGGTAAACACAAGGTGAATTAATAGATTTCGTAAAAGAGTTACACAACATATAACTGATTTACCCAAACTTTCTCGGTGTGTGTGTGCATGTGTGTGTGTGAGAGAGAGAGAGAGAAAGAGAGAGGTGTGAGAGTCATTTAGCTGACACTTATATCCAGACTGACTTGTGTGAACAGTTGAAGGAGTAGCACTCCAAAGCAACAAGCAAATATGTAAGGTATCATTAAGTGAAAGATGAGAGACAAAATTTTAGTTTTTACAAGTGCTAACAAAAACATTTTAAACAAAAGTACAATATAACTGCATGCGTAACTAACAGTAATTAATACTCAAAGCAGAGAAATTCAAGTGTTTTGTGGATACTGACTGAAGAGGAAGATCACTACATCTTTATGGAAGGAGTAAAGACACAAGGTGACTCTCATTCCACCATTTGTTTGTAATGCTCAGGGGTCGTCAGTGACATTGTCCCTTCTGGTGGTCACATGCTCTGGAATATGCTGCCTTTGTCAGACTGTATGCCCTGTTTTGCTTTTCTGGCACTTTCATACAATGTCCACATACACTGTTATGTTAGCAGTCCTACACTGACTGCAAGTTCAGATCTGTGGTCATGTTCCTGTAGCAGGAGCACATGGCAAAGACGCAACCATCTTGACACAAGACGTGGATGTAAAGCAGGAAGCCTGAGAACTCGTATTTAAAAGGTGACTTGGGCTTGATTTATTAGGATTGTTCCTTGGCTTGAGGTAAATGAATATAGATTATTTATTCAGCAACATTAAAATTATATTATTTACTACACTGGGCAACATAGATAAATGTTAAAGTGAGCTTTAATTAGCGTATGTAATGTTCACTGAGTAAATGTCTCACTTAACAACCTCGATCCAATAATAATTATTCATCCAAAGACATAAATTAGCAAAAAATAAATTACAGCATGATTCTAATATTTGGTATTGTGCTAAACTAGTGTAAATATTGGTTATGAGTTTTTTAGTCAAAAACTGTAAGCATGTTCATTAATGTGTTGCCATTGTAGACAATATTACTCATTTGTAAATGATGATATGAATGTTGGTTAATGCAAATAGGATTATATGGCATATGTGGATTTTTATATATAAGTTCATATACGTGTATTATTGTGTACATATGTATCATCGTACAGACACACACACACACATATATAAATGCATATATATATATATATATATATATATATATATATATATATATACATATATATATATATATATATATATTTATATGTGTATGTGTGTGTGTCTGTACGATGATATATCGATGATATATATGCATATATATATATATATATATATATATATATATATATATATATATATATATATATATATATATATATATATTTGAAAAATATGACCGATAATGCCAAAAGATTTTCAGTTATTAATTATCACATATTTGTTTGAATCCTTTTGAAAACCTAATGATAACTGACATCACCCAAACAATCCTGATCAAAAGTTTACATATCCTTGAATGTTTGCCACATTACAAACACACAGAGGATAAAATGGCTATTAAAGGGAAGTTTCCACACCTGTTACTCATTGTAATTGTAATTAGTGTCAGTGCATAAACAGCCAGTGAGTTTCTCAGCTCATGAGGTGATGCACTGACTTGGCTGGACACTGCACCATGGGGAAGACAAAAGAACTGCCAGTGGACCTGCATAATAAGGTAGTTGAACTGTATAAATCAGGAAAAGGATATAAAAGATATCTCAACACTTGAAAATGTCAGTCAGTACTGTTCAAACTCTGATGAAGAGGTGGAAAATAAGAGGTTCTGTTGATACTAAGCCACGGTCAGGTAGACCAAGAAAGATTTCACCCACTACTGCCAGAAGAATTGTTTGGGACGCAAAGAAAAACCCACAAACAACTTTGAGAAAAATATAGGCTGCTCTATAAAAAAGAGGTGTTGTTGTTTCAAGGAGCACAATAAGGAGGTAGTTGGACACAAATGACCTGTGTGGTCAATTTGCCAGGAGAAAGCCGTTACTGCACCCATGCCACAAAAAGGCCCGATGACAGTATGCCAGACACCAAGACAATCCTCACAGCTTCTAGATCAGGGTCATTTGGAGTGATGAGAACCAAAATTTAACTTTATAGTCACAACCATAAACAATATGTTTGGAGAGCAGTCATCAAGGGCTACGGTGAAAAGTACACCATCCCCACTGTAAAGCATGGTGGTGGAGCTCTTATGTTTTGGGGCTGTGTGAGCTCCAGTGGCACAGGGAAGTTAGTCAGAATTGATGGCAAGCTGATGGCAGCATGTTATCAGAAAATACTGGCAGACAATTTGCATTCTACAGCACGAAAGCTGCGCATGGGACGCTCTTGGATGTTCTGACATGACAATGATCGAAGCACAAGGTCAAGTTGACCCTCCAGTGTTCTGGAGTGGCCATCACAGTCACCTCAATATCACTGAGCCATTTTGGGGAGATGTCAAACGTGCAGTTTGTGCAAGACAGTCAAAAACATTACAGGAACTGGGGGCATTTTGCCAAGGACAATGAGCAGCTGTATCACCTGAGAGAATTATGGATCTCATGCACAATTATTACAAAAGACTGCATGACATCATTGATGCTAAAGGGGGCAATACACCATATTAACTAAAGGTACGCAAACTTTTGAACAGGGGTTATTTACTCATTTTCTTTATTGTCATGCTTTGTTTGATTGTGCCATTCTGTTATGCCTTACATATGAATGAGTCCTATAAGAAACAAAATATTTTTTTTGCCTTCTCACTCATGTTTTCTTTAAAAATGGTACACATCTTACAAATTCTCCCAAGGTATGCAAACTTTTGAGCACAACTGTACACCCACACACACACACACACACACACAACCACAATAGAGTTTGTGGTTTTTGCCATGCCAACTTAAAAGCTATATTTGTCTTCTGCAGCATGTCTAAGAAGGCAGATTCACCACAGCGTGGTGGTTTAATGGTGGAAAATGAAAACAATGACATCAAAGAGTCACAAGAAAAGAAGAGCAGGGGTAAATCAGGTGAGAAAAATTCAGCCAGCCGAACACAAGAGTACAGTAGCTTTCGTCAAGCATCACTGCTACTCAGATTACTCAGAGTTTCATGTGTATTGCTTGGGTTTCTTAAAATAAACCACACAAACTCCATACTGGTAGGCAGGTGAATGTTTGTGAACATGGTGTCCTTTGACGGACAGCTGTGTCCACTGTGACCCTAATACTGATGGAATGAATTGTTAAACCTCCTAGGACCCCTAGGCGAGTCTAGAGTTACATTCCTCTTGTAATGACATACTTTTCCAGTGAGGTTCATGAATAATTTACTCTTAGATGAATAAATGAAGAAGGCTGTAAGATGGTAGTATATTAAAAAAAAATCAAACTCCCTGTCTCTCAGGATCAGCGCTTAGCTACCTCACAGGCCCCAAGTTCCTCATATATGTCAGTGGAGCATTATCAATGTGGGTAAGAAGCCATGTTAAAATAGAAATATTCAGTGTTTATTCTCTGCTGTATTTGTCAGTATTCTCTGCTGCATTTGTCAATATTTTGTGGGGTGTTTCTCTCTGCTTCCATGCTAGGGTGATCGTATGTGGCACTTTGCCATCTCCGTCTTTCTGATTGAGCTGTATGGACATAACTTACTGCTAACTGCCATCTTTGGGTTAGTGGTGGCTGGTTCTGTGCTTTTATTAGGTGCTCTAATTGGAGACTGGGTGGACCGTAACCCAAGAAACAAAGGTAGTATATTTGTTGGGTGCGCTGTTCTGTGTCATTATAGCCTTTCAGTCATCAAGCCGATGTACGGTGCCTTGCATAAGTATTCTCCTGCTTGAATCAGTTTGCAGTAGAACCTGTGTAAGTTATATCTGAACCTGTGTGCAATTAAAATGCCACATGGTCACAATATAAACACACCTGCTTCCTTAAAGGCCTGTGTGTTTATTAGAGAACAATCAGCATCATAAAGAAAAAGCAGTCAATGGATAAAGAAAACATAATCCATTAAACATCCAACTGAGTGCTATAAATCTCATTATTAAAAAATATCCAGAAAATGGCACAACCAAAGAAGGCAGTCCACCAATAATCAGTGAAAACATAAGAAGAACATTAGTAAGATAAGCAACCAAAAAGCCAGGGAGCTGAAAAGATTTGTCTTATATGTGAGCTAAGGCCAGAGACTCCAAAAAGCTGGGCTTTATTTAAGAAAGTTAATATTAGACATCATGAAATCTGGTTGGTGGGTTTCCTCCGGGTGCTCCGGTTTCCTCCCACCTCCCTCCGTCCAGGGTGTATCCTGCTTTGATCCCCCTATGACGCCTGAGAGGCACAGGTTTCCCGTGACCCGAGGATAGATCGGATAAGCGGTACAGACAATGAAATAAAATGAAAATGAAATCAGCAAAATTGTGGAAAAGGGGTCTATGCTCTGATAACACCAAATTTGATTTGGCCTTGGCACAAACATAAACACTGTGCAAGCCAACACTGCTCATCACTCTCAGAACATAAACCTCATCAGTGAAGCATTGTATTGGTAGCATCATTTCCTTAGCAGGGCCTGCAAAACTGGTCAGGTTTATCGGCAAGATGGATCAAACTAAATACTAGGCATTCTGAGAAGAAAACCTGTTCTGGTTTGCAAGACAATTAAGATTGGAGCAGAGTTCAATTTTCAACAAGATAACAACCCCAGGCATAATGCCAAGCTACACTGGAGTGGTTCAATACCAATAACCTGTCTGTGTTAGAATTACCAAAGCACCAGTGGTCACCAGAAGAATCTGCCGAAAAGAATGTGCAAAAATATCAAGATTATAGATGTGCAAATATGTGTGAGTGAGGCATATCCCAGAAATCTTGCCGCTGTAAATGCAGATAAAGGTTATTCATCCACATATTGACCTCAGGGGGTGAATACTTATGCAACCAACAATTTCTTGCTCTTTTTTTAGATTAACTTTTGTGTGACATTTGCTTGTGCTTCATTTAAATGTCAGGAGTTACTAAAGGGTTGATGTAATGCTGTTTATTTAAGCATTGACACAGTTCTCAATCTTCTCCACTGCAGTGGCTCATGCATCCTTGTTTATTCAGAACATCTCAGTGACAGTCTGTAGTATTGTGCTTATGCTGATATTCTCCTACAAAAAGTGGATTGAGCAAATCTGGGATGGTTGGTTAACCGTGAGTATTCTTTATGTATTCATACACACTCTTTGTGTTAACATTGGTGTATTTTATATGCTGCCGGTATTGATGATAAATTGCATACAGCCCTAATGTAACATGTTGCATCACATGACTCACACAAGGTGGTTTGTTATACGGTGGTGATCGTCCTGGCAGATGTGGCAAACCTCGCCAGCACAGCCCTCAACATTGCCATCCACAGAGACTGGATAGTCGTCATAACCGGCTATAACCGTGGCCACCTAGCAGGTAAAATGAATACCTTAGCCCACTTACATTCAAAATATTAATGATAGAAACTCTTTATAACAACATAATATTCCAGTAATGTTTTTGGTTGACATCTGTAAGGAAACTGATCTAATGCCGCTGTAGGGATGAACGCCACCATGCGACGCATAGACCAAGTGACCAACATTTTGGCTCCATTGGCTGTGGGTCAGGTTATGACCCTGGCCTCAAATGTGGTGGGTTGTGGCTTCATCCTGGGCTGGAATCTGGTCTCCTTGATTGTGGAGTTTTTCTTCCTCTCTAGAGTGTATCGCATTGTACCAGCACTTTCAGTAAAACTGCCCATAGTAGAGGAGCAGTGCTATATGGAGAGGAGAAGGGAAAGGAAGAGTTCACAAGGTAAGTTATATGTAATAATATGCTAAAATATGTCTCCCTAAACTTTATAATCTATGTTTCTAAACATTAATAAATGATGAACCCTTATAAAAGATAATAAAACATGAACAAATTAACAGAGAGGCAAAATGATCTCAGTAACAATCAACCAAATGATTCAATACTAACCCGTAAGTTTTCTTTTCATTTTTTGTTGTAAAAAAAAAAATCCATCTGAAAATCCAGATTAGGTGAGTTATAGTATGCTTGTATACTATGACTGGGAACCAAATGCTGTAATATACAGTACATTAGACAGACTGCAAAGTAACCTAAGTCAAAGGCATTCTTATGCAGCAACAGTTACGTAAGTCTAGTAACTATTTTTCTTCTTTATCATGCAGGTAAGAGTTCATTAAGGCGGACAGCGTCCTTGTCTGAGGACAAGGGTCTGCAGCTGAAGAGGAGTACAAGCCTACCACCATTTATGCAACGCCTGCACAGGCTTCTTGGCACCTGCAGGGAGGGCTGGAGAGCTTATTACAGGCAGCCTGTGTTCTTGGCAGGTCTGGGCCTGGCCTTCCTTTACACCACTGTGCTGGGTTTTGACTGCATCACCACAGGTTATGCCTATACACAAGGTATCAGCGGATCCCTTCTCAGCTTGCTCATGGGCGTCTCAGCCATGGCTGGCCTGCTGGGTACGGTTGTGTTCACCAATCTACGCAAACTCTATGGCCTGATCAAAACAGGCATGATCTCCAGCTGCCTGCACCTGTCCTGTCTGCTGTTGTGCGTGTGCTCTGTGTTTGCACCCGGCAGCCCTATGGACCTCGGCATGTTAAAAGAGTCTAATGCCTCACAAATGGGAGGGATAAATGGTGGAGGACACAGCAGACATGGATACATGATGCAGTGGGGCAACAACCAGCCTCTGCTGCCTGACCGCTCCTCAATTCACTGGACCAACAATACAGTGCTGTTTGAAAATGCACCAACAGGGCCAGCACCTGAGTCTTACGTGTCGATTTCTCTGCTGTTCTTAGGAGTCATCACAGCACGAATTGGTGAGAAGACTCATTGTTTCAAGCATCCACAATAAGTACCTTACATTTAGAGTTGGTGTTAATTGGTGTAGATATTGCTAAGATACAGTGCAGTCAGAATAGAAAATCTGTACACAGCTGAACTGCAGTTTAAAAAAATTAAGATAAAAATAAAATGTTATTCATGTTAAAATGTTATTCAACCACCTTGAATGTGATGTAGCAACAACAAAAAAAATTCAAGTGAAAAACAAGTAACAACAAAAGAAAAACAGTCATGGCCATGATCAAGAAAATGGAGTATGACATTGACCAAGCAGAATGTCCCTCCAAAATTGAGGAAAGAACATGATGTAAACCATAAAAGGATGCCAAGAGACATTAAAGCAGCTGTGGAAAAACCTGTCACTTCCTGCATGTGACAACAATCTTTTATATTCTTCACATGCTTGGACAATGAGGTAGGGCAGATAGATAGAATCACACCTAACTTTTACCAGACCGTGTGGCAAAATGTAGTATAGTCTGATGAGACTAAGGTAGAACTTTTTAGGCATAATTTTAAAAGATATATTTGGTAAAAAAATAAATAAATAAGGTAGCATGGTGGTGGCAGCATCAGCTTCAGCTGGGACTAGAGCTCCAAATATCAATCTATTTTGGCACAAAATGTGCAGACCTCCAGCACCATAATTACCCAAAGCACAAATACAAGACAACAAAGCTTCATAAGAAGAAAATCAACATTTTGGAATGGTCCATTCAGTGCCCAGATTCAATTCGGTTCAGTTGTATTAAAATAATGTCTTTAACAATGGAAATTTAAACTTAAATTTATCCTTAATGAGCAAGAGTGATGGTGGCATGGGAAATCTCCCTGAGATGACAAGAGAAAGAAATCTAGAGAGAAACCAGACTCAAAAGGCAATCCATCCACAATGAGACCAGATAGTGAGAACTTAAATCATTTCTCTCCGCTAACTAGTCAATTATAGAGTTTTAACTTTAGGTCTTTAGGTTGTATCAAATTGAAGTCATCAGTTGCTCAATGATTAAGACCCTTAAATCCTTAAAAAAAAAAACAGCACAATGACTGGAAGAGGCATGCTTTTGCAAGGAATAATGGAATAAAATTTCTGAATACATTCAGTTACAAAAACCTAGAGATAATCTTGTTCATTGCATTGCTTTGGCCTATAACAATGTTCATAACTCTATCTCTTGCTCTTCTCTTTATAGGTCTGTGGTCATTTGACCTGACAGTCACTCAGCTGCTGCAGGAAACCATCTGTGTGTCTGAGCGTGGCATCGTAAACGGGGTCCAGAGCTCAATGAACTACATGATGGATCTGCTACACTTCCTCATGGTGATCTCCGCACCACAGCCACAACACTTTGGTATTCTCGTCATCATCTCTGTGTTCTTTATTACTGCAGGACACATCATGTACTTCCTGTATGCACGGAAGGCTAAAAGGAAAGAGTGCGTCGATACATAAATCCCACTTGTATGTGACACAAAGCTGCAGACTTTATGTGTGTCACGCTTGCTGCAGTGAATACTGAACTACTACAGCTGTCTCAATGACAGTTCATTTCATCTCCATACCATCTCCATATCCAGCTGCCGGTCTTGTGCCGTTTATAGGTGTTTAGGCACAGCACCCACGCTACGACTCAGAGACAGGAAACAGTGCCTCCTCCTGGATGTTGAAGGAAGCACCTGTGACTCTGTGAAGTTTTCTTGGAGCTGTTGTGTTCTCAAAGAGTCAAGAGTGTTCTCTGGTTTAAAGTACCATACACAAACATATATAGAAAATCAGGATGAATTCTAGGGGAATTCTCAGTGGATAAATAGGACATGATCCTTAATGGATCTCTGACTCAAGCTCAAATGTTTGATCTTTCAAACAACAGATGACCAATAAATACAGATCTTGAACTTTTCTACCAGCTCTTTCTCTCACTTGTGTTTTATTCTTGTAAAGGAGGTTTGTATGCCTCCCACAGTCCAACATGCCTCCAACAATGTTTATACAACAGTCCACTTATCTCACTTCAAGTGATGTGTTTCTTCGACTAAACCTCACCTAAGCACACAACTCTTATGATTAGGACACATTAGCATACATTTCAGAATTTACACTACTATTTTGAATTATAGTCAGTAACAGAAACCCCATGTAAATAGAGCTAGAGTATACTGTATATGAAAACAGCATAGATGTGTGGAATTAACTTAATGTCTAAAAACCTACCTCTTCCTGAAGTCTGTAATTTACCACTTGTATTTAGCAACTGTAATTAAAAAAAGAAGAGGAATTGTGTTGTCTTTGTGCTTTTCTTGCTATATTACCTCCCTAACAGAGTTTTCTTAGAGGATGATCTAGTGAACCAGTATCATTCATAGAGACTTCAAAGCACTACTCTGAGTCGCTCTGGATAAGAGTGTCTGCCAAATGCCATAAAAGTGCACATAATATATAATTAACTTCATTATTAGCATTTTTACTTATTAATAGAATATTAATTTAGTGACATGTTGGCACATTAAACTGTTGATCTTTCGGCTGCTCCCTACGTGTGTGAGGGGTCGCCACAGCGGACCAACTGGTTCACACAACATTAAACTATTATTCACAAATGTTATTGATCTAGAGCAACTCTATTACACAGCCCCTTGGTGGTGTTTTTACCTTTGGATATCTTTACCAGGTGGCATATAACACCTGGATAGAATCTGCTGACAACATCATGAAGAAACTGACTACCTTGAAAAGTATAATTTGGGCTATGCTCATGATTTTGCCTCAGCTTACATTGTCTCAGCACCTTGGATTATTGGTTTTCAGCAAAGCCATGTACACCATTTAGGCATGACATTATGAGCAGTGAGAGGTGAAGTGAATAACACTGATTAACTCCTCATCATGGCACCTGTTAGTGGGTGGGATATATTAGGCAGCAAGTGAACATTTTGACCTCAAAGTTGATGTGTTAGAAGCAGGAAAAGTGAGAGTTCAGGAGAGTGAATACCAGGAAGACAGCAGGACCAGATGGCATCACGGGTCGGGTCCTGAAGGCCTGTGCTGACCAGCTTGCTCCTGTGTTCACTGAGATCTTCAACCTCTCCCTGGAACAGTCTACAATCCCAACGTGCTTCAAACGGTCCACCATTGTTCCTGTCCCCAAGAAACCCCAGCCAGCCTGCCTGAACGACTACCGCCCAGTGGCCCTGACCTCAGTAGTGATGAAGTGCTTCAAAAGACTCATCAGAGACTTCATCACTTCTTCTCTACCTGACACTTTGGACCCACTACAGTTCGCGTACCGTACCGCCATCGCACACCTCCATCATGCAGCCCTGAGCCATCTGGACAGGAGAAGGGGGAATTATGTCAAAATGCTGTTTGTTGACTACAGTTCAGCGTTTAACACCATAATTCCCTCCATACTCACCACTAAGTTGGAGATCCTGGGACTCAGCCCGTCCCTGTGTCAATGGATCTCCAACTTCCTGCGAGACAGACCTCAGGCAGTACGGGTGGGCAACCATGTCTCACCCTCACTCACCCTCAGCACTGGAGCCCCCCAGGGTTGTGTTCTGAGCCCCCTGCTGTACTCACTGTACACTTTTGACTGTGTGGCCACTTCCAGCTCCACCAACATCATGAAATTTGCGGACAATACTGTGGTAGTGGGCCTGATCTCCAATAACGACGAGATGGCCTACCTAGAGGAGATTAAAAACCTGGAGACATGGTGCCAGGTCAACAATCTCCTCCTGAACGTCAGCAAGACCAAGGAGCTGATAGTGGACTTTAGCACAAAGCAGGAGAGGAACTACTAGCCCCTCACTATCGACGGGACGCCGGTGGAAAGAGTGGACAGTTTCCAGTACCTAGGTGTTTACATCACACAGGACCTGACATGGTCCTGCCACGTAAACACCCTGGTGAAGAAGGCCCGGCAGCGTCTTTATCATCTCAGACGCCTGAAGGACTTTAAACTGCCCTCAAAGGTGCTAAAGACATTCTACACCTGCACCATTGAGAGCATCCTGACGGGAAGTATCACAGCCTGGTTTGGGAACAGCACCAAACAGGACAGGCAAGCTCTCCAGAGGGTGGTGCGTTCAGCCGAGCGTACCATCCGCACCGAGCTTCCTGACCTGGACACTATATACAGCAAGCGGTGCTGGACCAGGGCCAGGAACATAATGAAGGACCTCAGCCATCCCAACAATGGACTCTTCTCTCTGTTGCGGTCAGGGAAACGTTTTTGTTCCTTGAAGGCGAACACAGAGAGAATGAGGAGAAGCTTCTTCCCGCAGGCCATTCAGGCCCTCAACCAGAACACCTAGTGTCTGGACTTTCTGGACATACTCCCACACGACATGACATTCTACCTCAGCTAATTGTTGCACATGCAATAATTGCACTACTTTGTACTCTGCACTATTCTGTACACACAATACACTCTCACTGTACATCTTTCCTGTACATCTGCACACTGCACCGTCACTTTACTCCCTGTTAAATTGGACATTTATACTTGCCTATAGACATCTACATATATATTTATATATTATCTACATATGCACACTGTACATACTGTATTCTTTTGCGACACCATTTAAAGTTAACCATTGTACTGTATTATATTAGTGTATTATATTTTTGTTTTATACTTGTTTTTTATATTTAGTTTTTATAAAGCAGTTTTGTAGTTGTATACATATATATTATACTACTATTTTTTTTGTTAATATTTTTATTAAATTATTTTTATTTTATTTTTCATATTTATATTCACTGCTATTGATATATAGATATATATATATATATATATATATATGTAGTATCTATCTATCTATCTATATATATATATATATATATATGTTTATATTATATACATATATATCTATATATATCTATATATACATATATATCTATATATATATCTATATATCTATATATATATCTATATATATCTATATATCTATCTATATATATATATATATATATATATATATATATATATATATGAAACATATATAACATATATGAATTCATATTCATATATGAATATGAATATATTTGCATATGCATATCTGATCTGACACTGACTTTCCACACTGTCCACACTTTAAATTTTAAATTTTTCTCTTTTTTTTACTCTTTCTTTTGTGTAAGACAGTCGTAAAAAGCATTTCACTACATGTCGTACTGTGTATGATTTCGTATGTGACCAATAAAATTTGAATTTGAATTTGAAAAATGGACAAGCGTAAGGATTTGAGTGAGTTTGACAAGGGCCAAATTGTGATGGCTAGACGACTGGATCCGCTCTTGTGGGGTGTTCCCAGTCTGCAGTGGTCAGTATCTATCAAAAGTGGGCCAAGGAAGGAACAGTGGTGAACCAGCGACAGGGTCATGGGAGGCCAATGACCCGTGGATGGCCAGCTGCATGTGCGTCACTTACCTGGGGAACACATGGCACCAGGGTGCACTATGAGAAGAAGGCAAGCTACCACAGATACCACAGCAAATACCACAGCACACCTTCTGGGATCTAGTGGATCCATACCTTGACAGGTCAGGGCTTTTTTGAATGCAAAAGGAGGACCAACACAGGTGGTCATAATGTTATGCCTTATTGGTGTAGTCATTCTAAACAACTGGTACTTCTGAGGTTGTTATCAGGTTTGGATGTTTATTTCTTGGACCAGATTCCACTGTTTTGAACAAGGATTCATATCCGTCAGCTGAGTTTGAGTATCAGCACTGTAGATTCTACACAGATATCAGTGTTAGATGACAAGTACTTTGACATTTGATACCCACATTTGTTTTCCTATGTAGGGAAAATTCACTCCCAAATGCAGAAGAGCAAGTATTTCTCCAGACGGAATATCCAGTTGAAAAGCTGCAAATTAATGGCAACCACTAAGTGTAGAAAATATCAAACTTTCACATTTGCAAAAATGGCAGTTACCTGGACCCATGATGTTTCCATATGTATTGTAAATGAATGAATGAATGAATGAATGAATGATCTACACTAACTTTACTCCTTCTCTGTTAGTGTTAAATTGGTATAATTAATTAGTTAGTTAATTACTAATAATGAATTAATCCTTCATGATTAATCATTTTATCATGGTCAGGGTCATAGTGGCTTGCTTTCTCAACAGTGGGAGGAAATGAGAGAACCTGGAGGAAACCCACAGTAAACAGGGAGAACTCAGTAAAAAAGAAAATTCAGTAACTCAAGCTTAGAATCAAACCCAGAACTGTGGAGCGCTCTCTCTCTCTCTCTCTCTGTGTGTGTGTGTGTGTGTACACTTTATGTCCAAAAGTATGTGGACACCTGTCCTTAACAGATTCCATCCCTCTTTTGTTGCTACAATAATGCCACTCTTCTGGGAAGGCTTTTCACTAGATGTTGGAGCATGGTTATAGGGATTTTTCCATTCAGCGGTCAGAGCATTACTGACGGAATGCAGTGATGTTTGGCGTAGAGGGCTGGACTGCAGTTGGCATTTCATCCCAAAGATGTTTAGTGGGGTTGAGGTCAGGCCTCTGTGCAGGTTACACAAGTTCTTCCACCCTAACCTTGTCAAACCATGTCTTTATGGACCTCACTTTGTGTAAGGGGCATTGTCATGCGGAAACAGGTTTGGGCCTTTTAGTTGCAGTGAAGGGAAATTGTAATGGTACAGAATACAGAGACATCCTGTATAATTGCGTGCTTCAAACTTTGTGTCTCATCTATAAGTGAGAAGATTTACATACAGATGAGATGGTCGGGTGTCCACAAACTTTCGCAATATTGTTTTGGATTTTTTTTAGATATAGCCCAGATTACATTATACGTATCATTTTTTGTTACACAGGCCTGAGTGACATAAAACAGTGATACTGTAGCTCCTTTGTCTTTAGAAACATTATTATAAGGATCAGAAATTTGAGCTTTTTAGTTGTTCCTCTATAGGGAAAGAAGTGAAATTAAGACAATCAAATTGGTACCGACCTCAGAAATGACCACATTCATTTTGCCTGAAAATCATCAACATGTGAGACTTAAAACTCGAGACAAACGTTGCGGTGAGAAGAATCCCTTAAGCGTTGGCCCTGAAGAAGTCACGTGACCTTACCTTTGAAGCCAGAGCCACGCCTATATTTACTTTACTCACTCCGAGTCCCGCCCACTTCTGTGTCATTTAAGACACATGAGGATTACACATATCGCTGTACCATCAAACAAGGAAAACAAGTCTGTCAAAATTTCTATATGTCAGGCTTATTTATATTGATTTTTGCAAAATGAATTGATTCGCTTAGAACCGAGAGCCACGGTGGCGGTTTAATTGAATCGAGTCATTATCGTTGTTACCTGAATGGATGAAGACGTTACCGCCTGGGGCTTACTGGAGTAAGAGTGAACATGGCAATGCTGGAGAAAAGTCCGTTATCGGTCAAGAGTGACCTTTTATACCTGCGATGGAATCAAGTAGTGAAAGAACAACAAGCTCGGCTGAGTCCAAGCAAAGAGGACTCACCTGTGTTCAACAAACACACATCGGTGTTTAGAAAGAAAAGCTCTGAGGTGGTAAGTGTGCTCTGAAACCTATTTGTCCGGGCATTACAGCACTGCATGCAAACACCTAGGCTGTAAAATGTGATAAAGTTCCTCTATCTATTTGGCAAATGTCGAATGAATGACACACACACACACACCGGGTGATCGAGTTTATGCAGTCACATTCTCATGAGACTTTTACTGTCCTGGCTGGATTTGATCAAATGCCTTCATGTTTAATGACGCATGCGCATTACAGGTACATTAAAGACATTAAAATACACACTTCATTATAGTTCGCTTAAAAGTTGCAAAAGTGTTGCGAAGTGTTGAAACCATCAAGATTGCCCTTAAGGAAAAACTCCACCCTGAAACACATTCAATATGTTTCTGTCGAAATATTTCTTGTGTGCTTAGCGATTCTAGTAATTTGTCGTTTGGTGCTGGGTTTGCTTTATTTACGTGGGAAGTGTGTGTGCGTGTGTTCCGCGCTGACGTCACGGGGAGGACATTGCTGTTACATGTAGTAACGAAGACGTTTTAATAACAGACACAATTTAAACACTGTTTATCTTTTGTTTTTAGCACCTAAAAAGCAAAAAGGAAGGCATTTTTTTCGCTTGTCATTTTTCGGTCGAAGTTCAGTGTCGTATTAATGAGAAATGTAGAAGGAAGGAGGGGATGTGGTTAAGGTGTTGGGCTACTGGTCAGAAGGTTGTGAGTTCAAATCCCAGGTCCACCAAGCTGCTGCTGTTGGACCCCTGAGCAAGGCCCTTAATCCTCAATTGCTCAGTTGTATAAAATCAAGTCACTGTGGATAAGGGTGTCCGCCAAATGGCAGAAATGTATCTGAGACAGTAAATGCTACACTTATGCCATGTTCACACATACAGTGGCTCGGAGCAACAAAGCGACTATAATCCTTGAGAGCTGGCGACTTTGGGCAATATGAGCAAAAGTAATCGTTGTCGACTAGATGTGGGTGTGTCCAATGACCCAACAAAGTTTTGAATAGATAAAATTTATGCAAATATAGAGTGACTTGGTGCAGTGGCTGCTAAGCAGAATGAAGACAGTAGAGTGCGCGTGATCCGTGGCAAAGAGTACATACTGCTGGTCACTACTCGATACGTACCGGAAAAATGAATTGTTCTGAGCATGTGCGGAAACTCAGATTTTGTTCTGATCGTGCGCGAAATTGATGCCGACAACAGAGTAGGCCCTTTTATGTTTATAATAATAAAATAAATCTATTTTTATTAGATTACTGAAGTAGTAATAAGTTACTGAAATAGTGTTTGGCCTGGTGGTCAGCTTGTTTGTCACGCATCCCCAGGGTTGGGGGTTTGATTCCTGCCTCCACCCTGCTTGTGTGGCGTTTGCATGTTCTCCCTAAGTTTTCTACCCAGTTTAAAGAAATGTATTGCAGGCTGATTGGCATCTCTGAATTGTCCTTAGTGTGTAAATGGGTGCACAGTAGTCCCCTGAGATTGTTGTTCAGGGTTTAAGCCCCAAGTTTCCTGGGATAGACTCTAGGTTTCCTGTGGCCCTGTGTAGGATGAGTGGTAGAGAAAATAAATGGATGGATAGTTCCTGAAATCTTTACGTACTTTGCATCAGCTAGTAGTTCCTCAGAAGGTAATTTGGGAAGCTAACATTTTACAAACACACACACACACACACAAAGAGTACTGCTTGTCGTCACTACTCGATACGTACCGGAAACACGATTTCTTCTGCGCATGTGCAGAAACTCAGGTTTTGTTCGGAGCGTGCGTGAGTATTATAAAATATTAGTAGTATTATAAAAACAGTATACCAGAAACTGCTGTAAATCATTTAGTCATACTTTAGACAAAAAGTAGACGCATTTCCGCACACGCTCAGTACAAATCGTGTTTACGGAACGGATCGAGTAGTGACACTGCTTCTCCTTCATATACACTGGTGACTTTTATATACAAAGACTCTCCCTAGTATGCTAATAGTGTCACCTGCTGATAAACGTTATTACCATGGCAACCATAGGAGGAAAGCATACAGGCTACTTCACTGTCAACTTTCAGCGATAAAATTGCTTCAGATGTGCCCTTATTCCAGATTTCATCCCTCCTCATTGTTCTAATGACCTGCACTCTTATAGTAAGCCTTTCCGCTAGATTTTGGAGCGTGGCTGTGGGGATTTGTGTCCATTCAGTCACAAGAGCATTAGTGAGGTCAGGCACTTATGTTGGGTGAGGAGGCCTGGGGTGCTGTCTGCATTCCAATTCATCCCAAAGGTGTTGATTGGGGTTGAGGTCAGGGCACTTTGTAGGTCTTCCACTCCTTGGCAAACTCCGTGTCTTTATGGATCTGACTTGCTCAGGGGCATCATCATGCTGGAACATGTTTCAGCCTCTTAGTTCCATCAAGGGAAATTGTAATGCAATTGTGTGGTTAAACACGCATATTTGGGCGTGATGTTTAGGTGTTCACATACTTTTGACAGAGGTGCACAAGAGACTCGGCTCGGCTAGTTAATGATCTGCAAGATGACAAGCTTGATGATGTTGACAGCCAGTATTAGCTTAAACATCTGTTTGAACAGCATACAAATGAGAAGGTAAGAGAGCTGCACAGAGGACCAAAGTGCTGCTCTCTTTAGGTAGTAATAAATCAGTGGTTAAATCTTACTTCCACCATAGTGAAGAAAAAAAGTTTGAAATTCGACTTAAAATTTTAATCCAAAATAAAAGATTAGCGAGATTAAGTTCATATAGGGTGGACATTTCCTTTAACAAATTGCTCTTAAAGCCTTCTTTAAGGCAAACTCTGCTCTCTACTCTTCATAAGCCCTTAGAGCGCCACTAATTTGATATCAGCCCTACATTAAAATTAGGTGAATTCACTAACATTGAATTCACTAACCTAATAAAACATCCAGCTGTTGCCGTCTGGTGTTTGTCCTGCACACCTGACTGGTTTTCTGCTCCAGCTCACCTCTGCCAAGTTAAAGTGTGAGTGTTAAAATCATGACAAGTACTAAACTGTGCAGTGTAAAGTGATATATTAACACTTACAGGTAAGTTACTCCTGTTAACTGTTAATAAATACTGTTTAATTATTCAGTAATAATATTAAACTAATGGTTTGGCAGTAGAAAGGACATATTAACACTTCATTGCTTTTCTGATGAGTGCATTATTTGTAAAAGGTATCTGAGAATATGGAAGTTCAGCACATATTCAGATTCATTTTTGTGAGTGGTGATTATTCAGAAGGAACTCTGACACTTTTACAACCACAGAATTGAATTATGTTAGGTAAGAAATTGATTATACTAAACGTTACTGTTTTAGCGAGAGTCTCATTTGTCTCAGATCATCATATATAAATGTTAAAGAAGGCAGAATGGTGAATAAGAGTGTTGTTGACCTCTGCCTTCTCAGAGCAGGCCTTTTTATGTTTATAATAATAAAATAAATCTATTTTTATTGTACACACATACAAACTCTTTTCTTTCTTATTGTTTCTTATTTATGCTTATTTCATTTCTTATTTTCATTTCATCATTTATGTGCCCAGTCTAAGCAGAACTAGGCTGAGATTTCATTTCACTTCAAGTTGTATACTGTATATATCTGTGTATGTGACAAATACAATCTTGAATTACTGCTTACTTCTGAAATAAAATACCGAAGATTATTATTGGATACCCCATTCGAGGATGTAAACTTTACTTGGCCTCCAGCTGTAGGGAAACCTGCTTGATGTGTTTTCTAAGGCAATGATATCGCCTGAAGTTCAGTATTTCAGCACTATATTACGAATGAGACTCTTAGACTAGTTAGCAAACTCCTGGATCATTATAATTAGTCATATTATTCAGTAACTACGATGACGCGTTTCAGTGAAACTAATCTTAAAGGTATGTAGCTACAAGAGTGAGGAATAGAAGTCTGACCTGGTTGACAAGGTCAAGTGGGTTAGCGGTTAAGCCTAGTTATTTTAACGCTGAAGTATTACCGTAGGTTCGCTAATGTGACATGCAGTAAAAGGTTTCTTTGTCATTCATCACTTGTTGCATGTGTAAATGGGGTAAATAGAATAAGCTGGCTGTGGTTGTCAATAAATTGCTGTGTAAAGCCGAGTTTCAGGAAAAGACACAGCAGACAGTGTATATTGTTCAAGGAGACAGAGAGCCATTGTTTATAGGGCTTTTAACCTCTGTTTCTCCTTGATAGATTGTATCGGAGGAGCAGCCACCTGAAACCATCAGCTGTCTCATCTCGGACACCAGGCACAAGGCAAAGCAAGCATTTTTTGTACGCCGTCATTGTTTTTAATTCCTTGTGTGACTTGAATATCTGGTTAGCTTTCTTAGGTATGTCCAAACGCACGTCAGCAAGTTTGGACTAGTCTTTGTTGTGTGTATCATGTTAATCAGCTGCTTAAAAAAAAAAAAACTCTGATGATTTGTGACTATCTCATAGTGAAGATGATTATCTCACAATATGCTTAACTTCAGAGGAACATCAACATGTGCATGTGTATATGGGTTGTGGTATGGATTTTTTTTTTCCTCAGTTCTTTTGCTGTCCACACAACAGCCAACAGATAAAACCACATCTACTGGGAACAAGAGAACACAGCATTTGTTGTTCCTTTGCTCTAACCCTGTTATCAGTGTAAATATTCTTTCTCTGTGTTGTAGGTTTGCGTGCAAAACGTGTCTTGTGCTGGCCGTGCACTCAGAAATGCTTTCTTATCGAATGGACAAGAAAACTGGAAAGCCCATGTGAAACTAGCCAGAATCATCAAGTAAGATTTGATAAGACTTAAATATTATCCCAATGAACTTTTTGATTAAATATGACCGTTCAACCTTTTATGACGGCTTATAATAAAGTCACCTTACTTTAAGGCTTTTAAGGATTGTCTTGCAAAGCTAAACCTGTATGGACCCCATATTGAAAGTATTATATCAGAGCTGATGGTTTTATGATTTTACGTTGACTTTTGATACACTGGTTTAAGTAATCATGAGGTGTCTCTTTGTGACTCTCTTGTTATCCTACAGAAGGAGCTTTATAGGACAGGAGCTGGTGCAGTGGCTGACGGAGCAGCAGTGTGTGTTTGTTGGAAACAGAAATGCAGCTGCTAGAGTCTGGAATGTTTTGCTGGAGCTGGGCATCCTGCTTTCGGGTATATGCGGACACGTGGTCTCTATTATTACTATTATTATTAATTTTTATTATTATTATTATTAAGGCACTGCTAGTTGTCATTGTAACAGAACTGCAAGATGAACCAGACACATTAGCTAGCTAACCAAGCCTGCTCATGTAAATGGGTAATTAATGAGACATAATGAGACATAATTATAAACAGGGATGAAGTTCACAAAGTAAAGCTACTCATAATTGTAGAAACATCCCATTTTCTGAGTGTTGAATGTGTAAAAAAAAAAAAAAAAAGATAGGTGTTGGATGAATTCAGGTATTATGAAGCACAATAAATAGCTTGGTAACATCCTTGTCTTGAAAAACAATAAGGCTGGTAGTTTCAGAAGAAAATATGATGTCATGGGATATTGAGAGAGATTTCCTCTCAGATGCATCACCAAAGGTAAATAATTAAAAATGTAATGATGAAACAGTTCTACCTAGCTAACCACTTCCTCTTTAGACATGACCCAATTAAATACATCGAAGGCATCTTGATACAGAAATATCAATAGTAATGTTACATAACTACAAAGCATACAAAATCTAATTGCCTTTCATAAATATTTATAAATGTGTTGTTAATTATTATTCTCTGGACATGACTTTAGATGTCTTATGTACATGCATTAACACTGAATAATGCTCCGTATTATAGTGGAAAGGCTGGCAGAGTTTGAAGACTCGGAAACATTGTACCAGTTCTCCTTTGAGGAGTGTGAAGCCCAAAGCTGTGAATTTAGAAATCAGACGCAGTGGCAAAATGGAGTGAATCTTCTCTTACAGGTGGCACCTCAAACTCCGCTCCGTGTGGCCACTCCTAAACCGTGAGTAGTAGATAAAAATCTTGATATACAGTATTATTATATTTTCTATCAATTATATTTTCTTTCAGCTGAGAGGAAAAGAGCCCACTATATATTAAGTTCCCTCCGAAACTATTGGAATGGGCAAGGTCAATTCTATTGTTGATTTGAAGATGAATATGAGATGATGGATTAGAATCAGAAGATTCAGCTAGATAGTCTTTAAGCAAATAACACTTAATATTTGGTTGCATATCCCTTGCTTTCAGTATCTGCATCAAGCCAGCAACACACTGACCTCACCAAACTGTTGCATTTTTTTTTTCTGATGCTTTTTTCAGGTTTGTTCCACAGTATACACCGATCAGGCATAACATTATGAGCAGTGACCGGTGAAGTGAATAACACTGATTATCCCCTCATCATGGTACCTGTTAGTGGGTGGGATATATTAGAATAAAATGGGTAAGCGTAAGGATGTGAGAGAGTTTGACCAAGGGCCAAATTGTGATGGGTAGACGACTGGATCAGAGCATCTCCAAAACTGCAGCTCTTTCGGGGTGTTCCCTAGTCTGCAGTGGTCAGTATCTATTAAATGTGGTCCAAGGAAGGACCAGTGGTGAACCAGTGACAGGGTCATGGGCGGTCAAGGTTCATTGATGCATGTGGGGAGCGAAGGCTGGTCCATGTGTTCAGATCCAACAGACGAGCTACTGTTGGTCAAATTGCTGAAGAAATTAATGCTGGTTCAAGTCAAGCCCAATAGTCTCTTTAATTAATGTAGTTTAAGATCATGTCATTAAGAAAGCGTTATTCATGGACCACCCGGCTGTTTCTTGTTCTTTTCACAGCACTGGATGATTGTACTGGCACACTTGACTGTATTAACCCCAGAGCTTTCAATGGTCACATATTTGTCATGGTGCTTCATCATACAGATCCTGGTTGTCAACATTTCTGAATATTGCTTTTTGTTAAAAACTGTAAAAGCACACTCATCAGCTTTTTTTACCAGAATATTCCACTCAGATTTGCAGTTACAGCACTCACCAGCAGATGTCTAGATGCTGTAGTTTTATAGATAGACACAGTCCCTTCTGATTTTAATGCTTTTTATTCCCTTTCTCTGTTTCTCTTGTACTCGTTTTTATTTACTCTTCCCATAAAGCTTTCCTATTGTTTAATACTATAGTTACTGATTAGATTTAAAGCCCATTATGTGGATGTACAGTTTATTACTCATTGCAACTGGATAAGGAAAAATTTCAAGACACTCCGGTGGACAAGACCTCTTACAAATATCTTTTATATTAGCCTACGCAGTATGAATTATTTGTCAACATTCATTGATTTTGCTAAACCTAGTGGCATTGCATTACATGCATTTGACCATCGACTGGGAAACGGCTTCTACTTCCAGTCAGTAAGAAAAACCATTAGTGCGCCGTTTAAGATGCTCCTACCCTTCTAAATTTCATACACTAGATGGTAAGGTACATAGTGCATAGTGTGTAGTATGCCATTTGGGATGCAGCTATAGACTGAGACTGTGTCTCACCAATTGTATTTATATTCCTAAGGTCTTTTTATTTCTAAGCTCTAAGTCTTCCAGCTGAGTGTTTTATAGAAACTGGAATGTAGAAGCACAGGTTAACTTTTACACAGTCAGGAAGGGAATTATGGTATATTAAATTAATGTATTCAGTGATATGCTGCATCTTCCTTTCTAAACCACACCCACTTCCAGTTTAAAATCAAAAGATCGACATATTTAGAGCTTAGTCACAGATACAATAGATAAAATAAAAGAATTTTGCTTTTACCGTATAGCTGTGCTATTATGATGGTGTATACTCAAACACTGTGTGTATGTCTGTCTCTGCAGGAGTGAGGGAGAGCAGAAGAAACATTCTCTTGCTTGTAGTCCAGTAGATGTTGTCCAGATGAGAGCTCTGGAGCGGCTGACATCAAAGGTGAGGAAAAAAACCACAACTCCTGGAACTGGTTTGTCTTTTTTAACCTCAGAGCTACAGTTATTCATGTACAGTAATGTACACTCAGTATTATAAAGTCTGTAGTTTAGAAAAGCATTATGTGTTTATACTCGAAGCCTAAAATGAGTTGTATTCATTGCATTCGAATATGAACGCATTCGTTCTTGAGTGAGACCATAATGAAACTCACATGTACTTGGTCCATCTTGACCACTCTGAGAGTCACTGATTGGACATCACTGAGACAGTACTGAGCCCACTTTGCAACCAGCCTTTAAGCTAATGCTGCAGAACTGATTCTCATGGTGCAGTTGTGTACTGGCAATCGTCTTGGCAACAGACATGGAAAACCTTGCCTGTCCATGTTTGTGCGTCCAGGATATCATGGTCTACAACATTCAATAAATTATTTATTATTTTATAAAGCAGAATTCAGTTATATAATTAGATATGTTGATGTATTTGAGGTAGTGAGCCTGTCATGTCTATGTGGTTTGTGTCTGTTACACTTGTTACACCTAGGGTTGTAATATCTACAGTGGGTCCAAATAAGAACGCTAATGAGCGCTAATGTTTCTATTTGGAATTCTTTTCTAATTTAATACAACAGTTTTCATTGTAAATGATATCACTGGCAACAAAGGTAAGATCTTACATTAAGTTTAGAGTTTCTTATTATTTGGTTTGTCCTCTTTGTGCTTTAATGTAATGTACTCGAGCTAGCGTGGAAAACGCACAAAACCTTGTGAACCATTTCAGATCAAATCCATGCGAGTTTTATCTGAATACATGCTTCAATAGAAAAGATTAAAACGATCTTTTGTACTAAGGAGCTAACATAGTCAATATCACACATTTGCTTACATTTAAATAGTTGTCCAAGAAGTCTGTATATTGAAAATGTCATTTCTTTTCATTATTATTATTATTATTATTATTATTTATTTATTTATTTATTTATTTATTTATTTATTTATTTATTTATTTATTTATTTATACATGTTACAAATCTAAAACTTGCCTTTTTTCTCATTTTAAATGACATTAAAATATATTGGAATAAAAGATAAAAATAGAATAGAATAAAAAAGATTTTCAATGTGGTCTCAGTCTTCTGGACTCCACTGTATTTAATAATAATAATAATAATAATAAAAATAATAATAAAAATAAAATGATTAAATGCAGTGTAAAGCTGTGTGTTACTGGTTTCTTTTAAATGGCTAATAGAAAGATCACTGGCCCTAACGTGTTACAGATTTTAAGAGCATAAAGAAATTAAATCTCCCTTCTTCTCCATGTTTCTTGTGCTTTACCTTTTAAGTAAGGCAGCTTTCGATATTTTATTACTCTATTTTAAACAAAGCCTGTCAGATATTTAGAGTGATTAGGCTGTATGATGAATTTGGGAGCTTAAAAAGCAAATAAAAGACTTAAATTGTTAACAAAACAGGCATCCAGTTTGGTGATGCAGAGACAGTTATAATGTGTTATTAACTCATTTTTAGGTATTCAGTTAATGATTAAGCAAAAATCAAACCATGAGACAGCTGTGTTTTTCTGTGTTGTAGGCTTGCGCTAGATGTGACGGTAGATTATAGATTATGGCTTTTTTTTCTCTCTGTCTGTGCCACTTAAATGGTAGCATTAAGTGAAACCTCACAGACAGGGTTACTATGGCAGTCTGCCCAGACTAGCTCAATTTTTCATTGGCTTATATACTGAGGCTAAGAGATGCCATGCCTTCTGGGCTCATGGGGAATGTAGTTTTCATGGGCCACTAAGCAGAGATAAACGCTTCCATTACTCGCCGGTACACACCTGGATTCACAATTCTTTGCATGTTACAAGACGAGGTCACTGTTGTAAACATTCATGATCTCCTCATTAGTGTGATAGATCACATATATTAGAGCAGTGAATAAAAACAGCCCCGGTGACTATTTTACTAATATATGATTTATTCATCACTCTGTTGTTTGCCACTGGGGTGATACCCTCAAGTGCCCTTTTTTGTTCTTCTAATGTGTGTGTGTCTTCTGAAAAAGTGTGTGTGTATTTATATCCCATAAAATAGCAGGCCCTTAAGGACCATCTTTGGTGATAGTGATACACGAGCTTTGCCACCCAGTGACAAGCAGTGGTGCAGGGTAGTGACGTTTTTGGAGATGTAGATATTTTTATAAATTGAAAAATAATTCCAGTTTTTTAATTAATATCCTCAAGGAGTTGCCTGTATCCTAGCCAGGCAGCAGCAGCTGATTTTTTTTATTTTTAATTTTTACATGATGCAGTGTTCAGCAGTGTTCCGCTCCTATTGTAATGATTCTGGTCCAGCAGTTTGACTGTCATTCATGTCACGTTTCTCTACGCTTGCTTAGAGTGGATAATATCATGACATGACAGCTGTAGCCACGGCTGGAGGCTCCTCTGCTAAAGTGTTTCATTTTAACAGGTGCAGAATGAACTGACAGCAGCACTGGCTCGGAAAGGAAGGTGCAAATCGAGTAAGGCACTTTTTGGTTCTTTACTATACAGAAGTTCAATCTTACAAAATTCTGCACTGTTATTAAAATACATATTAAAATAAAATTAGCATTGTAGTGAAGCATATATTCTTCTGTCATGTTCTTTAGAAGAGTAGTCCACTGTCACTGCCACAATATATATATATATATATATATACACATACATACAGCTCTGGAAAAAAAATCTGAGACCACTGCCCAAACTCCAGATTTGAAGCCTAATGAAAACCTCTGGAATGTCATCAAGAGGAAGATGGATGGTCACAAACCATCAAGCAAAGCTGAGCTGTTTGTTTTTTTGCAAAAAGAGTGGTATAAAGTTTCCCAACAGCAATGTGAAAAACTGGTGGAGAGCATGGAGCCAAAACGCATGCAAATTGGGGTTATTCCACCAAATACTGATTTCTTGATGTTATTTAGCCAAAGCATTAACATAATTTGTTTACAAATTATTTGCATTTTGTTTTATTTGAGTTATTAAAGCTCTGCAAATACTGCATGATCCTGGGTTATTTTGATGTGTTGTCATTTCCTTTAAATATACACTCTAAATAACAATAGTTATATTTTGAATTTAGGAGAAATATTGTCAGCAGTTCACAAAAAATGAAACAAAACTGTTCATCTTACCAATACATGCACCTGTAAGGAAAAAAACATAAGAAACTGTTTATTTTGCAGTGGTCTCTTATTTTTTTTCCAGAGCTGTGTGTACATATATATAAAATTATTATTTTTATTTATTTATTTATTTATTTATTTATTTATTTATTTATTTTCAGTGATTGAGGACACTGTCCCAGAGCACTCTGTTGACCTCCCACCCTCTACTCGTTCTTCCAGTGAGCAAAAGGTATGGTAAATATCTAGACCGTAGATGAATCTCTAGTATACACTGTGTAAATCTACTGAACTCATGCTATTCATGTATACACTAAGTCAGATATTTTCCTCATGCACTACCTGAGTGAAATTATTCCAGGTTAGTAATTAGTTAAAAATCTGACAAGGGAGAAGAAGATTTGTTTGAATAAATGTTCATTGGTTTAGTCTGGTTAATAGACTGTCGATAGATAAACCCAATATATTTTTATTTAGTCAAGTGGAGTGTAGTTGTCATAAGAATATCATTACACAATTTTCATGCTGTGCTACGAAAAATATTTTATCTGCACATCACAAGGTAAATCACATTTAGATATAGGAATGTTCTCTGCAGCCCATTCGGTGGTGGACAGCTCTCCCTACAGCTAGGTGAATAACTTAAAGGGTGGATGAAAAAAGGAGCTTTGGTCACTAGCTGTATGCTTACATAAGTTATGTGTAAGTTATAACAACAGCATTGGTGTGTTTATTAGTTTAAAGTATTCATTTAGTTTACATAGTGGTGAAACTCCAGAGATACACACTACCATGTCATTGTTACTGCTGCGCCCAGAATGAAGCCCCACCCAAATGTTGTTTACTTAGTGGTGCTTTTTTGGCTGTGAACGATGGGGTGGGGCTGTGCATGTGTGTGGGGGGGATTTCTGACAGTTATTCAAAACAGAATAAATACACCGATCAGCCATAACATTGAGAGGTGAAGTGAATAACACTGATTATCTCCTCATCATGGCACCTGTTAGTGGGTGGGATATATTAGGCAGCAAGTGAACATTTTGTCCTCAAAGTTGATGTGTTAGAACCAGGAGAAATGGGTAAGTGTAAGGATTTGAGAGAGTTTGACAAGGGCCAAATTGTGATGGGTAGACGACTGGATCAGAGCATCTCCGAAACTGCAGCTCTTGTGGGGTGTTCCCGGTCTGCAGTGGGCAGTATCTATCAAAAGTGGTCCAAGGAAGGAACAGTGGTGACAGGGTCATGGGCGGCCACATGGGGAGCAAAAGCCAACAGATGAGACACTGAAATTACTGAAGAAGTTAATGCTGGTTCTGATAGAAAGGTGTCAGAATACACAGTGCATGATGGGTCAGGACTGTTTTGGCAGCAAAAGGGGGACCAACACAATATTAGGCAGGTGGTCATAATGTTATGCCTGGTCAGTGTATTTTATAGTAATAATGATTTACTATATTTTATTTACTATAATAATTGATTTTCCTCTACTTGTTATTGTCCTATTACTTGTTTTGTTATTTAGGACCTTAAAAAATTACATAGTCCAGCCATCATTTTTTTTTTCAATTTGATAGCAACTTGATAGATTTAGGTAACAAAAGAATCAACTTATTACCTCTATGAAATAATATAATATGGAAATAATGTTAATGTTAATATTTGCAGTGCACAAGAAACATGTTTGAGAAATCAAAATTATTTTACACTGTAAAACTCTACACCTGGCTTTTCCAAATAGTCAAAGTTCTAATTTGAATCTGCTGTTTTATATAAAATTTTATAGAGCTTTTTATTAAATACATTTTGATAAATAAAAAAAGACAAACATTAACTTCACTTTGCGTTTGCCATCAGAAACCTGTAAGTCTTTATCAAATCACTCTAGCATGTCCAACCCTATGACTGGTAATGTATCTGCAATGTGTATCTATAGTAAATGTGTCTAACAAACTGGCCACAATGGACAAACTGTTTCTTTGTGTTTTATGATTGTTCCGTAGTGTTTTTTTATCAAGTTCATCAGAATAGTTGAAATACAATACTGATCCTTCTTTATCGGTTACACACATCAGGTTGAGGTTTATAAAACTTTAAAGAATTTCCCTTTCATCACTAAATATTGTTCATTGTTGTCCTTATTCAAACGTGGTTTTAGACAAAGTGTCCTGGAATGTGAAGAGTTTCAGTTATGGTGAACACGTCTGCCCAGTATGAGGTTAAACTGCTTTATATAAGCTGTAGTGACTATATTCCTTTTGTTTGGCTAGTGCAAATTCCTGTCTGTGTCTGTAACACTAAAGGATGAGGTCATAAGTGTTACATCCTGGAAGTCTACTGGTGTATAAGTGTGTGTGTGTGGGTGGGGGGTTTATGTGCAGGTGTGTAAGTGGATGGAGAAGCACTGGTTAAGGGAACAATCCTGAATTGAGGTATAGATTATTGTAATGATCCATGATCCAAACAAGTGAAGGGAACTACATTAGTTATTCAATTATAGATGCACAGTGTTTCAGTGCAGCCACACACTCACACACTCGCGCGCACACACACACACACACACACACATACACTTAATTAGTGATACACTATGTCGGTGCGTGCATTTCTCTGAAAGAAGTTGATGAGCATTTTAATGATTCTGTAAGCCAGATCAAATATTATATTCTTCCACATGCAGACTTAACACACAGTAAAATACCCTCCTGGACTCAACATTGGTCAGTCTCCCACTTTCAGGACATTGTCAAACTTCCTATTCACGACTGGAGCCACTAGCAGATGTTTCCTGGCCACCCCCACTCTTGTTTAGTGAAAAAGAGAGAGGGAGACTAAAAGAAAGACAAATGCAGGTTCCCTCTCATGAAATGTCTAGAGAGACTCTTCTAGCCCAAGCTGTATACCCTGCACTAGATTATAGTAGCCAGAGCTCTCTGTCTTGCCTGAAGAAATAGGAAGCAGTGTACTGGCTTGTGGATAGACACATACACACACAGTGTTTGTGCTGAAGCTCAATGGCATGGGACTGTGGTCTGAGATATGTGTTCTCTGTGTCCCCTGCAATTCAGCAGGGCCCCGGGACTGGATTACGCAACAGAGAGGACATGAGTCGCATGGAGATGGTCCAGCGACTAGCCAAGGATGGATGCCGCCTCCTTCACAGCCCGCTTAAACCCACTGAACGACCAGCCGAGGTGAGTCAGTGTATACATACACCACAAAGACACACTTATACATAAACATGCACTTTATACAGATGTGTTTTACTGCTTAATTATTGTCCACAATCAGAAGCCTGTTCCCTACTGACTTTCAACTCTGAAATGTGTACATGAATGAACAGAGCTGCAGTTTGAAATATTTAATTATATTGCATTAAAAATGAAAGTGAATCAATCATAATATAAATAAATAAATCATAGAAATAAATCGCATTATTTTTATGTGCATGTTTTTTTTTTTTTTCAAAATGTAACTCAGTATTATTATCTGGGTCTACCATTAGAGTACGAAAGAGCTGAGCACAAATACATGCCAAATAATGATCGCATGCCTCTTTCTGATTGGCCAGTTTAATTCCCACTTCTTGTCATTTGATAGTTATTTTAACAATGACCGGAAGGTCTGACCTAATTGCCATGAGACCGCATCGAACCAGTCTACCTGCTAATACATCCAGGCACTTAATTGTTTTTATACAAATGCCTATGTCTTGCTGACCTTTCCTTTGCACAGTTTCATTGTACACCCTGACAATAAAAACCTGACACGAGACACGTAAAAGCAAAAATCACACCCTTGTGGTCAGGTTTCCTGCCTTGTTATTACAAGCTATTTTGTTAGAATTTCATTGATTTACTGGTTATTATGAGCTCAGGCTTTATTATCAGCTCAGCATTTATTTTTAATATTTTATGGCACTAAAACATGGACATCCCAAAAGATTAGTTTCTAGTTTTTAAAAAACTAGAAATCATAACATTAAAATGTTAGTGTAACATTTATTAAAATCAGCCAATCATGGAAGCAGTGCAATGCACAAAACGCACAAGAGCTTCATCATGAATATTTGAGAACTGCTGATCTTCTGATGTCCTTCGGTAACTCAAATAACCACTCTTTACAAACATGGCAAACAGAAAAGCATTTGCAGAATGCATAACATTTTAAACCTAATCCTAAAGGAAAATAGGCTAAAACAAAAAACCTGTTCAAATATGTAGCATATAAATTATCTGTTCTGCATATTTCTTCTTTCAAATATTAATAGTGGCTGCATTAGTTTTACCTTAAAGTTTCTATAGAATTATATTCACTAGAAAATACACTAATGTTGCCAAAAGTTTTGGGACGTCACATAAATGTAATATGGAGTTGTCCCACCCTTTGCAGCTATAACAGCATCATCTCTTCTGGGAAGGCTTTCCACAAGGTTTAGGAGTGTGTTTATAGAAAATTTTGACCATTCCTCTAGAAGCGCATTTGTGAGGTCAGACATTGATGCTGGACGAGAAGGCCCGGCTCACAGTCTCTGCTCTAATTCATCCCAAAGGTGTTCTATCGGGTTGAGGTCAGGACGGGTTGAGGTGAAGTTCCTCCACACCAGACTCACTCATCCATGTCTTTATGGACCTTGCTTTGTGCACTGGTGTACAGTCATGTTGGAACAGGAAGGGGTCATCCCCAAACTGTTCCCACAAATTTGGGAGCATGAAATTGTCCAAAATGTCTTGGTATGCTGAAGCATTAAGAGTTCCTTTCACTGGAACTAAGGGGCCAAGCCCAACCCCTGAAAAACAACACCTGAATTCAATGATTTGGAGGGGTGTCCCAAAACTTTTGGCAATATAGTTTAGAAGAATATTTATGAATGCGTATTAGTGGTAGAAAGAAGACTATTATAAAAAATAAAGAGCAGATTGGAGTGCATTATATGCTGTGCAATATCTGTTATGTGTATGTGTGTATGATGTAGACATGACTTTGAAATTGATAACTTTAAAATTTTGTATGAAATCTGTATTTCATATACTGGGATTGTGTCTCTGTTCATTTGAAGCCTGGTGTTGGACACATACATGGACACATACGATGCAGAGAGCAAGAAAGTCAAACAGATTTGTTCTTTATTCCTTACAGCCTTCTCTTTTAGTTGAAACAATGTACAGTATATTAACTAGTTTACACAGTCTGGGATATGATTATATGAACTGACTGGCTGACCTCATCTCACATTCTGTGTGAAGCCAAACAAGATCCTTGAGATGTATCATTTAGCGCATTAAATCATATCAAAACAGATACAATTGTTTGTTAATACATCTGCATAGTCTTGGATTAAAACACGACAGCGCTCTGGTGTATATTGATGCCTATAGCCAAGTACACTGACATTTAGATGCAGTCTGCTTTTTTGATTTAGACTCCTATTTTAAAAAGTGCATACCATTCCTACTGGAAAATGTCCTGGGCTATCTCTGCCTTTACTCAGCTAAAGTGGCTATAAACTCTGGAATTAAACAAACCTCGTATTTGACTCTTGTCTGTTCAGAGGTTGACCTTTGAGTGTTCCTCACTTTTTTCATTTCTCTCCAGCATGTTTCGTATTATTCATTTCATATAAGCACAGTATATACTTATTTATATATATATATATATATATATATATATATATATATATATATATATATATATATATATACACACACTATATTGCCAAAAGTATTCGCTCACCTGCCTTGACTCGCATATGAACTTAAGTGACATCCCATTCCTAATCCATAGGGTTCAATATGACGTCGGTCCACCCTTTGCAGCTATAACAGCTTCAACTCTTCTGGGAAGGCTGTCCACAAGGTTTAGGAGTGTGTTTATGGGAATTTTTGACCATTCTTCCAGAAGCGCATTTGTGAGGTCACACACTGATGTTGGACGAGAAGGTCTGGTTCTCAGTCTCCGCTCTAATTCATCCCAAAGGTGTTCTATCAGGTTGAGGTCAGGACTCTGTGCAGGCCAGTCAAGTTCATCCACACCAGACTCTGTCATCCATGTCTTTATGGACCTTGCTTTGTGCACTGGTGCACATTCATGTTGGAAGAGGAAGGGGCCAGCTCCAAACTGTTCCCACAAAGTTGGGAGCATGGAATTGTCCAAAATGTCTTGGTATGCTGAAGCATTCAGAGTTCCTTTCACTGGAACTAAGGGGCCAAGCCCAGCTCCTGAAAAACAACCCCACACCATAATCCCCCCTCCACCAAACTTTACACTTGGCACAATGCAGTCAGACAAGTACCGTTCTCCTGGCAACCGCCAAACCCAGACTCGTCCATCAGATTGCCAGATGGAGAAGCGCGATTCATCACTCCAGAGAACGCGTCTCCACTGCTCTAGAGTCCAGTGGCGGCGTGCTTTACACCACTGCATCCGACGCTTTGCATTGCACTTGGTGATGTATGGCTTGGCTGCAGCTGCTCGGCCATGGAAACCCATTCCATGAAGCTCTCTGCACACTGTTCTTGAGCTAATCTGAAGGCCACATGAAGTTTGGAGGTCTGTAGCGATTGACTGCAGAAAGTTGGCGACTTCTTCGCACTATGCGCCTCAGCATCCGCTGACCCCGCTCTGTCAGTTTACGTGGCCTACCACTTCGTGGCTGAGTTGCTGTCGTTCCCAAACACTTCCACGTTCTTATAATACAGCTGACAGTTGACTGTGGAATATTTAGGAGCGAGGAAATTTCACGACTGGATTTGTTGCACAGGTGGCATCCTATCACAGTTCCACGCTGGAATTCACTGAGCTCCTGAGAGCGACCCATTCTTTCACAAATGTTTGTAAAAACAGTCTGCATGCCTAGGTGCTTGATTTTATACATCTGTGGCCATGGAAGTGATTGGAACACCTGATTCTGATTATTTGGATGGGCGAGTGAATACTTTTGGCAATATAATGTAAATATATATATACATATATATATATATATATATATATATATATATGTATGTATATATATCTGTATCTGTATTGATGTCAACAAGCCTCCATGAATTCAGTGTCAGTGAAAGGAATTGTGTTCTGAAGGGTCTCCAATCAATAATAATTCATCTATAATCTATAATCATCTATAATTCTGTCAGGATGAATATTGACATTCTGATGAATATTGCATATCAAAATGGTCAAGTCAAATCAAGAAGATTTTATTGTCATTGTCAAGCTATTTATTGGTAAAGGCATATACAGCTGGTGCAGTACACAGTACAATGAAACAACATTCATTGTACTACATTAAACAACACTATGAGAGGCAACCTAGAACTAAGTACACTACACAGTACTGCATAAAGTGCATGTGTGTGAACAGTGCAAGGCAGTACAGTACAGTCACACATTCAGGAACAGTGCAGTGCCGAGCAACACACAGTTCTGTAATGAGTAAAGTGCTTTTTTACAGCCGTCCATCTATAAAGGAAGTGTTTAAAATAGAATTTAAAAATAAAATACAAAAGATACAAAAATAGAATCATAAGGAAATAAATGCAGTCTACTGTACAATAAAGTGGAAGGCTGTACAAGGTGACTGATATGTTGATATGAGTAACGTGTATACGATTGAGTAAAGTGGGAAGTGTGTGCAATGGTTGTGAAGTTATAGTGTATTCTGGGAAGTGAGCTCCCAAAGTACTGTTTTGTAGTAGCAGTCTAATAGAAATGTGCAAGGGAGTGCATTGATGAAGAGTTGAGTATGAGTAGGTGTTGGTGTGTGTGAGTGTGTGGCTTGGTGTCAGTCTCTGGGTATTGAGGAGTCTGATGGCTCTGTGGAAGACACTGTTACACAGTCTGGCTGTGAGGGCCTGTTACCTTTTTCCAGACTGCAGGAGGGTGAAGAGATTGTGTGAAGGGTGCATGGGGTCTTCCACAATGATACTTAAGGTATAACAAGAAATATGATTTCACCTTGCTATTATGGTTTAGATGTAGTCTGTTTTCTTGGCTGCAGAGACATAAATAACTTCACTATGGTATGAACGTGTATGTATTAATGTCTTTAGGGAAGATGAGGAGGTGCTCATGCTTAGCTTCTACAAACAGTAGCATAGCTCTGATAGTGTACATGTTTCTTCCTTTTAAGTCAGACATCATAAATCAGTCTAGTCTCCAAACTGTCTAGATACAATAAATAGTCAGAGGCTATAACATATCAAAGCTGGTCATAGCAATACAGTCAGTTGTTAATCTTCTGCAAGGGCCTCCAGGTCATCAGGGTATGCGTGACCTCTCATTCAGATGACAGCTTTAAAGATGCTCTTGTACTGTGAACTGATGAAGCACAATAAGTCCAATGGACAGATAAGTTTTTCCCCTGAGGAATAGTAGGGATGACCTCTGTGGTCATTTCTATTGATCTTTCTCTGAATTAATCTTTTGGATATTTTAGATGTCACAGGGTTTAATGGGTTGGCCTGTTTGACCCTGATATTTTACACTGACAACATACTCATGAGATTGATCAGTTAAAGTGCCCAGAGGTAACATCACTGAAATGTCTTTCTGAAATATTTGAAGACACTTGCATCGGATCTTGGATGTTTGGAAGTAATCATTTGGATGAAAGCCCAATTCCGAACCTCGTGGCAGAGGCAGTCATCTGCTTGTGCATGGTGTCAATACATCATCATTATAAGAGCTTGTGATGGTGTAGGGTGCATGAGCAGAAAGTTTCACTTTGGTTTCATTTGACCACAGAACATGAAGCCAGTTCTAATGATGCTTGGTGAAGTTCAAGCATTGCATTCTGTTAGTTTCTCTCACTGTGGGCTCACTGTATTGGAACAACACGGCTAATTCTGTTGTTTTTCTGTACACTGAAGATAATTTGGTTTAATATTAAAAGATGAATGTGAGACAATAAATCAGAATTTCAGCTCTCAGTTTTGACCACCCAATTCCAATAATATTGGAACATCTCATTTTTGCCATCAATCCATAAACCTATTGACACATGGAACCAAATTGTTTGTTTGTTCATTTGGGATGATTTTTCAGGCTTGTAGCATAGCTTCTTTCATTTGTTGTTTGCTTTTGGAGGTTTTTCCTCTTCTGCTTCTTCTTCAGCAAGTGAAATGCTGCTCAGTTGGTCTAAGGTCTGGTGACTGCCCCATCCAGTCTAAAACCTTCCACCTTTTTCCCCTAATAATTTAGGAAGGCAATGTATATGAGGATGAAAAACAAACGAAAACCTTGAAATGACCATATAAATTGGAGAGACGGTTCATTAAATTTGTGGCTGAAAGAGTAAACTTGTACTACTGGTCAATTGTTCTCAAAAGCCTTAACCATGGTCCTTTTTTGTGACACCTATTCGCAATAGACAATGCAAAATAAAAAAAAAGTTTCCATTAGACTCAATCGTATAGATGCTTTTCCAACAAGTTTCCTGTAATGTTTGAGGAAATATAGACGCCTGGAACTGTCCTGAGATTATTATTAGCATAGTCCCTAAATAACTTCCTTGTATCTCCAAAGCAGCAGGAAATGTGACCCTTAACAATAAAAGTGACACGAACTTCCAGGGTCAGTAGTAGTTTAAGTGGTTAAGGCTCTGGGTTGTTGATCAGAAGATCAGGGTTCAAGTCTCAGCCTGGCCCCCTCCAGGAGTGCTGCATCATGGCTGACCCTGCGCTCTGACCCCAATCTCCAAGGACGGGATATGGGGAAAAAAGAATTTCACTTAACTCACTTACTTAACAAATAGGGTTGACATTTCAGCAACACTTAATATGAAGGAAGCTGAGTTTGTTGTAGTCCTAGTGAGCACATAAGTGTTTAAAGAGCTTTTTTGCCAACATTAATGGGACATCTAGATTTTTATGAACATTTTTATGATTTTGAAGACACCAATAATACTACCCTGTTCATAGTAATACAGTCACAGTAATATAACCAAATAAACATTGTAGAAACCAAATAAACAAAATGCTTCGGTTCCAAAAAGAAGGCAAATTTTTGTCTGTGGTCTATTTAAGTAGGGCAGATGTCTGTGGTAGGTGTGTGCAGTCTGGGGTATTCTGTACTCTTTACACTTTGCTGTGGAGATATGAAGATAAAATGAATTAGTTTTTCAACCTATTTTTGAAGCATAGTTTCATATCTTCTGCTGCTTGCTGGAAACACACTCCTATAACATTTGTGATCTTATGCCAGTGGATTCAGGTTTTAATATGATGGTTTGTCATTCTCACAGTTGAGCAGTCAAATAATTTAGCAGTGAAAGCTCCACCCTAACAGAGAAAAGTATCTTCCCTGCCCCAGGAACTAAAGACATTGTGGAAGGGCTCACAAATGGCACCACAAAAAAGAGTTTGCCTTATCATCCAGACATCATGACATCCATGGCCAAGGATCATCTTAGGGAGCAAAGTTGGATTGGATGCGTTTTCTGTGTGACACTATTGCACTGTAAATCAGAGTAAAACTAGCCAATTATGGACATCTGTGAGCTTGTCTATGTGGAAGAGGATAGATAGCACTTTCCTCAGTGTGTGTTATGCTGCCCTGTGTTTGATTCTTTCAGTGCTCCAAGTTTTTGGAAGAGACCTATTTTAGCTTTTGGGGGAAAAAAGTTCTGGACTCTGTACGCTGTTCTCAAATATATTGATGCCAGTGGATTTGTTTTTACTATGCTAGTGTCTATTAAATCTGTTATACGCATAACTGTGTAGAGCTGCATGCTTGTGGAGTTGTCCTGGATTGTGTTCTTTTCCTGAGTAAAAGCTAGACTGAGAACAGTGTGTACAGACATCAGTGTGTGTCTGCGACAGCTCTAATGGAGTGTGTTTTGGAAAGAAGCTGATTGCTCCAATAACAGCCTCTTTAGTGGGTTAGTTGTCGTTGCAGTATTTGCTGTTGATTGATTGGATGCGAGTGCCTCATCAATCCATTCTGTGTGTGTGTTGTGAGGACAGGTGTGATTAAGGTCTTCATTGCAACTGGCAATTAGGGCAGAAAAGTGCAAGCTTTTCAGCCAGTCTGCCTGCATAATTATACGTGCCAACACACACACACACACACACACACACACACAAAAGTTGACTGAGGGGCAACTACGTTTTATGTGCAGGATGTGTAAAACGAGAACACATTGAAATTCAAATACATGCGCGCGCACACACACACACACACACACACACACACTGGTGCACATCAATGACAGTCAGTTTTAATACTGGTGCCTGATAAGGCAATTGAGTATGAATTAAACTCCTCTTTGTTCCCAGCACCAGCACCCCCACATTTACACACCCTGCTGTATAACACACCAGTTTATGTGGCACACAAACCAGCAGTCTCCAGAACGAGACAACACTTGTTCGATATAAACAGTCCTCTCCCTGCTATATAAACATGCTCAAGCACACAGGACATGGCTAGGAGCAGAATAGATTAGACATTGCCCCAAGGCACAGCACACATATTACCACTTCCTGCCAATTTCTTCAGCTTAGAGCATGGCAGAATTACCAAAAAGAAATTTACCCGTATTTGTCATATAATATTGGCCGTGTTGTTGTTTTTCAACTGGATATTTGCAGTAGTTATATCAATGGTTGGGTGTCTGATCATTGTTTCATTGTTACCAAGGATCGAATGAGTAATGGACACACATAAGCCGGTGTGTGACGGATTATACGAGTGTGTAAGATTGATAACCCCCAAGTGATGAGGTGGCAGAGTTATAGCATGACCCATACACCTCCTGATTCCTTTGTTCCAAAGGCACCGCCTCTGATAAACGCACACACACACACACACACACACACACAGCTCAGAAAAGTACACAGTGCATGACAGTACAAAAGTAATTGAGTGACAGCTTTGCTAATGTACCTATTATTAAAAATATGCACAAAGCCACACACGAATATGAATGTAGAGACCTGCATCGTGTTGGCGGATGATCAAATAAAAGCTCTTTGATGTGGCTGGTGTAATTTTGGGATTTAGAGAGGGGGTATATATATATATTGATGGAAATCAGTAGGAAAAGGGAATCTCCTTGGTGACACACTCCACCTCCCTTCCTTCATCTCTCTCTCTCTCTTTCCTCAGCCCCTCGGTGACGCAGCAGTCCGTGTGTGTGTGAGAGAAAGGAGCCGAGAGATGCTGCTGCTTCAGAGGACTACGTCAGAGCAAGTGCCCTCCTCCTCTTCCTCATCCTCCCCCTCCTCCCTTGCCAGGAGGTGAGCTGCATGAATACACACACACACGCATGCACACACACACATGGGTGCGTACCGGCTTGTGAGTGCGCACACTTTCCCTTTCTCTTTCTCTCTTCTTTCCTCCCATCACTCTTTCAGTCTCTTTCCTTCTCTTCATTCTCTCTCTCTCTCTCTCTCTCTCTGTCTCTCCACACACACATATACACACACAAACAGCCATTCAGTGAGTATGTGCCGCGTTTCCACTGGCTCCCTCACACCGAGCTCTTTACTCTGAAGTTGATAAGCAGCGCAGGGCTTGCAGCTTGTCCTCAGGGCTTGGCTCATTGAGCACTCTGGAGCTGCCGGTTCAATGTGGTAGGTAAGAGCCGGTGCTAGCATGGGCAGCAAGCGTCCGCTTGAAGGCAGGGTGATGCTGGCAGCGCTGGTGGAGCAGGAGGAAGACGAGGACGAGGACGGCGGCTCGGACAGCAGTAGCAGCGGCGACCGAGTGACGATACCCACCTTCGATGTACCCTACTTCCGCTACATCGATGAAGAGGGCACGGAGGATGAGGAGTGGTGCAGCAGTAGCCGATCATTGTCCTCCATCGAGGAAGAAGACTCTAGTGACTCATCTCTGTCTCACAGGTACGCCAGTGTCCCCGCCAGTCCCGAGAAGGTTCTAGAACACCTGCTGAGCCACCTGACGCTGGACGAGGACAACGGGAGCCCTCAAGCCAGAGAGACAGGTGGGCTCTCATCTCACTCTTTACCCTAGAGAGGCAGACAGTGCTGTAGGTTCAGCCCGTTGGATCATTATGCTCCATAACATTTTTAACTGCACTCAGTTTACTTTTGCTTAGTTTACAAATGAGGCGTGTGCACGTAGGAAATGTCGAGGGTTTGCAGCTGTTTCTTGATTCCCAAGTGTATCTCTAGGCAGAATACGAGTCGGGTCTCCCACGTACAGTTAAAAAACAAGCAGATGTACATGTGCTGCACCACTGATGCTCGGTCCCAGCTTCCTATTTAGTTATTCATCTTAAAGCATATTATTTCTATGCAGCAGTTGTGTAATCATAGGGTACACAGGTGTGTGAAAAAATCCTACATCTGATTCCGCTGACAGATGCTGGGAGTTTAAAGGGTTTATCTGAATATTGCTTTATTAACTGGAACTCTTCTAAGTAATGACAGGATGTCTGTTTTAAAGGAGGAGGTCACTCCTTCACTCTGTTCAGTAAAGCTGGATTTCGCTGATGTTTGCCCTGGGATTACGAACAGGTTTTGTCAGTTAACCTAAACAATCATTTTCCAGCACGTACCCCAATTAGATTTTAAGTGTTAAGACAAAACCTTTCAATAAATGTATCTTTGCAAATATCATTTTTAAATTATTATACAAGTTGCTATAATGTTGTAGTTAATAGTTTAACAAAAAAAAATTAATGTGAAGTGGCTTATACCTACAGGTACATTTTAATAATAAGCTGACTGGTAAATCTTACAATATTGGTGCTGTTGATGAGGGACGTGTGTATAGTCCAGAACACAACTCTCTCTCTCTCTCTCTCTACAGGACGCATGCTAGAGAATTGAGATATTAGTGTTTATTTGAGATATTAGTGTTTATATTAGGGACCCACTGTCCAAAATATCCATCATAGAGTATATCGTTTTGATGATGAAGTTCCACTTTGCCACTACAGCAGAAGTTTGTCCTAGGTGTGAGTGTCGTGAATGTCCAGGGAATCCACTGATACGTGGAATAGACCTCACTGATCAAAATTTGATGTTTAAAATCAAATACCAAAAAACACCAAACACCAAAAAAACAATAATGACGAATTGGCTTTATGTGAAACTTAATTGTGGTCTCAAATAATGGTTGTATTAGCCCCTAGAAAAGCCCTGCTTCAAAAAATCAGCCTTTCTGGAATAAAATAAACATTTTTTTCTCCATTTTAAGAGAAACCCAGATTAAAATACTCATTTTTAGTGTGAATTAAACAGTTGTTTGCAAGACCGTCTGTTTTTGTTAATAAGCTGGGGTTGTTAATTGAGGTCAGCATCCTGGTTGTTGCAGGTTTATTTTGGTGTGTGTGCGTGTGTGCCTGTGTGTGTGTGTGTGTGTGGCGTGTTTTGTTTGTCTAAGTTGAGACATCCTGTCTCCCATGGCATGCACACCTGGAGGCATTTAGAGTGTCATGGATTGTAAAGATCATAGATTGATGTTTGTTTAGGATATGTCGCTTTCTGCAGCTTTAAATAAAAAAACAGGGATTCGTTGATTAGAGTAATAATAATCTTCTTAATATTTTAATAATTGTGTGTGTGGAAAAAAACCTTTAGAAAACCATGGGATCCATGACTTCTAGTAAACCTTCTGTAAACGCAATTACTGTACAGCAACAATATCTATTGCATGCTGTCGGAAACATAATATGTTTATATTGTATGGTGTGTGTGTTTAAAGGTCTTGACTATTGAACTGCTGAAGTTAATGGGAAAAAAGGGAGAGATAGAACGAAGAGTTTGCAAATGTCAGTTCTGCTGATCACCTCGTTCCCCTGTGGTGATGTTCAATCTAACAGTATTGATCTCCATTCTCTCTGGAGGAACCCGGTCACCGTGTAGTAAACCCTGCGCACACGGGCTTGACAGAACTGATGAACACACAGATGAGTGTGTATTTATTAGGAAACTGTAAGCCGATTGTAAATTATAACACATATCGATTATTATATCTACATAAAGAAACATGAGCTCTCATGCTTTATAGAACGTCACTGTCCAGTTCTTGGATCTGATTGGTCAGAAGCTCTGATAGTTGTGTTGACTTCAAGACAAAGATACAGCATTTGTATAGAATTATGTTGTATTTCTATAGTACATGGATATGTTTATTTCATTGTTTGGAGGAGTCTCCGGTGCCAGCATGTTGTAAACAGCCCAGCTGTAATTTTACGTTTTTTTTGCCACAGAAGAGCCGTCAGCACAGAGGACTTTGTGCTTTCTCTGTAACATGACAAGCTGTGTTTTATTGTCTTGTTAACTGCAAGAGAGAGAGAGAGAGAGAGAGAGAGTGAGAGAGAGAAAGAAAAAAGAAAAAGGGGCTGGTTTATGGGACGACTGTTTATAGCCCCTGGTACATATTATAACAGGATCTGTCCAGTTTTACAGGTGTTCCACAACATTAACTGTACTATAAATGGACAAAAAAAAATAAAAATAAATGTGGTATAAAAGGAATAGAACACTTCAGGATGTGTTGTTTTTGGAAAATAATCAGTGTTAGCAAAGCAACTCTTTTCCTAGAACAGGACAAAGTGTCTTATTCCTTATTTATTATTATAAAGAATCATACAGTAGGATATTCATGCTTGGCTTTTTCTTTTATCTATGAAAAGAAAGAATGAACTCACTGCAGCTTGTATGGCTGTGTTAGGCTGAGCACCAGTACAGTTGAGTGAGTGCTAACCTCATTAAAGCCATTGATGGCTAATCGCTGTTGTATTCTCTCTCTCTCTCTCTCTCTCTCTCTCTCTCTCTCAAATTGAGTCTCTGTGTCTGCTGCTGCTCTCGGTTTAAGTGCTTTATGGCGGCTGATGGTTCAGTCGTGACTGCTCTTACAGGAACTGTGTCACGTTCTCCCCATACGTAACACTTTTAATTAATATTACCCAAATATTCAGACTAACCAAATCATATGGTCTGTACGATTATATGGTAATGTCTGGAATATTGTGTGTGTTGTGTGCATGATGCGGTGTATGTGTGTGTGTGATTAGTGTGCATGAATTCATCAGTTTATTATTATTTTTATTTATTTATAAGAGTCTTGGTGTTGCTAGGCTGTGTGTGGGTGTGGAAGAAAGACTGAGGTAGTTAATGAATAGTCTGAAGAACTGATTCCGCTCTTAAGTGCCTAATGAGCTCTATTTTTAGCAGGGTTTTATATGCAATTTAGAGATTGTGTGGAATTAAAGAAATTCCTAAGACATTATATTGGAACATCAGCGTCAGGGATTTCTTTGTTCGAAATGACTTCTGAGCTTTGTTAGCAGTTTTGACTGATTGTTTGACTGGCTGAGGATTGAAGGGGTTTGTGTTCTACTCTGTGTGTTCTCCATTCCTGGTGTGCTTGCACAGGAGTATTGATTTCACACAGCCGGGGATGTGCTTTTGAGAATCATTCAGCTCACATTCTGTCACTGTTTATGTTCACGCAGGCAAAATGAATCGTGTTCACAGGAATATGGTGAATAAAGGTACCGAGGCAGGGATTGCAGACATTGATTGACTTGAGGTGGGGCGATGTTGTGTTGTCCTCCTGACCAAAAGCATCTTGCCATCATCGTGGTCATGTTATGGAAGGGTCATGATGACAACATGACAGCAGTTAATGCTCACAAACTAAGAGCAGCACAAACAGCTTCGGCCATCGGTGGTTCCTATTTTACTTTATTATGTTATGACTCACAATGCACTAAACCTGTGACTGTTAAAGATTTTTTAATGAGTCTTTCATATATTTTCTACATTCTCCTTCTTTGTATGTATACTATATATATCCACTCATTAAAGAGAAGTGCCCGTGTTGTCCGATCCAACAGACGAGCTATTGTTGCTCAAATTGCTGAAGAAGGTAATGCTGGTTCTGATAGAATACACAGTGCATGACGGCTCAGGGCTGTTTTGGCAGAAAAAGGGGGACCAATATAATATTAGGCAGGTGGTCATAATGTTATGCCTGGTTGGTGAATGTGTGTGTGTGTGTGTGTGTATGTATTAATGGTTAGCATGTTCGCCTCACCCCTCCAGGCATGGGGTTTGATTCTCATCTCTGCCCAGTGTGTGTTTCCACTGGGTGCTCCAGCTTCCTCCCCCACTCCAAAGACATGTGTTGTAGGCTGATTGGCATCTCGAAAGTGTGTGTGTGTGTGTGATTGTGCCCTGTGGTGGATTGGCACCCCATCCAGGTTGTCCCTCTCCCTGCAATAGACTCCAGGCTTCCCATGACCCTGTGTAGGATAAACAATAGAGAAAATGATAACAGTGGATGTTCTTGTTACAGTGCAGATATACAAAACCCTAAACATAATTATGGATATTGAAATCATTTTCTAATACATGTTTTTTTTTTTTTTTTGAAACATCACTCGGTAAAAAATTTTTCATTGCAGAGGATCATGTATTGTCATTCAGTATGCGAAAATGTCTTCTAAAAACAAGCTGAGAGGCTACACGTTTCTTCCATTTTTAAGATTACCGGATCAGAATCAGCATTGTCGTTCTCATGTAGTAAACTGCCCACTCAGAACTGTTGTCAGCATGAGGTTTGAGAATTGCAACTCAGTGAAATCATGCACATTAATCAGAGTCTTAAGATTGGAGCTGTCTCTTCTTAACACACTGTCTAAACCTTGATGAGTATTGACAAACTGAGCTATGGTGTTAAATGCTTTTTTTCTAATGAAGGACATGAGCTCGGATTCCTCTAAGAGTCAATTTAAAGTTAAGGTAATTATGCAAAGCATTCTGGGAATGTTTTTAGACATGTGGATTTACAGTCTCTATGTAAAGGTGTAGTGGCTTTATTATGGGCTGAGGTGCTGCTACAACATATCCTTTATCCTCCTGTAATGAATTCAGTCGCCATAGCAGCAGAGTTCAGGTTGGATGGCTGCTGCTCAAGGCCTGCTGAAGATAATTGGTGAGCAGCAGTCAATGAACAGTAGTAATCCAGCTCCGTATGGATGGCAGCGTAACATAATGAAATACTTAGGTGTTGCTGATACACACACACACACACACATTAACTGCTGGGAAAATTGAGATCACTTAAGTTACAACCAAACTAGAGGTGTTGTAGGTTTGCATGTGCTACGTGAGTGTTTTTATTTATTTATTTATTTATTTTAACCAGACATGATTTACTCATACTTTGCACTGTGCTTCAGCATTCTCAGTCCCTCTCAGAGCTCTGAGCTTCATCATCACTCAGTCAGTCTCCACTGATCCCCACATCCTGCTGTTTTTTGCTATTTCTAGAGACACTGTTGCTGTCTCAGTATTGTTGCATCCTGAGAGCAATGCGATGCAGCCATTTTTCTAAAATGGTAGTTATATTAGACAATTAATATTTAAAAAAAATGTAAGAATGTTCAGTTTTAGCTGTGGTCAGTGTGTATAACAATTATTCCAACAGTCTTAGTATTCTTAGTAGTGCTGTTTGTTGCTAAATATTCAGGTATTGGCTTGTATATTGTTAATATTGCCTTGATATTACCTAAGATTTAACAAAATTAGGAACACAGTCATGTAAACAAATTGACTTTGTTTATAGATTTATTCCTTCCACTAAACAACATGATGAGATGAAACTCCTATGGTTTTGTTCTAACACGAGACATCAGGATCAAGACAAACTCGTGGAGTCTGTGGCAGCTCCTTAAAGTCATTACAGCAAAAGGGAGACATACCAAATACAAAAAGTTTTAAATTCATGTATATAATCTCGAGATTATAATCTGATATTATTTGTACTTAAACATTTTGTTATAAATTTGTAAATTATGCAAAATAAAAGCATGTTCTTTAGTAGTCTCAGACCTCACTATAAATGCAATAAGAATGAGGAAATAACTACATATGTATTTGTTTATGCAATAAATACTGACTAGCTAATTTTGGACGATCTTAGTTGATTGAATGGGAGGGTTGTGTCAGGAAGGGCATCCGGCGTAAAACCTGTGCTAAGTTGAAACTTGCGGACCAAATGATCTGCTGTGCGACCCCAAACAGGGAGTATCCGAAAGAACAACAACAACAACAAAAACTTAGTTGACTATGTTTTAATAATTAAGGAAAAACAATTATGCTCCCTTCTTTACTTGATTACACCTCTGTTCATTTTACATTTATGGCATTTGGCAGAAGCCCTTATCCAGAGCAGTTGAGGGTTAAGAGTCTTGCTCAAGGGCCCAGTAGTGACATCTTGGTGTTGCTGAGATTTGAACTCATGACCTTCCACTATGTAGTCCAACATCTTAACCCCCGAGCATAAATTCTTTCAGATCAGTACAACACCTGTGTTTCACTCACTGTAAATTTTATAAGGGATTACGATCTGGAATTAAATCAGTCAAAGTCCCAGTTTTTTTATCATATCCCTCAAACAACCATAACACTTTTTTTCTAGACTCTCAAGGTACTTCATATTTATTATCTACTGCCAGTTTGCATGTGCACTGTAATGTAAATACTGATATAAATCTGGTTAAATCCACAGCTGTGTTACTTATCTGCACATCTACGTTTAATTTAACTTATTGTATTCTATAATTAAGGTTTTTCTTCTTTCTTCTTAGTCATCTATCTATCTATCTATCTATCTATCTATCTATCTATCTATCTATCTATCTATCTATCTATCTATCTATCTATCTATCTATCTGGCTTGCAGATAAACTAACCATCTGGTTCCATGCTGTTCCATTCAACCAGGTGTGCACCCTACTGACACTATCCACATAATACAGTCTGTGATTGGTGGAGGGGAGTTTAATTGTCCAGAAGTAATTTGTACCCAGGACATACACTGGACCTGACACGTGTAATGTCCTTCTGTCCAATTCACACAGCATGAGACTCATTTTCATACAGTGCTCACTCCCAGCAGGAATAGAGCAGAAAGTAATGTATGTTAATGAAATCTGGGGGTCTAGGTGTTATTAGATCACAGTTCACCTACAGACGAGGCAGTGAACAGGCAGAATATTCCTGTTTGCTTTGATTTCCTATGTTAGTAAATGGAGTATTAGTAACATACATACAGTGAGGGAAAAAATTATTTGATCCCCTGCTGATTTTGTACGTTTGCCCACTGACAAAGAAATGATCAGTCTGTAATTTTAATGGTAGGTTTATCTGAACAGTGGTTTATCTGAACAGCCCACTCCTCTTTGCAACCACTACCCATTTTCAATGCCCTGGCTGAGGGAAGGAGGTTCTCACTCAGGATTTGACGGTACAATGCTCTGTCCATCGTCCCTTTGATGCGGTGCAGTTGTCCTGTCCCCTTAGCAGAAAAACAAAGCATAATGTTTCCACCTCCATGTTTGGTGGTGGGGATGGTCTTCTTGGAGTCATAGGCAGCATTCCTCCTCCTCCAAACACGGCGAGTTGAGTTGATGCCAAAGAGCTGGATTTTGGTCTCATTTGACCACATGACCTCTGAATCATTCGGATGTTCACTGGCAAACTTCAGATGAGCCTGTACATGTGCTTTCTTTAGCAGGGGGACCCTGCGGGTGCTACTGGATTTCAGTCTTTCACGGCGTAGTGTGTTACCAATTGTTTTCTTGGTGACGATGGTCCCAGCTGCCTTGAGATCATTGACAAAATCCTCCAGTGTAATTCTGGGCTGATTCCTCGCCGTTCTCATGATCATTGAAACTCCATGAGGTGAGATCTTGCATGGAGCCCCAGACCGAGGAAGACTGACAGTCCTTTTGTGTTTCTTCCATTTGGGAATAATTGCACCAACTGTTGTCACCTTCTCACCAAGCTGCTTGGCGATGGTCTTGTAGCTCATTCCAGCCTTGTGTAGGTCTACAATCTTGTCCCTGACATCCATGGACAGCTCTTTGGTCTTGGCCATGATGGAGAGTTTGGAATCTGATTGATTGCTTCCTTCTGTGGACAGGTGTCTTTCATACAGGTAACAAGCTGAGATTATCTCAGCTCATTACCTGTATAAAAGACACCTGGGAGCCAGAAATCTTTCTGATTGATAGGGGATCAAATACTTATTTCACTCATTAAAATGCAAATCAATGTAGAACTTTTCTGAAATGTGTTTTCTGGATTTTTTTTTGTTGTTATTCTGTCTCTCTCTGTTCAAATAAACCTACCATTAAAATTACAGACTGATCATTTCTTTGTCAGTGGGCAAACGTGCAAAATCAGCAGGGGATCAAATAATTTTTTCCCTCACTGTACGCTTTGCCCTGCAAATAGACCTCAGAGTCACTTTAGGGCTCTTAACGATGGTTGTTATTGTTCTAAACTCTGCTTTTAACCCTGGGTAGAGTTGAGGTTTCAAACTTGTAATTTAGCAGCGTGGTTAGCACGGCTTTTTACCTAGGATTATAAAATTCTGCTTCAAAACAGGGTTAGTACTTTTTTACAGTGTTATGTACAGTGTACAGTGTGAAACAATGCTCTGCTGGAACATTAGACACCCGATCACAATAGCTCATGCCTCATGTCACGTAAAAAACAGGACACTTCTCAAAAAGGGCTCAGCAGTGTCAGGCGGCAAAACACTGAACAAGTTCATGCTGTTGTGAGGCACGAAATTATGGAAATTGGATATGAACAAATGCCTGGTCAACTAAGCAACAAGCTTAAAAAGATTACAAAGCTGTGAAACAGCAGACTTGTGATTTTTTTTCTCACTGATGTGAAAGCGTGAATAAAATCGTTAATTAAAGCATTTTGTCCAGTCATGGTTGTTGGTGCAAATATGAAAATAAGAATGTTTAGGAATGTACGGTGTGAAAAGTAAGATAATGAACATTTAAAGGATTAATTGTTTACTCTGAGCTAAGTTTAAGTCGTCTTTATTTTTCACATATTCGTACATTTCTGCACAGTGAAATTCTTTCTTCTCATATCCCATCCTTGGGGCTTGGGGTCAGAGCACAGGGTCAGCCTTAATACAGCACCCCTGGAGCAGGGTGGGTTGGGGGCCTTGCTCAAGGGCCCAACGGTGGCAGCTTGGCGGTGCTGGGGCTTGAAACAACCGAGAGCCTTAACCACTTGAGCTACCACAGCTCCTGTATGAGCTAAGTATGTGCAGTGTGACACGTTAAAACAACATGGCCCAGTATTCCATTTTACCTGGGGTTTAGAACAAGTGTGCAAAATCTCTTTTGTCATCAATCATCTCATCATTGTAGTTCTCAGTGTATAGAAAATTGAGGTGAAAGTATTCTCTGGGGATTCTATCTTATACATTACATGCCGACTGAAAAGGAAAAGATCCAGCATGTGAACGCAGGTTGTCACTCAAGACTGGAAGAGTATTGAAAATTGCATCATCACCCTCCAGAAATCTGTCTGAAAGTCCAGTGAAAGCACCCCTTAATGCATTACAGTTACCGTTTTGCTGCTTTGTAAGAGCTCTGAAAGGTTTAGCTGTTTTCCCCAGGGACCCTTTTAGTCTCTTCGATTATTAACAGTTCGTTCTAATTTCCCTGAAATGAGCAGAATCTGGAGTAATGAGGCAGAGCACGAGAGCTGGCTGCAGCACAGAGCAGCACACAGTCCAGCAAAACAGCCTGTGCATGGTGGAAATGTTGAAGGATAATTTAAATGAGATGCTTTCAATTATATGGAAATTATGGATAAAACGCATAGCACAGGAATGTTTTATGATATGAATTTATCCAGGTTATTGAATTTGAAAAAGTGTAAAGAAACATATAGAAAAGGTAAATATGGGCACATCTCTCTGTGTGAGAGAGGATAAGCGTTTTGTGTGTGTGTGTGTGTGTGTGTGTGATTGCATTTAGAGTATGTGGCAGCAACACAGACTGCAGACAGCTTTGCTCTGCCCGATTATCATAACTGTGTGAGGGATTCACTGGAGCTGAATGCAAACACAAAGCTCGGGAAGTGAGTGTGAAATTAAAGTGGAATTTACAACACCACCAACACGCCACATACACACATCAGCCAGCGAACAGAGTGTGCCTAATAGGATTTGCAGCTTAAGGAAGAGCGTGCTCTCTGTCACCTTCACTATAGAACCAGCATGTTTTATTATTCTCTCTCTCTCTCTCTCTCTCTCTTTTTCTCTCTCTCTCTCTCTCTCTCTCTCCCTCACTGTTATAATGATCTGCTCAATCAGCCTAATTTTAATTGAAGACTCTTTTAATAGCCTGCATAATCAGCGGAAGTTTAATTGAAGTACTACCCTAAAATGTCAGATGTTGCTGTTTACCTGTGTTTCAGTAATCCACTAGAACTGCATTCAATCATGAACAACACAGTTTTAATGGCTAGAGATAATTAATTGGCTTGAATATTACACAGTAATAAGAAAATCTACCAGCTTGCAAAATGAGCAGCAATATTTATTAGTAGATTAAATATGTATAATGAGGGGTCAAAAGCCTTAAGCTTGTTCGCTTTACAGAGAAGATTTAGTGCAGAGTTTACACATATGAATGTGTGATACATTTAAGCCTCAGATATGGATTATTTCATAAAATTCTGAATAATGGTCTGTGTTGAAAAAATAGAAGGCATCAATTAAAGGCAAAAATGACTCATTACGATGTGTGTGTGTGTGTGTATTATGATGATGATGATGATTATTATTATTCCTTTTTGTTTTGTTATCTTTTGCTATTTATTTATTTATTTATTTATTTATTTATTTATTTATTTATTTACCAGTGGTCTACTGAACATACTATTAGTATTATTATTTTATTTTTTATTTTTTTATTATTATTATTATTAGTAGTAGTAGTAGTAGTAGTAGTAGTACAAATTTATTACAAATTTTCTCTGCAGCAAGATGTATTAGAATAACATACTTTGTTTAATTGTTTTTTTTTTGCTTGATTTATGAGTAAATAATAAAGATAAGGCACAGGTGCATGGTTTATACTTATATTTGCCAAAAATCTTGCGGTGTAAGCTGTGTGTAATGTGTGTAGCATGTGTGTGTCAGCACGTTCCTCCAGCTGCTGTTCAGGTATTGAGTTTCTTGCAGGTTTCTTGGGGAAGGGAACTGAACTCAAACTGAATGCTATGGGAGCATGTGTGCTGTCTCATCCTAATGGATGTGTACAGTGAGGGATATTGATGAGAGGATGGATGGATGGATGTGAGCATGGATGGATGTGTGGGAGCATGCTAAAGGGTTCAGCAGAGCAAATTAACACTGAGTAAGGTTGAGAGGAGTCATTACCCAGGAGAGATAAGGCGAGATCAGTACACAGGTCAGCCATATTAAAGGTCTGTCTTTAAAGACGAACTTATTTACACAGCACCACACATTAGGTCCAGTCCTTACATGAGATTTGCTTCAGTCAGAAACTACTCATGAATCGTAAAACCATTTAATTAATGCCATCTTTTTCTGATGATATTTATTATATAATATAATAGATTATTAGTTACCGGTGTATGTGTTGCTTGGTAACAGTTGATTTTTCAGCATAGTGCTGAAGATTATCAGATCAGCATAAATTCTTTTTTACAGAACTGACCACTGTTTTTCCTTTGTTTTGTGAAAATATTGCACTGTCTCATCACCTCATAACAACAAACGGTACCATCTGTGCTTACAATGATCTTCAACTTGGTTTTGGTGTTTAGTGAGTAATTCACCTGTGGCCTATAAAGTTTAACCTGAATAAAAAAGCCTGAATTTATGAGATTAAAGACGTTTAATCTGTTTGTCTCATTCACCCTTAAGCCAAACGTTTAGTTTTTACTATTATCTCTTGGCATGTGCTTTTTTTTATATAGATATCACTTTTGGCTTTGCAAGACCAAACAAATCCTTTCAGGCCCAAAGCTGCCACACAGTCAGGCTGCATCATTCTATATATCTGTATTTCACAATCTAAGTGCAGTGAAACAGAACGAGACGAAGACGAGATGTCGTCCTCTGCTTCTTTACAAAACATTATTACATTTGGCAGACGCCCTTATCCAGAGCGACTTACATTTTATCACGTTTTTATACAACAGAGCATTTGAGGGTTAAGAGCATTGCTCTTATGTCTTAGCCACTTAGCTACCACATCCCTGTATTGATAACTTTAGGCTTACTTATGGTTGTTTGTCTAGTTCACGGATCTCCAACATGTCTCTTGTTAGCAGCTCACCTAAAGGTTCATAGAAAACCATGTACAAAATTGATAAAATCAAATTAGCTCAATAAACCCCCACCTCTTTCCGGTGTTGCACTGAAATCTTACAAATCGTACTCTTCTGCACGTACACACACACATCACACATCTTAATACAGCTGTTCGTCAATCAGTTTCACACACAGCTAGCACCAAGACCGTACATGCAAGCGTTATATAAACTTAAATCTATAAGAACAAATTAAAGTAGTTTGGATTCCCATTGCACATGCAAATAAATGCCATAAAAATACTATTATTTAACCACATAAAGTCTAATGCAATTTCAGGTCTCTGCTTTCAAAATTTGCCTTCAATATCAAATGTGTTCCCTTTATTACGAAAAGAGTCTTTATCAGTCTTGCTGAGGCCATCAAGGTATGTGCCATGGAACTTAAGTAACAATTTGCTGATAAATAACACAATCGATGCAAATGAAAGAAATCTGAGTAGTAACATTATGGTTTATGGCAATAAGCTAGGTAAATAAATGTTACTAATAATATAACACGAGTAGCTCTTGGTCACCTTCATTTTGTCAAAGTAGCTCTCGGAGGAAAAAAAGATGGAGACCCCTGGTCTAGTAAACATAAACAATGACGGAATCTTATGTCAAACTCCCGTACGATTCCTACTTTTTATATTCCCTGGTGTGGAGTTTCCTGTTTGTGTCTGTTGTCACTCATTTCTATGTATGTTTGCTTATTTTCCAGAGAGTCTCCTTGATGACTTTTTGCTGACGTATCCAGTGTTCATGTCTACCAGTGACCTTTGCCAAGCGCTTCTTGGACAATATCCTTTTCTAAACCTTATACATTTATATTTACATTTACGACATTTGGCAGATGCTCTCATCCAGAGTGACTTACAGAAGTGCTTTCAAGTCTCTATAAATAAATACATCATGATACTGGTTCACTAGGTTATGGACTAAGAACACCATCAGTCTATAAACTCTGTTAGGAGAGCAATGAATGCATAGGCAAATTTTTTGTTTTGTTTTATTAAAGAGGAAGTGGTAAGTCTATAGACGTTGTTCCATCTAAAACAGGGATGACCAATCTTATTCACAAAGGGACTGTGTGGGGTCAGGTTTTCATTCCAACAGACAAAGCCAAGATCAGGTGTAGCTCCTGCTTGATTGGAATGAAAACCTGCACCCACACCAGCCCTTTGTGGAGATGATCTTGGACACCCCTGGTCTAAAGTCTCTTCAAGACTGTTCAGACATCTTGGGGAAGTTCATTTGATGCACCTTGGCTTTGCACTCCGTGCCTTCCTCGTACCCTGTAAGAAGGTGTGACCAGTCAAGCAGCAAGAGACGCTAACAATCTCTGTAGCTGCCTTGACTCTTACGCTCTTATGCTGTAGGTCATGAGTATTTTAATGGAAGCAGTCTTGTTTAAACACAATTTGCATATCTAATCAGACTACACAGGGTTTCTGTGTGAGACGCCGTGTGCATGTTTAATGACGCATAGGTTACTTCCAGGCTTTCCCCACTTCCAGTCTGCAGTGTTTGTCTGAAAGTGCTGAGAGCATGCCATTAAATCTGCACTCTTCTCAGTCATGTGGTACACAGGACGCACCCTCAGGCTCTCCCAAATCTTTGCTAGCGTTTGTGTAGAAGCACGTTCTCTCTTTATGATGCCTTTATGCTTTGACGCCTTAACCGCTCTGTCGTCCACCTATTGTTTGAAGCGAGGCAGGACGAAGAACGAGGCGAAAGAGACACTGCTGAGGAAGCGCAAAGTCCTGCACCTTCTTTCCCAGTGGATCACACTCTGCCGTGACACGCTGCAGGATGGCGAACACACCAAAGTGTTTATGAAGGTAAACGCGGTTAATCAGTGAAAATCTCACAGCTCCCAGAGTTCAGTGTTGTTAACACCAGATGCGGAGACACAGCATGTTTGGTTAATGAGGTGAGGCCATGTGGAAATGTAAATGTAGCTTGGGGTTTCAGTCTCATATTGTTTGCCAAATGAGTGTTACAGTGCTAAACAAACAGCATGGCACTTCCCATCGACTGCAGTCACGCCTAAAGTGCAAGGTGGGGGGGACTTGTCTCACTGTTACAGATGCTGTATCGCTACGTTCTGGATGACCTTTATGAATTCCCAACTCTGGAGAACGAGGTGAAAGAGCTCCAGAAACTTCTCCGCATGCAGCGCAGACAGTAAGTGCTCTCCATTCCACTGAGCTGTGGAGAACACAACACAAACAACGCCTCCTTTAAAGCTATAATTTGCGCCATGGTGTTTTTCAAACCAGTCTAAATCAGGACAGATGTGTTTCAGTGTATTAACTACATACTTAACGGCAGAGCAGGGGCACTGGATACAGATTAATGTCAGTCTTCAGTCTTCTTCAACAAGCGAGTCTATTCATAGCATCAGAAAGAGAATCATTTCTGAATGACTCATGCTAAGATGTTGAAGATTTCCAGAATGTCTGTAGTCTGGGAGACGAGATGAGAAAAAGCAGAATTTCTCTGAAGAATCAAGAAACAGAAATAGCATGAGGAGAAAAAAACCTCTATTCATTCTCTCTCTCTCTTTTTTTTTTATCCTGTCCTCATTCAACCCCTGTGTATTTGTACTCTGCATGAGAAACATTTAATTCATGCATGTTTTTTCAAAACCACTTTTACGAGTACAGTGGTGTTCGATTCAGTTGCTGAATGAATGAATAAATGAATAAACAAATAAATTATTCTATCAACAGAAATCTGATATAAAATTAGTCAAAGCACTTTTGGGATAAACGTTATACAGAATTGTAGTGTTTGAAGATAACACCATATATTAGAAGCTTTTGAACAAGAACATGGAAATCAGAAATGGGTTTAATATCACCATTTCCTTTGAAGATAGAAACATAGGAACCGAAAAATACCTGTGAAGCACTACAAATTCTTAAAGTCCTGAAATTCTACTTTCATATGAGGCATTAAGCACCACTGTGGAGTGTAATATGATAAAGAAATTCAATGCTGAACTTCTGGGAAAGTGTTAATAAGCACAGGTGAAGAGCAGAAGGAATAAACCATGCCTGCTTACTCAAGTGCACGGTTTAATAACTACATAATAACTACAGAAATTAATGCTGGTCTTTCCCATTTTTTTTCCACATTCATTTCCAACATGTATCAAAGTGCTTTCATAGATATGGATGATGATGTAATGCTCTGCTGGATTAACCTCCTACACTCCTTTCGGCTGCACCAATTTCTCTCCTCCCCTTTCCACCAACACACCACCAAAGCGCCGGTGTGTCAGCTGATCCGCAGCCAATCACTCACGGCTAGAAGGCCAGTCAGCAGCTCCACAGAGGCTTTGTGTTTATTTGAGACGTGTTTATTCGGAGACTTCCTCACTACGCCCATTTCCACCGTGACTAGTCAGGCTGTGTGTCAGTCGGCATAAGGTTATTGATAAGAACCAGTAAATAAAATACACACCACAGATGTGTGGCAATAATGTTTTTTTTCTCTTGTAGTCTTTGGCATATAAATGAATGTTGTTAATCAGGCACAGTGCCAGTTATTTATGTAAGATGTTACTGCTTGATTGGGGATGATATGAACTGTACTGATTGAATACCCCAGAGCTCTTGAATGCTTGATTCTGATTGGTCAGATTAATAAAAACAGCATGACAGACAGTGGCTAGGCTGCAAGGTTTATATCAATGTACTAATACATTATTGTTTCTATATCAACAACTTACAGATGGATTTTGTTTTATCTCGGATTAAAAATGTGTGTAATTGCAAGGAAATGTTAATTTAACGTTTATGGAAGGAGGCTCCAGTGCCAGATCAGTCAAAAAAAAAAAAAAAGTTTTCTGACACTGGAATGTCTTCAGGATGGCAACCTTCATTGTATCTCACTCTCACTCTTAGAACAAGCTTCATGTTTGTCTTGTTAAAAACAAAAAGAGATGCTGGCAAAGGAGCTATATTGGTTATTGGAGCTATAACAAGATAAAACAGATAAAATGTGTGTATGAAATGGTTATTGTTAGCCAGTTACTGTGGGGATTGATGCGGTGTAAAAGAATTAAAACACCAGCATGCATTCAGTTAGCGTAAAATAATAATAATCCAGCACGGGTTCATGTTCATACTGAGCCGCATGACACCACACCATCATTATTGTAATAATGTCTATAATAGCATACCATTTTGTGCTGTATTCCATATGACTTATCCTAGCGTACCCTCTTCTAACACTTGATTATCATACAGATTTGTGTGTGAATTGCTTTATCTGCACACTGCAGTCCCAGTGATGATTATAATGTCATTAATACACTCACAAAATGGAGAACAGAATAAAAGCCTTGTTGTGATGAACGTCTTTTTTCTTATGATATCTCTCTCTCTCTCTCTCTCTCTCCTGCCTCAGCACGGTGGATGAGTATTCTCCTCAGAGAAAGGTGAGTTAACCCACACGCATGTTCTCTGCTCTGATGAACACAGATGTTGTCGAATCTAAAGGTTGATGCTGTGTATTCAGAATGATTACTTAAATGTGAATTATTAGGGTGATTCCATGATTTGGGATGTCAATTTATCCCTTATAGCTCCTTTTTTTTTTATTATTTATTTATTTAATTTTGGCACACTGATTTTCCAAGACAACATTCCATTAACCAAGCGAAAATGTGTTATGTCTCAGACAAGAATATTTTGCTCTTAAATGAACAGGATTTAATGTAACAGTGTTGAGTTTTCATAGCATAGAATTAGCAAGTACACAAAATGCGGTGAACTAGAATCCATGGTTATAACGTAAAGACAATGAAAATAATGACATTCTAGTGATACCTAAAATAATCATAATAATAATAATAAATACAAAAATAAATCTACAATAAAATAAATAATAATAAAATTATTTTTTTAATTTATTTATTTCAAAGGATGTCACTAGTCAGTATAATGATATCAGTGAAAATAAAGGAAAAAAGTATAAAAGGCTCTTGCCATGATTTTCAGGATTCTAATTCAGTTTATTGGCATAAACTATTGGTATCGGCGTCACATTACATGACTGTAGAAAGGACATTGTTCATAATTACAGCCTCTAGTTTATATTTATGCCACATTTGCTATAGTGCATTATGAACCTCCTGCAGCTCTTACTTTGAGCCGTGTCTGATTTTTGTCTTACAATCATTATCCCCAATGCTCCTTTTTCCTCCCTTTGTCAGAATAAAGCACTTTTCCACCAACTGAGCCTGAAAGAGACGTGGCAGCCTACCCGAACGGCCCAGAGGCAGAATAAGGAAGGTAGGCTTATGAAATATTCCCTCTTATTTCTATCTTCTGGCTCCCTGTGTGTGTGTGTCCTTCAACAACAACAATCTATGCAGAGTTTTATGTACACACAACTGCAACCGAACATCAGTTTATAATCGATTATGTAAGTGTAATGAGTGCTCTCTGGAGGATGTATGTATCTGTATATGTGTATGTGTTCTCAGTTCTGTGTCACGTGTATGTGACCATGGACTCCTACGTGAGTGTGAGGACACACAGTGAGGTAACGGTGCAGGAACTGCTGGCTGCAGTGGCTGAGAGATTAGAGTGTGCAGAGGACGACATGGTGCTGGTGGCTGTCAACTACTCCAGAGGTACAAATCTACACCATTAAAACAGCTACATTAGCTAAATGTGTCATTAGTTCACCCCTATATCAGATATGGCAGGTGTGTGTGTGTGTGTGTGTGTGTGTGTGTGTGTTAGTTGAGAAGTTTTAAACTGGACTGCCCTCTGCTGGAGAATATTGAGAATGTGTTTCCCTTCTGTGTGTGTGTGTGTGTGTGTGTGTGTGCACCTCTGTCCTCAGGGAAGGAGCTGCTCCAGCCACAACAGTGTGTGTACTCAGACTCCCTTGGTGCTGTGAGCAGGCTGTGTGTGTGCAGGAGAGACCTGCCAGAGATCACGGTAAGAGTCAATTGCTTTGTGTTCTACACTGAAGTACATGCTGTACACTACTGAGCTGCTCACTGACCGCGTCTCTCACGCGACGTCCAACCAGAACCTCGTGACAGATAATGGACAGATGCAACAGCCAGCAGTCAGGATGCTGAGTATGAACACATGGGACATAGCAGTGGCTCTGACTAACTGTGACTGGAGTTTCTTCAGAAATCTACAGGAGGTATGATAAGTCTGACAGCACACACACACACACACTCTCTCTCTCTCTCTCTCTCTCACACACACACACACATTCTCTCTTTCTTACACACACACAGACACACACACTCACTCTTTCTCTGTATTATCATGCAATTAAATCTTACAGATTCCTTTCTTCATTTTTTTTATTTTAACAGTAACTTTTTTATTTTCCAGATATTACATTTTTCCCCCCTTTTAAATTTTTTTTTAAACCTATTATCCACAAAATTTCCCATCTTAAAGTTACACTGAATCACTGACTTTTTATTCGTTATGAAACATATTTATTGTGTTTTGCTGTACACTGTACACAAAAGCTGTGTGTCAAAATGATTCACAGTGCTCTGTCTGGTGCAGTTTGTATGGAAAGTACCATTAACATTATGGTAAGTTGGCCTATTTTTTGGCCAATAAGAGGAGCATGCTTCACCATATCAACAGTCAACATCCTTGACTGAAGTGTACCACTGAACTGCTGATTTCTAATTGGTGCTTATATCACTGTGCTCATTCTGGCATCATTCAGTTTCTATAGTGACACTTTACACAGGATTAGGAATGACAAACACTCCACATAAACAGATTAAAAGTAGATGTAATTGTTAATATGGTGCAATTTTTTATGAGGTGATGTTTATTTAGCATTTTTCGGGAGGAGTGTCCAGTGCTTTGAAACCGTCGGAGGTAAAACTGTAGCTTTAAACACAGGAAGAGCGTTCAGGACAGAAGCTTTTGCTGTTTTTCCGGCTGCATTTATTTCTTAGCAAGTATAAGAGAAAGCAGAGAGGCTGCCAGTGAGCTAAAAACTTTCTGCAGCTGTTATAACAGGAACTAACGTGTTTACACAATATTTTATGTAAATATAAATGGATAAATGTTAAAAAAATATCGTTGGCAAACTACACATTTCATTATTTGCATATTAGATAAGAATGATCTTCTACACTGTTTCATCTTTTCTTTTGTGTCTGTGCAGCAAGAACTGGTTTATTTCACACTGAGCCGCGATTCTTGCTCTGGCCACACGGCGGCGCTGGAGCTGCTGCTTCAGCGCTGTAACGAGGTACAGCAGTGGGTGATGACTGAAGTGCTGCTCTGCCCCACGCTCTGCAAACGTGTGCAGCTCTTTAAGAAGTTCATCAAGATCGCAGCCCAGTGAGTAAACCTTCAGTGCACAACTCTAATGTTATTCATCTACCATGTATGCAACATATAAACCTCTGGAGCTTAGTATAGACAGCACTTTGATTGAGAAATCTTTTATTCTACAAAAATATGTTTTATATAAACATTTACTGACGTTCAAACAACTGCTCTTAGAGTTCACTCATAGGTTTAATTAAGCAAGGTTTGGGTTTTAGGCGGAAACACTATTAGATACACTGATCAGGCATAACGTTATGACCACCTGCCTAATATTGTGTTGGTCCCACTTTTGCCGGCAAAACAGCCCTGACCTCTCAAGGCATGGTCTCCACTACATCCCTGAAGGTGTACTGTGGTATCTGGCACCAAGATTTTAGCACCAGATCCTTTATAGGACTTTAGGATACTTTTGATAGATATTGACCACTGCAGACCAGGAACACCCAACAAGAGCTGCAGTTTTGGAGATGCTCTGATCCAGTCATCTAGCCATCACAATTTGGCTCTTCGTCAAACTCGCGCAAATCCTTACGCTTGTCCATTTTTCCTGCTTCTAACACATCAACTTTGAAGATAAAATGTTCACTTGCTGCCTAATATATCCCACCCACTAACAGGTGCCATGATGAGGAGATGATCAGTGTTATTCACTTCACCTCTCACTGCTCATAATGTTATGCCTGATTTGTTTATTATAGCATAGCATTGACTCAGGCCTCTGGTTCTAGTTACTAGTACTAATCCCAGCAATAGCGATGCAAGAAATTAGTTCTAAACACAAGCAAATTTTATGGACAAAAATGACAAATGTTTTGAAATAAAACATCAAACCAGTGTCTTGAGGGTTTGCTTATTGGTATAAGCAGAATAACTGACTGAATTATTAGAAAAATAATGGCATAACAGCCATTACCACCTCTGTTGAAAATAATTCAACATCCCATCATTTGTTATTCTTTACTCATGTAGTCTTATGTAATAATAATTTTTCTAAGCGATTCATATTTGTGTGTTTCTCACCACTGCAGCTGTAAAGCACAAAGGAACCTGAACTCATTCTTTGCCATTATAATGGGTTTGAACACTCCAGCTGTCAGCCGACTGACTCAGACGTGGGAGGTAAGATCTCCCAGTCAATGCCTACCACAGGTGCTCTTCCATTTATTTACTTTATTTCTTTTAAAAATCTCACGATCTTTCCTGCCATTTTTAGAAAGTTCCTGGAAAATTCAAAAAGCTGTTCTCCGAGCTCGAGAGCTTGACAGTAAGTAAAGTGTTCAGTGACCTTACATAATACTATCAGTGCATCAGTGTTGCTGCACATGACATCCATATACCACCATTCACTTCAGTCCATAAATGAGCACACACACACACACACCTTAATATAGAGTGTTACATCAAAAAAAAATAATGCTGTGTATTTTCAGGACCCATCCTTCAACCACAAAGCCTACAGGGATGCCTTCAAAAAGATGAAGTGTCCCAAAATCCCTTTCCTACCTCTGCTACTGAAAGGTAACATTCATCTCACACATAAAATACTGCTCTGTGGTGTAGAGTTTGGAGCCCTAAACAAACCTTTTTTGTTCCTCCTAGATATTACATTCATTCACGAGGGAAACAAAACATTTCTGGATAATCTGGTCAACTTTGAGAAACTGGTATGTCACGTTATAGCAAAACCGTAATCAATCACTTATTCACACACTGCTCAGCACAACCCACTTACTACCGATGTGACTGATGTGAAACTGTTCTTTACTCCACATTCCAGCACATGATGGCAGACATGGTGCGAGTCATTAGACACTGTCAGACAGACCACATGGGTAAGCACCAGCGCTGAATGTTTGACCAATTTTAAGTGAATCCTAGCAAAGGAATGTCGAAATCTGTCAGTGACTGCTGATGGAACAACAGGTGGAAAAGATAAAAGTGAAGAGTGTCACAGAGAGACTGAAATTTAATGCCACTGATTAATGATTTTCAGTCTACGTTAATAATAAAGCACCTTACTGTAACACTGTATGAAGAATAAGCAAGAAGTCAGTCTGTGATTTAAATCTTTTGATTTGTTCACACTTAAAATCATTTTGCTGTCTTTAAGGACACATGTTGACCCAGAAGGAGAGTCCCGATGTCAAAGCCTACATCAACTATCTACACATCATCGACAATCAGCAGACTCTGTTTGAGCTTTCACACAGACTAGAGACAAAGGTCTAGGACACATGTGTGTGTGTTTGTTCATTCATGTGTATCAATGACTAATGAGAAGAAGATGGTGCCATGATCCCTCTCACAAGACACTGAGAAGGAGGCACAATTAACATGCACAGCCACAAGGGGGAGAGGCTGAGCCTCGCAGACTGCACAGATCACAGGAGGAGAGTCACGACGAGCCAAGGACCTTCAACTTCAGCAAGTGCATACATGTGTCATGGCCCTGAAGAATGTGGGACGGCTATTACCCTAGCCAAGGCAATAAAAGGTATTTCACATCGGATACGGAGTACACTGGATGCTGATTAACAAGCCTGAACCCAAGCCTATGACTTAAACATCTCAGTCTCAGTTTATGTTATGGTTGTGTGATGCTTTGTGATGATCATAGGAAACTATTTCAATCTTAGACAATCAGAAAAACAAATCAAATGACAACGGTCTTTGCTGTATCTGGATTATTTTCAGGACTTAGCAATAGTAGCAACAGAAGTAACCGGTATCAGTGTAATTAGCAACATACAAGTGACACCAAAAAAAAAAAAAAAAAAGAGATTCATTACAAAATTTAGCATAATGGTTTTACCCATCATGCATCAGAGTTACACTATGAGAGCAGAGCAGAATTTTACTAAGCCGATTCCTTGCAGCTGAGATTTACATCTTCTGCTGATTAGTTCAGTATTAGTACAGTAAGGAGGAAGGTCTTCACCTCAGAACTGCAGTGTGTGTGTGGTGTGTTTCAAACCATACCGGTCTATATGATTCGGCTGTGCCGCTGACTGACCGGTACTGAATGTGCATGTTTAATAGACGTGTAAACATTGTAAATACATTAAATTAATTTTCTGGGTTTTTTTTTTGTTAACTGACAGCAAAGCAATACATTTGTGTTTATGCCCCCATGAAGCATCATGCAAGCAAGTATGATAATTTGCCTTTTTTTTTTTAAGTCAATTTATTTTAAAACCATTGGAAAAAAAAAGAAATTAAAACTTAGGACTGTTACATCATTGCTCATGTCTTTATTTTTCCTGTCTTGGTGATGGTTTCAGGCTTCAAAGGTACTCTCTAAGCACACTTGCTCACTGCCTGAGTGGATTACTGAAGTCTATTATAGCTCTCGCTTGAAATGAAACACTTATAATGGGTAGTGAAATCTCAAGAAGAAAAAAAATCCTACGTGAGTGACACATCGGGGCTTGTAGGAGGCCACAAGAGGAAAAAAAGCACATTCCATACGCATTGTAACAGTCAGCTTGCTTACTGTTTGTCTCAGCTGGAGCAGGAGCCTAAATGGCTGACCAGATGCTGTGACAGAACCCCCTGCTGTGCCATTACTGCCTGCTGGGAGCATGCTGCAGCTTACTGAGAGAAGAGGCACTGTGGTACGGCCTACTCAAACCTATCATTTCCTCCCCGCTCTGCTGATCTATCATTTCCCCGTCCTTTTAACGGAGCCTTGACATACTCGGCGGCTGTGGGAAGATTGCACAAACAATCCGTATCTCTCACACACACGAGCTAATGAACCTGTTATATTATATTAGCTGTAGAATTTAATATTGCACTCATTCAGTGAAAGTCAAACAGTCCTCATTTACAAGTCATCAGTTGCATCATGTTAGAATTGAAGGATTTTTGTCTTTATTATTAAATGGTACAAAATTGAGGATATAAAACATGAAAACATATCGCATGCAATAGACCAGAAAACTACGAAAAGTGTAAAACTGCTTAAATTAAAAATACAGCACTTCATTAAACCTCAGATTTTTTTCAACCATCTTCAGCTTGACAATGGTACAATTACGAAGCACTTAAGTACCTCTCGGTAATGTAGATAAAGTACCATGGGCTGTTCTCTCACACAGACAGCAGTAGGGACACTCCTGCCAGCACCCACTTGGCAGGCGGGTGTCGTGTTTTAAGGTGGAAGCTCCAGATGAAGCTGGAACCACGCAGCTTGGTTCGGTACACTGGGCATTCGTAGGTGTTATTCAGCTCCAGCTTGTCAGCAGGTACTGCGCGGATATATAGCACGGGCATGGCTGGGGTCAGGTCCTTTAGCACAGCCTCTGATAGAACCCCTGCTGAGGTATCCCATCGAGCACCTGGCGGAGACGCAGAGAAAATCAGAGCTGACCACAAAACTACATATTCAACATCAGCTTCTACAGAAACTTATCAGGGTTTATTAGATAACCTGACCTTCTCACTTACCCTCGATATAGAGCCCATGAACGTATGCTCCTTCTCGAGGTGGGTGGCCATAGTCATCCTTTGTCTTCTTAGTCACATCCACGGACAAAGCCATCTTGTCAAGTGGCCACTTGTTCTTACGGGCTATGCCCTGCATGATCGCTGGAACATAAAAGGCATGGCTGGAACTTTGTGTGTGTGTGTGTGTGTGTAGGTGTGTGAGTAGGCATGTTTTCCAATTTATGATGACCAAATGCCCCATAATGATAGGATTCCGAAAACAACCCTGACTTGACAGACTGGAAATTGGTTATTTGAGCATATTTCAACCTGAAGCAAACTTCAAACTAAAATTTTAAAATCAAGTATGCCCCAAAAGTGAAATGGGAAAATCTCCAATGAAAGATGACCTGTGTCCCTTTTTGACCTAATCTACTTACAGTGAAAAAATATTACTGCCCAACTTTAAAAACTTACACTGATCAGGCATAACATTATGACCACCTGCCTGATATTGTGGTGTCCCCCTTTTGCTGCCAAAACAGCCCTGACCCATCATGCACTGTGTATTCTGACACCTTTCTATCAGAACCAGCATTAACTTCTTCAGCAATTTCAGCAACAGTAGCTTGTCTGTTGGATCGGATCACACAGGCCAGCCTTTGCTCCCCACGTGCATCAATGAGCCTTGGCCGCCCATGACCCTGTCGCCGGTTCACCACTGTTCCTTCCTTGGACCACTTTTGATAGATACTGACCACTGCAGACCGGGAACACCCCACAAGAGCTGCAGTTTTGGAGATGCTCTGATCCAGTCGTCTAGCCATCACAAAATGTTCACTTGCTGCCTAATATATCCCACCCACTAACAGGTGCCATGATGAGGAGATAATCAGTGTTATTCACTTCACCTCTCAGTGCTCATAATGTTATGCCTGATCGGTGTATTTATTTATTCTTTTATTCTTTTTTTAAGTTGAAAAATTGAGCCAAGGTTAAGGTTTAAGTGTTTAGAATTATGTCACTACAATAATACATGATATATCGTGGGCATTAAATATCCCCACAATATTATCTAAAACTTTTGACTTTGTAAGGAGGTCACAATGAAGAAAACTAATAATGATAATGGAAGGTCATCACGGGGATAGGAAGACAAACGTGTGTGTGTGTGTGCTACTTGTTCACCGGTCAGGAAAGACTGTGGGCTGAACAGTCCAGAGAGCCACACCACAGCCGGAAGCACAAAGTCCTGAGTCCAGGTGTCCAGCTCTCGACACTGACTGATAACATCGCTAAACCTGGCATAATTTAAAACACACCGTACTTTAACTGAAGCGTCCTCTATTCGCATTCTCCCTGATACATTTCTAATATAAAAAAACATATTAATGTAGTCTGTACCACTGTGCCAGTGTGTTTGTAGAAGGGTAAGTCAGTCGGCTCCAGCTTTCAGGGACTCGGTTGTAGTAAAGTGCTGTCTGCAGAGTCTCCATGTCAGGAGAGATGCTTAACTCACCCTAAGAGAAAGAAAATACAGTAAACAGATTATATCCAAAAGGTTGTGAGAAATAATATTAATTTTTCACCATAGAAACTGCAAACACTGTCAAATACACTCGTATAATAATGTATGTATAATATATAATATAATAATGTATAATAAATGTCTATATAAAATAGACAGATAGATAAAAGCTTGCATCTAGCGAGTCCTTCAGTGAGAATCACAGAATCTGTTTCAGAAGATTATTGAGGTACCTTCAGGGCCAGGTCCAGCTGTGTGAGAGAGCTGTAGATCTCAGATATCAGTAGGTTCATGCGCTCACACTCCTGTAAACAGAGCAGAACCAACGGACTGCGCTCTGATGTCTTCCCCAGCAGCTCTGACATGCTGTATTTCTCAGGCAGCTTCTCCAGAACATCATCAAGCACACTTTTCACCTGAAGTTTAATTAACATGATTATAATGGGGATTTATTAGATATTAAGTTAATTATAAAAATTGCTGCTAAAAGCAACACAGTAGGAACAGGAGAGATGAGGGTCTCAGACCTTCTCCTCCACACTCTGTGCTGCTTCCTCTCCCGCTGAGTCTCGGCACTGCAGTTCTAACAGTGTGTTAAAGAGAGCGTTGGATGTGCTGGTCATAAACTCGATCTCTGCATTGGGATGCAAGCCGTAAAGACTTGGATTTTCCTCTGGCAACCTCTCATCCACATAACTGTGATAGCCGGCATAGTCCAGATCAGGAGGAAGTAAGAAGCCAGGGCAGAGGAACAGCTCTCCTTCAAACTGAAACGTGAAACATAAACACATAACCAGCCATAACCATGATAACATTCATATCAACTGTACTTTTTTCACTTTAGTCATTTACTACACACAATGAAGTATCAATCTGCACAAATATGTAAACTATATAAAGACTACACGCACAAGATTCTGAGCTCTGAAGCTCAGATCCGATCTCTCAGTGTTTCTAAGTGACTCATAAGTGTCAGCTTTTTCCCGCGGGACATTTCTTGTTGTTGGACGAGGACACCAGCAATATGAGCTTGCGGAGATTTGAATTAAGAAACCCATGAATTTTGAATATCTCATCATGGTCACCTGTCAATCAAATCTAGGTTTACATCTGAATGATTTGAAAAGATTAGATTTTTTTTGTATTCACATGACTCTAGCAAAATAAACCTCACCAAAATGTACAATGCAATTTAATTTACCTCCATTTTTTTATATTCTGTATCTTATGTCTCAGCCAGTGGTTGTATTTTTTAGATTTTCTGCTCTTTCCCCAGTCACAAAATATTACATGTCTAATCTTTTACGAGTTTCAAATTTCATCAGATAAAAGCTGGTGTTGGATTATGGGATCTTAATGCAGGAGTGTGCACACTTTAACTCACTTTAGAGCAGGCCTGATCACTACAGAGAGCTATAAAAGTGAGTATATCATCAATTCAATATCTTTTAGAAACATAAGCAAAACATTTTTTTTAATGTAATACAATAAGACGCCACTAGGTGCCACCAGGCAACCAATCAATTATACGATCTTTTACCTCCAAACTTTAAGACTTCCCTTAAACTTTCTTGCATCTTATTAGCCCAAGACATATTTGAAGACATATAATTAAGTCTAATAATAGTAATAAAAAAAGATTTTTTTTGACTATCATCAGCCAAAGGACTGATTGCGTTAGTCAATTATAAATCAAACATAAACAAAACATTTAAATGACTTAAATCCACGTCCACTCAGTGAACCCTGACCCCAACATAGCAGAAAGATCTTAACACGGTGCTTATAGCTCTTGTAGAATTGTAGCATTATGATTAACACCACCTTTTTTGGCGGCATTTTCCCTTCAACACATACATACAGTATGTACATAAGTACCTCAGTGCTTTATTATTTATTTATTAAATATACTAAAATATTTATTGAATATATTTGTATAAAAGTTCTATATAAGTTATAAGTAATATAAAAGTTCGAAAGCATATTGAAGGATTTCATGCTGGATTTCTTTCAGGTTCTGACTGGACACTTCTCAGAGCATGGTGATTAAACTGTACAACACATAGAGCAGCTTTGGAATTGCACAATAAGCAAAATAATACATACGCATAGACGCTAATACTCTTTTATAATTATTCTATTGAACAATTGCTCTAAATTCTGGATTTCATTAAAATGAAGGCTGTCATATATATAAAATATTTCCAAGAACAACACCAAAATTATATGATTTAGAATAAAATGAAAAATGGAACTATATCAAGAATATAATAAATTATACAATAGCAAATGATATTATAATAAATTATAAATAATCATTATAATTAGAATAATTCATTTTTACCATCTTTGGATTAAAGAGCTCCTGTATATATGTGCGACAGAGTCTCCGATCCCAGTCATCAGTGATGTGTCCTCCATACATGATCTCTCCTACCAGATAACACAGATCCTCCCACGGCACCTCAACCGGACAAGAACAAACACAATTAGCTTTATATTACTGCAATCATAACATGCCCCAATCTCTTGTATGCATTTACTTTGTCATTATAACTTTTCATAAAATATATATGATACAAATATATATATGTATGATATATGAGAACTGTTTATATGGTAATTTCACACTATTTTTTTTTGTGTGTGTGTGTGGAGCAGTCCTCATACTTTCAAAGTGTGTTGTGATCTGACAGCTAGTCATCAGATCATAGTGGGATAGTGTGACAAAAAATAAATAAATAAAACATCCACAGTGATGTGGGCGTCTGAAGGAGAGAAAAGAGTGTGAGTGCAAACCTCAGAGCTGATGACAGAAGCTGGAAGTTCACAGTCATTTGTATCTGTATTGTTTTGCAAATTGCTTCCTTCATCAGGCCTAATTGCAGTGATCACTTATGGAGTGGTGCGAGATGTCACGCGCAGTGTGTGTAATTACATTTAGCGTGACGCTTCATTGGCCGCCTAATGAATCCCCTGTATATGCACGTACAGGTTAGTGTTTGGTTAACATAATGAAGGACATTCGTTTCTTGGGTTTTTTTTTTTTTTTGAAGGGAGGGGAAATTGTGCTGGCAGGATAATTGTTTGTGACCAGCGTGATGCAGAGAAGAGGGAAAAAAACATGTTTTGAGATCTCACAGAAACACTGAGACTGACTCGTTCTCTCTCAGGTGGGATAGTAAAATCCATGTCATTTGCCGTAGAAGGCATTTTTCATCACACTATTTAAAAGATAAATAACAAGAACACATCGTCTCAGTGTTCAGTATCTAAGCTGTACTTACTTTTGAATTAACCTCCAGGTAGTTATACAGCACGTTAATGGAGACGGTGAGGTCTCCAATGTTAAACGGGTAGCAACGATTCCAACCCTGAGACCCAAACTTCCTCCTCTCGCTGACGCAGGCATGGAAATAGCAGAGAGAGAACAGGAGTGCTTTAAACTCCTGCTCATGTGAACACATCTCCAACGTTTCCTAACAGCAGAGAGACAGAAATTTACTAGAGGCTGCATGAAACAAACTGGCATTAATAAGCATGCACATAAGTTCCTCCAACATGTAATATACTGTAATTAATAAAATACCTAAACAAATATAAACAGGAGTTGCAAATGTGTCTGAACATGGGTGTATTTGAAAAGACATTTTATAACTTGGTGTCCTGGGAAAAGCTTTGACGTGGCCAGATTTTGTCATATTAGATGTAAATACTGAAAACTACACATATTTCTGAATTTAAATGTTTCTCTTGTGCGTTTATATCAACCAAGGGTAATGTAATTTAACATTTTATAGTTAAGACTGTTTATCCCCAATTCCAGTGTGATTTCACAACCTAGTCTGTGTGGAATAAAATATGAAAAAACATGACTGCCAAATGCCAGAATTATAAATTTAGAAGAGAAAAAGAGTTTGATTGACACTTCCTGCATTTAAACACAAGTATTGTTGTCTCTTGGCTACACTGGTCTCTGCAAATACTAACACTGATAGGGAAATAACTCAAATCCATTCTATTTTGTAGACTAAATTACTACAGAGTGTCTAGGTCTTTTCTCTCCTCTGGGTTGACGTCTTATGGCATGATTTCTGCATGTCATGTAAGTATTGAAAACCTTGATCAAACTGTAATAGAATCTGGCAAGGTTTCAGACACCTTTAGATAGCCTTTTAAAGTAGCCTGAAAGCAGGATCTTCACAGGCAGGCAGTCAAGGTAAGGATAGAATAGCTTACATTTAAACACTACCCCACACATATCAGTCTTAGTCCTAGTTTTTCATGGAGCTTCTAATCTCTGGCTGGTGCTCTCTGACCTGGCTGAAGTTGTGCAGGGCAGCATGCAGGCTGGCATTCATGCCTGTGGGTGGTTCATTGGTCAGTTTGAGTGCGTTTTCCAGGATGCCTCTGGGAATGATGTGCTCCTCAGGGCTGGGAGCAGGTTGTCCACTCATGAACACTCTGTACTGCGGGTGAGCTTTACGCCCTGTACTCTCCAAAAGACCTTCCAGATGACCCAGCCAACGCTCCACTAAATGCACATTCTGATAAAAAAAAAAAAAAAGATCATTGCATGGGCTTGGGAAATGGATCTTGATGCAGTCTGATGGACTTACAGGACCTACCATAAACACTAAAAGGAAGAGCTGAAAAAGAGTGGTATAGTACCTGTAGAATGACCCAGTGGCCTTTTGTAGCTGCCATTTCTAGAGCTTTCTCAGCCACACTCTCCTGGCCCTGTCCCAGTGAGATGTTATGAAGGTTCCCCCGGTCTATGGAGAACCCCAGCTTCAGCCCTACACATCAGATTCACACACAAAACATAGTTGAAGGAGCAGTTTGTTATGTTTTGCAATAAAAAAGCCACTGTGTATGTAATCCTGACAAATTTCCTTTTATAACCCCACTAATTCTGCCTACTTCCCAACTAGAAAAAATGTAAACATTATCCTGAAATGAAGCTAGACCTGTGAACTATATGCAATATTACATGCTACAATATTAAAGTTTCTTCACCATATCTTTAAAATTGTATAATTACAATAGGACTAGAAATACTTTTTTATAGCACATACCGAGTGTTTCAACATCTTTCAGTGGGTTGACTCCAGGAGACAGGATAAAGAAGACAGGTGTTGAAGGACAGCTCTCCTCATAAGACTTCTCAAACTCTACCCTGGCTGTTTCCACATACCTGCAGCCCAGACTCTCCTCCACAAAGTTCCTACCATTAAATGACCACAGAAGCACATCAAATAAAATACTGACCACTGATATATTTGCAGAGTATAAATTGTCCAATGTAAACCAGGTTTGAGTTCTGTACATTGTTGAGACATTTCAACTGTCTGACAGTTCCCACCTGAGAGCATAGCTCATCCTGTCAGGCCGCATGGCTCTGAGTATAATGAGTCTCTGCAGAGTATTTTTCTTCTTCCAGTCCAAAGGGAGGCGCTCTCTCTCTGGACACTCAGATTCCACCAGTTTCCTCCAGCGCTTAGGTGAGCCTTCTATATCCCGGTCCAGACCACGAAATGCCTCCAGCACTGACAAATCCTGAGGTTAAGATGATATGAGACTGAATATACAGTGTCGGTGGATATCTCAAGGTCAGTTTTATGCTTTAAACTTCTTAATACCATCATTTAATTCCTCCACATCAAAATGTAAATGAGTGATCTTGTATTATCCAGCATATGGCAACATACAGTATGTATGTCAGTGGAAGTTCTGAAAAAAGGGTAGAAAAAATGATACACACTTTTTTATATACTTTCTGATGTTAACAAAACTTGGGAAAAGTTAGACCCATGAATTATTATTAAGATTTTCTTCCCTGTTGGAACTACAAACACTTCTGAATGGTAATATCGAAATGAATACGAAGTTGTGAATGGAGAGAATTACAGGAATTTGGAGCCAGCTACTTGATTTGTTTTCTTTTCCATGTCATAATTCATTTGCATAAAACAGAAAAAGTCTCAATTCAAAATGGCATCTGTCACTTTTGCTGGAATTGTGACCATATCATTATTCCAACGCTAACTTCTACTTAAAATGTCATAATTATCAGCACCAAAGTGTTCCAATAAACACTGATATTCTTAAAAATCCAAACTACTCCAAAATTCAAAATTATGTTCCATAAACATGTTTCATATATGTCTGTGTTCAGATAGTGTTTACCCTGATGGTTCCCCAGGCCTGAGGAGACAGGAAGCTGACAGGACTTCCACTGCTGGACTCCACGGGGAAATGCAAAAGAAGATCCAGCTCCTCTGATTCAATGGACCCTTTCATGAGGAGAATCTAAAGAAATCAGATAAGTATGATTAAAACACAGTGCCTTGGTTTGATCATATCTTGGTTTGGTATTGAAGGACCTCATTTTTTTGTACATGGATTAGTAAATTAGGTGGACTGAAGTGGACATGAATTCAAAACTGAATTCAGAACTGTTGCAGTTTCAAGTCACCTGTAAGCTTGAATCTGTTCAGAAGAAGGTTGTAAAGAAATTCCTACTCAATTCCTCAAACCTCACATTGATTTTTATTTATTTATTTCAATTTTATTTGTCGCATACACAACCATAAACAGTAAAATGCAGTGAAATGTTTCAACTGTCAATGAATAGAATCAATAAGAATAAATGTACTAAGAATATATGTCATTTTCATATATGTTCAACTTCAATGAAATTACAATAAAATTAGAAATTACTATACAGGTGGGAAATGAAAGAAATGCGAAGGAAAAATGCGAAAACATGTACTGGATATAAGAATGCAGATCAGCAGCAGAACAGTATTCAGACTATTACATATTATGGGCATTTGTGCTCCAGTAGAACAGTATGTACATTATATGCTATGTCAGAAATCTGGTAGAGGTAGTGTCTGTTGTGAGGACAAGCCCAAAAATGTCCAGGTGGAACTGACAGTACCAAATCACCTAGTTCCATATGGACATTTTTAAAGTTTCCTCATAGAAGGTATCTTAGTTAGCATGTCTTTAAAGTCATTTAAGGTCATACACTTATCTCAGACATCTGTACTGTACTCAAATTCAACTTTGGGATCAAAGAAACAGACTAATCTGTTTTCAATTCATGCCATATGTAGCATATGTAATATCTTATATTTGTTAGATACCAAAATACCAAGCCCCAGGTTTATTCAGTTTGATGGGGTTGTAGAGAGGACAGTACATGTACACAAACAACAGCAGGCAAAACAGCTGCTATCATCACAGGGATTTGCATCCTGCTCCTTCCCTTCTGTCAGAGCTTTGTCAACGCTGACAGTCTGAGGGAGAAGCGTGCTTCGACTCTGAGGGTTAATCAATAGAAACGGAGCATGCTCCTCTGACAGAGCCTAATTGAAGTTAATGTAGGGGCAGAAAAGTGCAATGACTGATATAGATGACAGAGTAGTGAAAAAGACTGGGAAAGGGAGGAAGGCAGAGAGGTATGGGTGGGTAGATGTGCCAGTGTGGCGCGCCCCCTCACCTGGAAGGCAGTGTGGGTCAGAAAGGTGAGTCTGTCCTTCTGGAAGAGGCCTTGACTGGTGTACATGAAGACAGAGTAAGTAACAGCCTCAGTGAGGCAGAGGACGCGCACTGCCACATCTTCATCTCGTGGAGTTTGCTCTATCGCTTTGTGGAATACTGCACTAAAAGCCTGCAGATGTGAATGACAGCAATTGCAACTAAAACCTCAGAAAGAAATCTAAAAAATGTTGAAAATTCTGTTGTCTCTCACTTAATAAATGGGATATCAATTGAATGTAGTTTTACCTTAAATGAATACTGGTACATGGGATTGATGTTGTGTAGCTCTTTAATAATAAAATAAAGAAGAGTTGCTCTCTGTGCTACAGGACGGTAGAGCTCACGGGTCTCATTGATTTTCATTTCATTCTCTCTCGCCTCTATGACCTGCAGCAGACACAGTAACATTAATAAATACCTACATAATGTATACGCTAACAGAAATGTTGAGGTCTGATAACCATTACAAAAATATGACAATTACACTGTTAATACAGTTAACATCTCTATGCACTTTGCACTATTATGCTACAGCATGAAGACAGCTTCCTTTTTACACTGTATTGCTAATCCTAAAATACACCAATGTCAGGAAATGCCTTGCAGTATACTCCCACCTTGTTTTGGATGTGTGCAGCAGTGTTCTTTGTGTGCTCCAGCTGTTCCACTAACGCTGCATCTCGCAGGAAGCTACCCTCAGCAGCAGACAACCTGCTCAGCAGCTCATCCTCCAACTTCTTTAGCTCTATCTGACACAGGTTCTGCTGAGTGCTCAGCTCCAACTGTATTGGGAAATGACTGAATTTATAAAAGTACTCCAGTCATGTAAAGGTTAGGTTTGTACTTGTGAATATTTCTCCTCATTTTCCTTTGGAATTACTTCACACTAGTAGTTAGTGCAGTTTAATGGCGCAGCGTTGTATATCTAACCTTCATGGTCTCCAGGTCAGGCCTCTCATGGCTGACCACCTGTCCCAGGAGCTGCTCCTCCAGGCCAGCCTGAGTCACTGTGAAGTTAATGAGGGTGGTCTGGGCTTGCAGCTCAGGAGGGAAGTCAGGGTTGGCCAGCTTTGTGTGCAGAAGAAGCCAGAACCTACTGTTATACTCACAATCTCGATCCCCCAGCCTGATAAACCTGTAGACACATTGTACTGGATGAAGTGGGTGCAAAACACTGTATCATGTGACCAAACATATATGAAAAGGAATATTAATGTGTTTATTATAAATGCCCATTTTCAATGACTAAATGTAAAAACTCAGCCTAAAAACAGCTACCTGTTTCTGAAATTCAGGGCCACATAAATTACCCTATGAAAATAGTTTACAATCTATAATAACATGTCGTTTCAGTGTCACTTTTCCAGCTCTCTAATTGGAGCGAAACAGAAAAAGATGACAAATGTAACTGCTAGCCACCACAGGCAAATGATATTAAATAAAACCTGGAAGATTATATTCCCAGCAGCCAATATTTATCCCAATCTGCATTTCAATTAAATCAAGCCTGGCTGCCCAGACCTGGTGGCTTTTAATTTTTCTCTAATTACCCCTCACTAGTCAGCCAACAGCCCTGGTTCTTAAGCCAGCACTTCCACCAAAGCCCGGGTCTGCTTCAACTCTATATCTTCGCAAGACGGAATTAATGTACTATTGATAGAACCATTACTCCACCAAATTAAAGTCCCAGCTGATGGATTGGCTCATGCTCCTCTGTCAGACATGAAAGGAATAATTAGTATTCATTACTTTGCACTCTGCAACATTCCAATTATTAATGAACTTCAGCTGTGGAACCGCACCAGATTCATCACGGCTGTTGCGGCCGGACCGAATTGATCATGGGTGGAGAGTGGAGTGTGGGTCACCCGCAGGAATAAACTTATAGTCAGATTAAACACGGAGACACAGCCACGGGTCACTAGACACAGGTGTGAGAGTATGTCAGGTACAGAGAATGTAACCTTGATAACTAAATACTGATTTTTATTTATTTTTTGCCTAAATCTCATATTCTACGATAAAATAAGCAGTTACTCTTGTGATATCTGTCAAAGATTTTAGAATGCATAAATAGATAGATTACAATGATTTAATGTATCTGAATTATTAAAATAAATATCTGTGATACAACTAAGGTGAAACTCTAAATTCGAAATTCTAGTGCACCACTTCTACTTTTCGATTCTTAATTGTTAACGTGGCATCTTCCATCCATAACTTAAAAGGTATTTCTATGAAGACTTGCTGTCACCGCCAGCACTCTCTGAGAGCTGTCGGTGGATAAAAGTCCACTTGCTGTCCAAGTCCCTCTAGAGCCTCGAGGCTGATCAGTCACTTCAAGCGAGCTGCTTCATATTCAAGTCACACAAAGAATATGAGCAAACAAATGCACATCTATCACCCACCCTGAAAGCAAGATCAATACAGCTGCCCCCACCCCAATTCAACTCACGCAACACTAATTCATCTACAATTTAAACAGTAAGCTATCATATTGTACTAAGTCACATCTGACTATCTGCTTTTCAGCGCTAACAGAAAACCCAGACAAAATTGCCTCCGAAGCATGACATGCAAAAAATAATTTGCGAAAATGAAAATCCATGTAAACATATTTTTATATGAAAAAATAGCTATATGACTATAATTCTGTAGTTTCAGTTTTACTGCAGGTGATGTGAATATAAGCTAAATCTAATATCAGTGTAACTCTTGCCTTCCTTTGTTGGTAGTGTTCCTGGCTAGCAGAGATTCCAGGATTGCATCCAGTTTCTCCTCCACATTCTCAATCAACACAACTTCACCAAAGACCAGTGCTTGCTCAATCGCATCCAGATATCTGGATAGTAAATTAAGAAGAAAAAAGGGAAAAAACAGAATATGATGTCTGCTGATACTACACTTAATCTTGAACTTATGGATAACTACACAGTCAATAAACATTAACAACAGGTGATACAGCAGGATATTCATCTTCACCTTTTCTCTCCATGCTGTAGCACTTTGAGTCCAGGTCCGTAAAGGTTGCGGAGCCACTTGCTGGCCTGTTGCTGGGGGTCTACAAGAAGTGGCCAGCGCTGGCTGCAAGTCAGGATCACAGCGTTCTCCGCAGACAGCCTATCGGGTGGCAGGCCCTGGTTGTGCCAGGCGGCAATGCTGGATTGCTCAGCCAGCAGCAGGATAGGGTCCAGGCCTTCTGTCAGCGGGATGAGGGGCTGGAACACAAGGTGTGAGGAGAGGAAAACACACAGTGATGCTATTCAGATCAATGCTTCACTGATTTTGGTATGCAGTTACAGAAGTAAAGTAATAGTATTCTGTAATGTAGAAAATCCTAAAATATTGCATACAGGGTAGGAAATCCCTGAAAATCGTTCCTGAGGAACAATCAATCAGTTAGAATAAGCCAGATACATACTTTCAGTTTCTTGAGAAAAGGCTTCCATGTGCCCTCTAAAAGCTGTTGCCTGTAAGGCTGCGTAAAATATCCAGCATACGAGACAAAGGCAGCAGCCAGTAACACATCCCCACACAGGGTCTTCTGCTGAGCCTCCAGCTCCAGAGCAACTTCTGACCACCGCACATTCTCAGACTGCACACAGGAAGATAAGGGGGAAAAAACAGCTTTCTCAAACCGTCTCAAAAGTGTTACTTTACAGCAAAAGTTCAGAAAATACCCCACCCCCCACCCCCCGCATGTTGTTTTAATTCATCTGAAGCTTATATGGTTATATCCATGCAGACAACTTTACAGCATCAATTGTCAGGGGTGGAGGAAGATGAACGTATGGACCATATGTTGACTGTGTTCCCTCCCCATTGATCATACACATTAAAAGAACATGAGCAATAAAGTATACAATTGCAATTCACCTAAACTGGCTTTGAAAGTGTAGTTACGGTTTCACTCCGCATCAATTTAGCCCTCATTTAGAACTTCAATAATATGGCTGAGATGCTACCGCAGCGATAAATCTTGCCTAACACTGGCTATGCAGGGTCGAGCATGCAGAACATGTCACATAATAAATTGTCAGACAGTTAAAAATCACTATCATTTTTTGCCTAATGTATTATGGATTGCTTGGAATATCACTCAGTCCTGGCTGAAGTGTTTTTAATTTCCAACAGATGTTGAGGCTTTGCGGTGAGTTAATGATTAAATATAGATGGGCTGATTTATTAGTCTAAACACTATTGCTTCCAGGTCAATGGCATAAAGACAAATCATCTGTCTTGATATGCATAAAGGCCAAGCTGTCCCATTCTTACCCGATTCATTTCTCTGAAAAGGAAGTAGAATGTTCATAAAGAAAAAAAAAAAAAAACAGAAAAAAAAACACTAAAAGAAATATTGCTTTCATTTTATTTCACATTAACAGCGGTAAAGATTTTGGATAATCCGGGTGATAAATGTCCAAGTATGCTATAGGAAAAATGTAAGCATACAGTGTATGTGTAATACTTTTTGACGCAGAATACCAAATTGGAAAGTGATTATTAATAGTAAAATTAATCAGTTAAAATGGACCTGTAATTAACATTTCATTTAATACATGTATATTAGTAGAATATTGTCACATTTGTATTTTATGAGACTTTCTATACACTTAAAATTAGTATATTCAATAGAACATGATATCTAATCACCTTGTAATTCTCAGATTGTGTTATGTACAAACCAAACTGTACACATGATTTGTTATTTTGGCACAGTAAAGAAAAAGGGCCAGTAGGCTTTCACTCTCCCTCTACCCTCACCTCTATTTGGCCAGTGTCCACTGACCTCTTGGCTAGTTCAGTAGCTGTTTTGTCATGGTGCAGCCCTTCCTTCCTAACTCAGCATCTCTGTTTCTAGCCAAAACTATAATCCGTATCAGTACCCCAAAAGCATGTCGTGTAGCCAGATGCTGACCCTAGGCCTACTTGTTCATGTAAGTACCTGCAAGCCTCCCACCAACCGACTGGCCAGCTCGATGGTCTGTCTGGTGCGGGTCACTTCCTCCTGGCAGTGCAGTTTTTCAGCTGCTGCTCTCTCAAACTGAGCTGTGAGGCTCTGCAAATGCCTGTCTAGATCCTGAATATAATACACACACAGACAGGAGGAAAGGACATGTCTCAATACATAGCAACACTGCAATTTTAAGCATGCTGGGTAAGTTCTTTGGGTAATGCATCTATATACTTACAAACAAATGTAAGCTTCAAAATAATTTAAAAGTAGCAGAATACTTGCGTCCAGTTTCTTTCTAATGGTGAGCACTTTAGCTGTAGCATTGTCCAGCTCAGTGTTGGCCTGAGAAAGAGCCTGACGCTTTGGTACAACCTGACAGTACACCTGAAAAACAAGTTATTGCAGAAATGTAATTCTTTACCTCACGCTGGGTCCATATACAGTACACTCACTGAGCACTTTATTAGGAACGATTTACTAATACTGGGTTGGGCCCCACTTTTCTTAAAACAACCTTAATTCTTCAGATTCCACAAGACAATGGAAACACTCCTTTGAGATTCAGCTCCATGTTGACATTTCCTACTTATTTTTCAGATGCACTTTCATGCTGTGAATCTCCCGTTCTACCATATCCCTAAAGTGTTCTACTTTCCCAGTCACTGGATTCAGATCCAGTGACTGGGAAGGTGACTGAAGAACACTAAACTCATTGACATGTTCATGAAAGCAGTTTTCTTTGTGACATTGTGCATTATCATGCTGGAAGTAGCCTTTAGATGATGGGAGATTGTGGCTGTGAAGTGATGCACATGATCAACACCAATAATTAAATAGTCTGTGCCATTCAAGCAAAGACTGATAAGTATTAAAAGGCCCAAAGTGTGCCAAGAAAACATTCCCCACACCATTACACCACCTCCACCAGCCTGCACTGTTGACACAAGGCAGGTTGGATCCATGGATTCACGGTGTTGGTGCCAAATTCTGACCCTACCATCTGTGTCTCAGCAGATATCGAGTTTTATCACACCAGGCTACATGGCTTCATTTTTCCAGTCTTCAGATGTCCAGATTTGGTGAGCTTGTGTACACTGCAGCCTCAGCTTTCTGCTTTTGGCAGACAGGCACTTAACACAACATACTGTAGTTGTAGATCATCTGTTTGACTTGTCATAATCACTGAGCTCACATTTTTCCTATTCTGATGGTTGACATGAACATTACCTGAAGTTGGATTGCACTGCTGATACACGATTGGCAGATAATTGCATGAATGAGTATGTGTACAGATGTTCTTAATAGAGTGTTTGGTGAGTGCACGTTACATGCATACTTTTTCATTTCAAAATGAAAAACATAATGTTGTCTTTAAAATATTAAATATGTATACCTAAATATGTACTATTTTAAAGAATATACAGAGGAAAATTATATGTATATGAGGTTTATGAGATTTCTCACCTCATAGTAGCGCACGATATTGATGGTCCAGGCACAGAGCCCAGCAGCAGCATAGGACTTGGTGCGAACATGTTCAGGGTGAAACTCTGGATTACTGAGGTACTCCTGCTTCACTGTATTAAGACACTGCTCAGGTATGTGCTCCTTATCATAGTAAACCAAAGCCTGCAGAAAGTCATCCAGCTACAGAAAGAAGATTGGGTCACTTCTCAGAATCAACAATTAATGCCTCCAATAATGTAAAAAAAAAAAAAAAGTATATACTGTTGGAGACCTCCTTTTATTTCAGAATATACGTACAGTTATAATTATGTTTAAAAATATCCAAAAAGCATATATTCTGTTATATCTCAGCCCAATGTACTTAGCAAACCAGTTCTTCCTCACAGCTAATAACTAAACAAGTCTCTCATATGTGATCAATCATGCATCTAATACCCAAAAGCACTGGCCTTGTTTGAAAAATATCGCATTTTTAAAGCATTGATTATAATCTTAGAGGTCTGCAAGTTCAAGGCCAGCCTGTGGATTAGAATAACATGAATCAGAATAGTGTACTGGGGGTTTCGAGGTGGGGCGATTTACTGTGACAGATTCACCTTGCCCATAAAGGCTCTGGCAGCCTTCCAGCTGCGATCTTTAGGAACACGTCCACGTGGGGCCAATAGGACCATCACTGCTGCCATCACATTTGTTACAGCCTCTGGAGGATTGGGAAACGTCTTTAACTCTGTCAGGTTCACCTGTACAGTATAGGTGTTTTTTTGTTTTTGTTTGTTTGTTTAAGGCCAGTTGTCATGCACATTCATGGAAAAAAACAGCATAAAGACCATTACAGAACAATGTTAACAGTAGTAATCACCTTGTTAAGAGTATCTAGAGCTGCAGTGGCAGCCTCTAAAGCTGGTTCAGCTTTAATCAGGTCTTCCTCACAGTCCCTCTGTCTCTGTGTCACTTCTGCCTTTATGGCTGCCACCTGAACAAAAACAGCCATGGATATAGTATATGTTCCCACTCTAGACAAACTGGCAATAGGATTTAGGTGCAATAAGCAAAGAGGCAGGATTACATTCTGCTCCTCTAGATCTGAATCCTTTCTCTTCTGGCTCACTCTTTCTGTCTGCTGTCCAATCTTGGTGATCAAAGCCTCAGCCGCCTGATTCTTCATATTCAGCTCTACTTCCTGAGAGTTCAGTTTAGCCATAAGCTCTCCCACCTAAGTACACATATGCATGAACTTAAAATAATGTTATCACATGCAAAGGCATTTTGAATCACACACACACACACACACACCTAGAGGCTATTTAGAGTTCCAAATTGACCTGTTTTTAAACAATGAGTGGAAAACTGAGTACCCAGAAGAAACCTACACATACACAGGGTGGACATGTGAATCTCCACACAAGCAGGAAGCAGATCTCAGCATCAAATGCAGGATCCTGAAGATGCAAGGATGTGATGTCATCCTCTGCACCAGGCTGTCACCCCACAAGTGTGCCAAAACTTTGCAAAACCTCCCTTCATAAAACTGTAACCCTCATCAATCTGAATAAATATGGGCATGTCAAGACACAACACTGTAATAATGCTTTTATAATGCCTTTTAGTGTTCAATGAGGATTGAATTATTTCTAGTACCTCTCATCACAGATGGTGGCAAACAATTATCAGTGGATAATGGATTACTTACTGTCCATCAGGACTCCTCTATCCTAATAGCAGTTAGAATAAGAAAAGATAAATTCTGTCAAAACTATCTTCTAAAATTATGAAAATATACCTGTTAAATCCACTCTTAATATATAAGCTTTTCAAGATCACTTAAATGAACAAAAATCTCTTTATAATAATAATAATAATAATAATAATAATAATAATAATAATAATAATATGAAATTGTAATAAATTATAAAAAGTAAATATTTGATTTTTTTCCTGTTTTTTCCTAAATAGCCTGAATACCCAAATACATCAAAACATTACCTTTAACAAAGTTAAAAATTCTCAATATGTCCTCGAGAACAGTTAACGCTTGTTTATATTCAAGAGTAATTAAGAGCACAGGTTTTTAGTAAGGTGGGTGAATATGGAAGAAAAGGGGGTGATTGTACTTTTTATGTCAATAGTTAAAATTTCATTCTTTATTTATTTTTTTATGGCTGTTTTTTAAGATCTTAAAAAGCATGGAAACCGAATAAGTCCTTAGATCTTCGAAACTGCATAGGTTACCATGCCTTTGGGATAAAGGAGTTTTCATGCTATACAAGGGCAAAACTATATGTAGATACAAATGTAAATTAAATAATAACTATAGAATTCTAAAGACTTTAAAAAATCATGCTAATCCACACTTCCAGGGGACTACTCATTCAGGCAAGATTACCTGTGAGGCAGTGGTCTTCAGTTTATGCAGGCCTGAGTTCAGTCTGCTAAGCCTCTGCTGCAGCTGCATGTCTCTCTTCTCCAACAGAACACCAAACAACTTGAGCAGTTCCAGGAAGCTCTTGGGTGTGCTGTAGTTGTGCCTCCTCTCCTTCTGCCGATAGCTCTCGCTCGCCTGCTTGACACTGGCATGAGCGTGGGCCATGAAAAGACTGATGGGTTCCTGAATGGCTGGCTGTAAAGAAGGGGAGAGAGAGAGTGGCTGAGTGGGAGCTGGCTGGATTAAGCACTCTTTAACATCCTTGCCTGTGACGGGCCCTGAAATATCATCTTCATAAATCCTGAATTCATCTCCAAGTTTGCAGATACTGGACTTACTCAATTTGAAATTTAGGTGCTGTGGGTGAGAGAGAGAGATTAGGCTGGGAAAATAATGGCTTATAGCTGGTGAAACACAGCATATGGAATAAGGTGAATGTGGCTAGCATATCATGGCCTTGGACTTTCTTGAAATATCACTGCTGCTGTAGCTTTTATTCAGTTCATATTTTGATGAATCATTAGAGGATAAAACACAGTATTATTATTATTATTATTATTATTATTATTATTATTATTATTATTATTATTATAGTGAAGTACATTTACTTTTAAAACGAAATTCCTCATTTAATTAATCCTGATAAAATAATCAACCTTTCTTTACCTTGATGCACTAAATATTATGGGCTTTTCTGGCACTGCATAAAATGACAGTTTTTGCACTTTTCCCAATGCATTTTAATAAAATATCAGTTCATCAGTAAAATTATCTTCATGAATCCAGCAACAACTGTGGGAATTTGCATGCTAACAGCTGGTCTTGAGTCATCTGACAGACACACACATATACGCACAGTCTGGCAATGCCTGAAACAGCTGTGGTTCCTTAGAGGGCCAGTCTGCATGTATTAATCATTGTTGCTTCATTAGCATAAATGATCCTGCTTAGTGATTATTCCACTGGAGCAGGGAAAACAACATTACAGATAGAGAGACTGAGAAGGAGGGAGAATGAAAGAGAAACTGTGTCTGTCATAATGCTCATGGGGCATGTGATCACCCATTTGTCTTCACTTTAGAATGAAACTAATGATGAGGGACCTGGTACAAAGTAAACAGTGTGATGAGAGGACACTGAAGAAGCTAAAATCGAACTTTGAAGCGTCAACTAGAAGTACTGAATATGACTCACTTCAATGCCACAGAGGTCCTTTATATACCGAAGGCTGACGGATTGCAGTGCCTCCTGGGGCCACTCGTGGAACCAGTCCACTGTAGTGCAGCTGAGGAGAGCCGGGAAACGGCGCAAACGAACACGCAGTGTGTTTCCTACAGGTGACATGCACAGCACCACCTAGACACATACACACACAAACCAAAAACACACATATAATCTAACACACTAAATAAAATCATCAGACTTATATTTAGACAGCATGGAGCAGTGCTCTATAGAAGTTGTAAGACCTTGAGATTTTGATGCACACGATCTTTGAAGAACCTCCAGCAATTCTCTGTGGTGTCCAGCAAGCCAGATTCACGAACTTCCCTCTTCACTGCTTTCACTACAGCATCCACCTCCTCGTCATTCAATAGCTCTCGGATCTCACCTGCGAGAGCAAGCAGCAGCAAGAACCTAGTTTATACTTTCTACTTTACTTTATACTCAGCTTCAATCATGGAAATACTCCATCATTTTTTCTAAAATAAAACAAGTAAACAAGTAATTCTTTAGAAATGTACAGACTACAAATGATTTTTATATAGCTACTGAAAATGAAGAGGAATTGCACTGTAGCCTTAAACAAACATAAATCATCCTCCTTCAAATTTCTTACTCTTTTCACAGCAACTAACAGGATATTACAAACATTAGCTGTGTTGTCAAATTTGCCCTGAATTTGCCGTTTCTTGTAATAAACTGCTGATCTCCTTAGATTGTTATGCACTGCAGTCTCTAAAATTTACAAAAAATGATACTTAAAAAGACAAATGTTTGTTCAGATGGAGGGTTCAAGTTGACAGGAAGGCTATAGTAACTCACAACTCAGTAAAATAACTCTTTACAACCATCTTAAGCAGAAAAGCATCTCAGAAGGCACAACATACTGAACCTTCAGGAAGAAACTGGACACTTGAATACGGTTATCTTGATTTCTGCTGCAACATACACATGTTTTGATAGGATTTGCATCAACAGCATGAATTCAAGGACCCAGCCTACATTGTGTTAATAGTGCAGGCTGGTGGTGCTGCTGTAATGGTGTGAGGAATGTTTTCTTAGTACAAACTGGGCATCTTAACAACACTTGCACCTCCTTTGGAATCCTTTTGGTATCTATGTGTTGCTATTAATCATGTGCATCCCTTTATGACCACAACTTACCCCATCTTATCTTTTTTCCAGCATAAAAATGTGCCACATCACAAAGCACAAGTCATCTCAAACTGAGTCAACGAATATGGTAAGGACTTTTGTGGCCTCTCCAGCCACCAGATCTGAACCCAAATCAACAGGTCTTGTAATGTTGTAGAATGGGAGAATTACAAGCACCTGACAAATCTGCAGCAAACATATCAATATTGATCAGAAACTCAAAGGAATGTTCCCTAATTCTTGTGGAATCCATGCTATGAAGAATTGAGGTTGTTTTGAGAAAAGGAAGGCCCTACCTAGTTTTAGTGTAGCGTTTCTAATAAAGTGGCTGATAAGTGGATATGAATATAGTTACCTTTATTGTCATTGTCTAAGTACCACTGAATCAGTGAGTGAAAATCTGTTGCATCTTTAATGTTTACTATATAAAATAGTAATTCCAAAGGTATACATCAATATACAATATGACATGCGTTTAATGAAATCTTAGAACTTTCATATAAATTCATCCAATTATTACATTTTCAGTAATAGATGTTTTTAAAACATCATTTTAACAGTAGGTCAACATAAGCATTGGTAATCTTTTCACTGTAGGTCTACAAATGCTATTAGAATTTCAAATCTTAAATAATCAGGTGCTTTATTCTAATTCACACACTGAGAGCAGGTTTTTGACCCCTTGGTCTGACATCAGTGACAGATGAGCAGCACCATCTGTGTGTTGTAGGGCTTGATCCAATGCCATAGCAGCCTGTCCCAGTCACCGTTAATCTACTTCACTTCCACCGCCACATTTACATGTGTTTCCCATTCATCAGACAAGCACACAATGAGGCCCCCTGTGGCATGAGAGTGTGTATTAGTGTGTGAGGAATGAGTGTCCCAGGAGGTAGTGAGAAGAGAAGCTTGCATTTTAGGAGCTAAGGATGCACTGCAATCTGTGTGTGTGTGTGTGTGTGTGTGTGTAAGACAAAACAAGCCTGACCTGAGGAAAGCAGGGTGCTGATGATGATAAGGAAGCACTCATCAGGGATTTGAGCATCTGTGAGCAGGAGCACTGTAGGAAGGTTTTTCACCCCAGTATTTACACAAAGACTTGCTAGATCCACCTGAGGGAAAACAGGAAAATACAAGGTTATAGAATGAGACAAACCTGTGCTAGCATGATTAAAATATGTTAGAACAAACTAAACTTTTTTTTTTACATGCAGTCACCTCCTTCTTTCTGTTTTCTATTGTCCAAAAGGTCAATAAAAACATCTGAAAATGCATCAGAGGATAAAGGGTATTTTGGGACAATGTATAAAGGGCATTGCACATGCAGTCTCCAGAGTGTTAAGTGTGTTGATCAATGCAGCAGGCCCAAATGGCCAGAGATTCACACAACGTGATGAATTAAACGATAGCAGCAGCCTCATCAATAGGGCATTGAAATATTTGCCCAGACTCTTTAATAGTATCTGACAGTCCTTCGTTGTCGAGTACAGGCAGGACTAAATGAGATCAATGATATGCACAGAGCAGGAGTGGATATTGATCAGGGGAAATGTTGTCTAAAAGAAAACATGATCTCTGTTAATGAATCACTGCCATTTTAAATTTATCCTCAAACTGATGGCCACTGTCATCTCTGCTAGTACAACTAGAGCGTAATGTTATTGCAGCATTGATTTGGTCTCTTCTGAACATTCCTGATAAACTTTTAACATACTTTTACTTACAAGTTCAATTATTGGCTACAATAAGCTGTAACATTTCACATTATATTACATTTTGGCTACCTTCAGGTCTTGGATGCTGTACCCCTTGTGCAGGATGGGTTGGAAAATGTTCATATTAGAGAAGTAGGCAGCCAGACGGGTCAGACTCTGTTTGCCACTGCCACCTACGCCGACCAGCAAAGCATGGCCACGCTGACACATCAGGATTCGGCTGATCCGGCAGCTGAACCGTTTAATCACAAAGTAAAATAATCAGCAATTGAGGACAAATGGAATATCAGAGGGGAACAGAACAACATGATATTATTATAGCTGCACTTGATACATACAATTCATCTGTTAAAACTGTAAAATAATAATGTTGTTTTAATGTTTAAACATTTTAATTATACTAAAATAGACTTTACTGTATATGCAAGAGAAATAAGCCTTTTTACTTTAGTCCAGAACTAAAGATTGTAGTTTTCTACTTGAAACTGGATATAATGATACTTTGGAGATATTATTAGGATCAATGCTTACTGCTAGTTGGCTACTCAAACCATGGCACATGTGACATTTAAAACAAAGACAAACATGGAAAAAAAACTGATTCGACAAGCAGCAATTTACTGTTTTGTTTCTAAGCCTTAAAAAAAGTCTAATTTTTGTTTGTCTGGTTATATGGGCACATGTCATTTTTCATCATAGTTTCATCAACCATAGGCCGAATTAGTTATTCATTCTTTATGGTAAGCATTTTATCCTGATTAACACTGCAGTGTATCCAAAACATATCCCATATACATTACTGCACAGTGAAATTCTTTCTTCAAATATCCTGTCCTTGGATGATTGAGGTCAGAGCACAGGGTAAGCCAAGATGCAGCACCCCAGGAGCAGGGTGGCCTTGATCAAGGGCCCAACGATGGTAGTTTGGCAGTGCTGGGGCTTGAACTCTGAACTCCGGATTAACAACCCAGAGCCTTAATCACTTGAACTACCACCACCCAGACGAGATGCCAGCCCATCACAAGGCACACAGATCTACTCCTATGGGCAAATTAGGCTAGCCAAACCACCTTGCTGTATCATTTTGGTCAGTAGGAGAAAACCCAAGAACACACAGAAAACCCACATAAGCAAAAAAGGTCATGAGAAACTCCACACAAACAATACTCAGGATCAAACCCAGGATGCTGGAGCTGTGATGCAGCAACCCTACCAACTCTATCACTGTGGCACACTTAACAATGGGTTGAAATGAAAATACTTGTAATTTTCTAATGGTGTTATTCTTTACAAAAATTCAAAAACCCACTGGTGAGCAATTATGACATTAGTGTCAGTGCAGAGACAGGAAAAAGATTAACATTTATTCCATATGAAACCCAACACTAGTAATCACTTTTACTATAGTCACAGTATCTCTCAAGTCGTCTGTCTTGTTGATAGAAAATGTAAAATGACACGTAGAATAAGTTCAGGACAGTTCATGTTTGAGTAGGAAAAGACCCTCATATAAACCAACATAAAAGCAATTAATAATATTCATCAGAATAAATTCTGCATTAGCAATATTCACTGCAGTAGATGCTATACAATGTTGCTGCCAAAACACTTACACATGTTGCATTGCTTCCTGGAACAACACTAGATCCATGGTGGAATGAAGCTGGTTGTAGGTGTCCAGTGCAGCTGTCAGGGTGCTCCTTAACTGCTCCCATCCTTCTACAGGACCATAACAAGGCTCCAGGCTCCCTTTGCTGCTGTGTAGGTAGATCAGTGGTTCTTGCAGCGCAAGCTGCTTCTAACAAAAGATTAACAAAATGATCAAATACAGGCACTGTGGTATGTGCACTTTCATAAAAGATTCTGTTTTAAAAAAACATATATGTATATTCTGTAAGACATAGTGTATGTACTAAATATATTAATTTTACTTACTTCAAACACTTGCTGAACAACTTCTGTCTGGAGTCTGTGGAAAAGCTGCAGGTCAGCAGAGTCAGCTATCCGGTCAGAATATACTCTCCTGGACTCATGCACCCACAGCTGGACCAGGTCAGAGCCATGCTTCACACACTCAGGTCTAGATAGCAATAGGCCCTGAAATCACACAAATACAAGCTAGAAGAAAAGAACCCAAGGGTGTCCAAAACCAGGCAGCCATGTATATCCCTATGTCGTTAAGAGGCTCTGGTTTGATAGCTGCATGAGACTTTGCTCTCTAAACAGCCTCAGTTGTTATGGATTCCAGAAGATGTTGAAAACTTTCCTTTGAGAATCTGTTCCATGTTGCATTACGTAATTCCTGCCGATTTTTCAGATGCACTTTCATGATGTGAATCTCCTGTTCTACCATATCCCAAAGAAATCCCAAATCTCCTGTTCTAACATATCCCAAAGGTTCAGAACACTAAAGTCATGGTAATGTTCATGAAACCAGTTTGAAATGACTTTTGCGTTGTGACATCGTGCATTATCATGCTGGAAGTAGCCATTAGAAGATGGCAAATTGTGGTCATGAAGGGATGCACATGGTCAGCAACAATACTCAAATAGGCTGTGCCCAAAGTGTGCCAAGAAAAGTGTGCCATTTCTCATACCATTATACCACCACCATCAACATAGACTGTTGACACAGGTTGGTTGGGACCATGGATTCATGGCATTGGTACCATATTCTACTCTTTTAAGAATTTCTGCTCTTGTAGCCTATCCACCTCTGGGTGTGTGCAATCAGAGATGCTTTTCTGCTCACCACAATTGTACAGAGTGGTTATCTGAGATACTTGTAGCCTTTCTGTAAGCTTGAACCAGTATGGCCATTTTTCTCATCAACAAAACGTTTCCATCTGCAGATGTGCTGCTGACTGGATATTTTTTCTTTATTGCATCATTCTTAGTAAACTCTAGAGAATCTCAGGAGATCAGCTGTTATAAAAAAAATTCAAAGCAGCCCAAACCATATAATAGTCAAAATCACTGACATCACATTTTCCCCCATTCTGATGGTTGATGACAAAATAACCTGAAGCTGCATGATTTCCTGCATTGAACTGCTGCCACACGATTGGCTGAATAAATAACTGCACAAATGTGTAGTTGTAAAGGTGTTCCTAATAAAGTGCTCTGTGAGTGTATAAACAATTGGTTTACCTGGAAGAGCTGGGAGAGGTCCCACAGGCTGAAGAGATGGTGGAACATGTTTGCAGAGGGGAGGAAATTGTGGATCACTCTGTCATGTAGAGCAACGGCTGCTTGTACAACAGAGTGGACACTCTTGGCCACAGCTGTGTTGAATGGCAGACTCTGTATGTGCAGGCTGAGAATGGAGCTGTAGATGGAGCTCAAAGCCTCATGGGTGGGGTGGTTCACTGCTAAAACTGAGAAATGCCTCTGCAAGAGATTTAAATCAGGTAGTTTCAATCAAGATATTACACATATGACAGGTATGTTCTAAGGTTTTTGTATCGATTAATACAATTTGGCTTGTGACATTTACTTAATATTTAAAGTCAAAACTGTGTCCTTTTGTTTAAAATGATAGAAGTGTCTTTAAAACAGTTATTTATAAAATAAATCCAATGCACAAGTTCAGATACTGTACCTGCAGTCTGGGACTGATTGTGTAACTGCCTGCTTGTGGATTCAAACAGGCAATATACTGGGTATTGTGTATATCTTTCAGAGACAGCTTTTGAGTATCATACCTAGATAAGTAACAATACAGCATGAATATTAACCTGTATTTTACATGAGTAAAAGTGACGTCATATACAAATGCACAATTTTTTTTCCTAACCAGTGTTTATAGTCCAAATGCTGGCGTATGAGGGCGTGAGGCTGAACCGTGCCATAACTGTCTGCGGCTGTCATATTCATATCATCAACAAAGTAGATGAGTCTTTTATTGCCTGAAGGAGCGTACTTCCTGCCTGCTTTCTTCTCCAATGGCTTCTCTAGCATCTCTGAAAAGGCAGGAAATAATAGAATTATTTTTCAGCACATGGTATTTATTAGTAGATGAAGGTAATAAAATACATGCACCTTTTTGAAGTACTTATTGACTATAATGGTAGTTTAATACAAATAAATAAATAAATGTTCTGCGACTTTAATTTTGATTAAAAAAAAAAATTATTGGACCCTGAAGACTGTATGACAATTAAAAGACAATATGTGCCGATTTTAAATGATTTAATTCGAGATCCAAAAGTCTTCAGGTGCCAAATGCTGACTCAGCAACAATGATATCTGAGACAGTGGAGAGAGATAAGCATCCCTGGTCCAATATATCAGGTATCTTCAGCTTCAAAGGAAACAGGATGATATTGATATACAAAGTATGTGAAGCAAAAACTTATGACGATATTGGCATTTCACAGCTGATCATTTAACAAGTGGAAATAAATAAGCAGGTAAATAGGTCAACATTAGCTTGTTGAGCGAGGTACGCTAGCTTACCTGAATGGTGAAGAATCTGAGTTCTTTGTTAAACTTAAGATGTCACAAATGTTTGGTAGCAATTGCCTGTTGTGTTGAATATACAGTAGTATGTATATAGCTATACAGTATAGTACTATTCAGGATAATGTGTAAGTGACATCTTTGCTAGATAACTATGTAGCTAGAAACATGTACAACTTAACATGAGCTAGATACCTGGCTCAGGAACATAGCTTGCTACTGAAACATCAACAGCATTTGGCTAATTTACCTAGCAGCTAAATTACCTTTTTTTTTTTTTTAGATTATATATTACTGACAGTCGAGGTAGTGTTATCTTCAGTGTAGCTCATGTTCAAAGTAATTACTAAGGTAGTTTTACCCCAGATGACTTATTTACACTTACTTGGGTAATTTTCATGATCAAGTGAATTAATACCACAGTAGCAGTACTTTTACTCAAGTCAGTGTGCTTTAAAGCATTAACTGGATTTTAACCATTAAGCACCATAGAAGATGCTGCTTTGAACAAACAAGTAGAAATTCCTATTATGGGCCAACAGGAGGCATTGTGCTACCTCTTTAAAAGAAGGCTTAAAGTGCTCTGAAGATGAAAGACAGGACTCACTCTGCAGTGTAGCAGATGTGCTGTAGTAATGGAGAGGGACACTGGCAGATACAAATGTTTCTGGTAGTGTGGCCAACAAGTCATTGACTATAGTTGTTTTTCCTGTGCCCACACCTCCAACCAGCATCAGAGGCTGAGCGCTTTCCAGTAACAAGCGCATGAAGTACTGCAACCGCACCGTCTCTGCTGTAGGGACCAGCACTGCCTGAACTCAATATACAAATCATGGTACAGATTAACTAGCATAGTAAATATATGTTAGTGTATTGAATCTTGGCTAAATGTTAATAACAGGAGACACACTGAAACATTTTATAATCAATCAAGGCATCACCATTTCACTTATAAGCAAACACGGCCCTTTAAAACATGCAACAAGTATGTGTAGTTGTTCTAATCAATTATTCTATCATGATCACCTTAAAATAAAAAATAAAAAAGATTGGATACAAGGGAGCTAGAGAGAAAGTGAGAGAGAGTGAAAGAGAGAATGACATGGTTTGGTAATCAGACCCTGTACCGAGTTGTATTTGACAGCAGACTAACCTCACAGCTAGGACTGCTGTTGTCTTTCACTTTGCTCACTGACCCTTTCTAATGTGCTAAGTACTCTAAATTAGCCTGTTATTGTGTGAAATTAAAACTGCTTGCTGCGGGGGTGTAAATTTTCTCAGCAAAGAGTCAAGCTGGTAGACAAAGAAAACTATTCAAAGCATGCTATTCAGGAATTTAAAAAAAGACTTTCTGAAAAAAAAAAAAAAATTCTTGGTCTCCAAAAACTTTCTGTGCCATATGATATCACTCCAATGACCTGCAAAGGTTTATCTGGTTCCATGTGGAAAGACGGTATTTTTTCAGTCCACGGTAAGAAGCGTCTGGTCTGGGGGTCTAGGTAGTAATCAAACACAGAGCCGTGTGCCGGTAACTTAATGCTTCTCATCTCTTTAGTCCACCACTGACTGAACTCAGCTCTGTAATCACACAGCTGCAAAGAAAAATAAAATGTGGTTTCAAACGTCCGTAAACAGTTAATATATATGTGATATGTGATAGACACAGCAATGTGAAAAACGCTGAAGCCAAAACAACACATTGTTTACAACATATGTAAAAGTTATAACATCATTTCATAGAAATGGTAATAACCATACCTGATCTTGATATGTAGCACCACCAAAAGCCCAGATGCAGGCAAACACAAAGTAGGTCTCGTAAACTTCACGTGGAGAGTCCGCTGGAACGTTCTCAAAAGTGAGCAAACAATCCAGCAACATGCACAGAGTCTAAATTGAAAAAGAGACAGAAAATCACTGGATATCATTTAAATGACTGATATTAATACTGATTCCTACATGTTGTATTGAATCACTGTACACTTGCAAATTTGACCTAGTTTCAGTTCCTGTTCAAACGTGGTCGAAGTGACTTTTAGTGAAGCTGTAGTGGTCAGATGAACATCCAGAAACTACTGGGATTTTTATGCACAAAACATAATAGTGGAAACTTCTTGTTGATAATAGAGATCAGCGGAGACCATGTTTAAGCTGAAAGGAAGTCTATGATAACTCAAATAGCCACACTGTACAACCAGATTGATCGGAAAAGCATCTCAAAACTCCAGCACATCAAACCTTGTGGTGATGGGCTACAACAGCAGAAGACCACATTAGGCTCCACTCCTCAGTCACACTGAACAGGAATCTGAGGCCACAAGTACCATTTTCTAATCTTCAACTGTTTGGTTTCAAGAAGTCACATAGATCAAGAAGATTACCATGATGTTATGTCTCGCACAGCTGCCAAATGATCAGGTGTACAGGTGTTCCTAATTAATTGGACGGTGAGTGTAAATGGTTATGTGTTTTCTACCTGTACCATGCTGTTTTCAGGGATTGGGATAAGGGTCTTAAATGAGCTTCTCATTTGCTCTATGCAGCGGGAGACATATTTGTCGAATAGGATGGTGAGGTGGGCTTTCTCAGTCTGGTGTTTCCTTCTGTCGATCCAACTGGTTACATACCTACAAGAAGTAGAATCATGCTAGGATAATTATAATACAGATAACTGTTTGAATAATGAAAAAAAATCAAGCATTTAAATGACTCACAGGTTCCAGCTGAGATCTTGTGGGTTGACGTATAAGATGCCAGCTCGAGACACAGTGGCAGGTGTTGCATTCCTCAGGTGGCTGATCTCAAACACCAGCCTCATTGAAGAGGTCAGTGGTATCCTCTCATTACTGGCCAAAGTCAGCACCTAGAAAAAGGAGAAAACAGAACTTTCAATCTTTTGTCTGATAAAATCATGGTTATGCATCTGGCTAAAATAGAAATGCATGTAACTCGGCATACCATATATTCGGCAAATCTATTAGCAAGCCATTAAACAAATAAAGGGAGACCTTATTGTCATCCATGACAGTGTTGAGAGACTCAATCCACATGGGGTCTACATCTCCATCCAGAATAATCCACTTAGGCCCAGGATGAGAGTTATTGGCCTGTTCACGCATTAAGCATGACAATAAGCCTGCCACATGAAACAGTTCACCATCAATCACAGCTTTGCTGCACAAATACACAGCCTGTATGTCATAAAATGCAAACTGCCATATAAAGGAAGAACAAAGACAAATATTTTCTAAGTACCATCTTTCCATTCCCGAGTTCCTGGATGAATGAAACCGAAAAGTTCATCTCTACTAATTGCCTTGGGATTCAGATCGTTCCACACCGTTTTTTTGTTCATGTTGATGTAAGTTTTATAGAGAGTTCTTAAGATCTGTCAGAGAATAGGGATATGGATTTTTATTAACCAGCTTTAATAAATAATCTTTTGAGCAAGGGGAAATACAGGATTTCCTCAGAAAAAAAGTATATGCTAAGAAAAAAAAAGCTCTAATGAGCAACACACTTACCTGACTCTTTCCTGTGCCAGCATTTCCCACCACAAATATAGAGTGACGGACACTCATAAGTTCTTCAAGCTGAACTACCTACAATGAGTATCCAGGACATTTTAATAATAGTTTGTCTATGAAGTACACATATAAATGCTCATTAAAAAGCTCCAATATCTCTTTGCTATCAAACTATTCACTTCCTTACTGGATGAATTGCTATAAAACATATGTAAGTTTAACCTTCAGGATGAAGGGATCCTCTGGTTGAAGTTTCAGCTCCAGGGCGGTCTGGCGAACCAGTTGCTCGAAATCGTTATCGGTTCTCCTCTCCACCTCAACACCAGGAAACAGGTCGCTAACTATACCCAGGAACACTGGTACATCTTCAGTGACAATCTTAGGCATGTTGAAATCACGCAGAGCACGCATTAATACCTGTTTATGTAGAGGAACAATGTGTTAATGTACAAGCTTAAGAATTGCCATTAAATCAGATTACATACAAAATACTATGTTTTTAAAGTGGCACATTACCTCACCCTCTGGTCTGGCCTTATCCTCCCTTTTAAGACCACCAGCAACCACCAGGACAGACTTGATGGCGCGCAAGCCCCAGTCATAATGGTTCTGTGTAATTGCAGTTCTTTAGACTATTTATCACTTGCAAACTTACTGGCATCCACTAATAAGACAACATATGTATTTCATCGTACCTGTTTGGAGAGCAGTTCCTTGCAAAGGTTGTAGAGGGTGATGAACTTTCTGCCCAGGAGCCTTGCATTCAGAAAGCCCTCAGCCATCAGCATAATTTCACAGATCAGCTCCAAATCCGGCACTACCATGGCACATGGCCTGCAAACCCATTTAGCATTCACAAAAATCTGATCTCAGGAAACAAGGCATTTGTAAACAGAAATAATGATGGTGAATCATTACAAAAAAAAAAAATATCTGAAATATAGTCTGAAAGCCAAATGGTAGCCAAAATGGGATATATTTACTTCTATTGTATATACACCTATTAAATGCAAAATTGACAACAAATGATAAGGCATTAATTGTACACTGCTGGCAAAATCATTTCATCAAATCATTACATTTAATATCAGTATGCATAATGTTAACAAAACTCCTGTCTTAATTTTCTTGTTTGCTTTTCCTTGCAAATGTTTGACCCTGTAGTTTATATTGCATTTATCTTCACATTTATTTGCATTTATATGTGTGATTATATCTGCTTTTGTACCTGAAAAGTGCTTTGAGGTTCTCAGGTAACTCAGTTCTTCCAGCATAGTCTGGGTTCATGGTAATAAAAATCCCAACTGTGGGCTTCAAGCTCATCTCCTCATCTAAAAAGAACAACCTTCGAAACAGTATCTATCATTTTACCACTGTATCTCAATATATGAATGACTAAAACATGGACAATTGCCTCCAGTCTCCCACCTTTTCCTCTTGTGACGAATGGCATCTTGTATAGTCTTCACTTGCACTGCCACAACTGATAGCACCTCCACAGCGATGCGGTTAAATTCATCAAAGCAGCCCCATGTGCCAGTCTGAGACAGACCTTTAAAGATATTTCCTATGGACTGAAACATTTGTCAGAGCAGAACAGTGTATCATTGGGGAAAGACAGAGACAATACCAAATCAATTTAAAAGAGCAGTTATTTGTGTCACTACTAACAGTGCTATTACCATGTAGTCCATCTGTTCAGAGCAGTTAAAGACGTACACCATTACACCGAGGGCCCTGCCCAGGTCTTTAGTGGTTTCAGTCTTGCCTGTGCCAGCAGGGCCAGCTGGAGCTCCACTCATCGTCAGGTGCAGAGACTGGGTTAAGGTCACATAGCACCTGTGTACGAACATAGCATCAGTGCACAAGGCTTGTGACTAATTTGGTTCATTCACTTTAAACATTATTAGTCAGGTAGCTAATGTCCAGAAGCAGCAGACCTGTCTGTGAGAGGGGTAATGACCAGGCGTGGGGTATTGCCCAGGTACTCATAGGAATATAGGAACTGAGCATCACAGATGCTGGCAAAGCAGTGCTTCTGTTCTTCATCCCAGTAGTGACGTAGCTGAGAAAGCCAGGTGAAAGAACTGGCACTGTTCACCTGGACAAAATGAAGGACAATGCTTAAGTCACAGTCAAATCCTTGTTCAGTTACACTATATGGCCAAAAGTTTATGGACACCTGATCAAAAGTTTTTCTTCAGTTATAAGTGAATTTGACTGATCTGTTTCTATATCCTGAAATTTATGTATTATTGTAAATTTCCATTCAAAGGTTTTTTTTTTAAACACTGTATATTTTATCATTTTTGTTTAAATGTCACATTTGAAATACTCCACATTTTATTTACCTAATCAGAATTTATTTTATTTACTTTATCAGTCTATTTAGGCCCTTGCAGTACACCATATTTATGTTTTACATTCAATACTAGCACTGTCTATGAGCCTCCGGTTTACGCTCAGAGTGTACGTGTTTAATAAAGCACTCATTTAGAGTCACATTAGGACTAAGATAATTAAATTTCCCTATTTAATAACTATTTGGTATCATTTACTTAGGCCTGTGTCCTTGGGTGTTGAGAAAGGCGCCTATAAATAAAATGTATTATTATTATTAATATTGAATGAAATTATTCAAAAAGTTAAAAGTTTTATGTTAGTCATATTTTTGGAGTGAGATTAAAGTAACTAACCAAAAATAATTTTCCCCACCTGGATCACGGGAGCCAATTGTTCTGGAGTTGACTCTATACCATACACCATAAACCAGTACAAAACTAAATATATCACTTGACAAATACACATTACTAGTGAGCCATTATAAACAAGCCCAAACCTTTTGTGTGATGAGTTTGAATACTATGTCTCTGGCATGGACTTCAATGGTGCAGAGAGTCATGATCTTCTGTCTGTCCCCAGGACTCAGCTCTCCCAACAACATGTTTATCAGAGAGTTTAGTTGAGCAATCTGAAAAAGTGGGGCAGATATTTCAAAGATATGAGGGCACAGTAATGGGCTGTGTGAGCATACAGTGAGCTTTGTGGCCTGTGCTTACAGTAATTATATCAATTTACATGCCAGAGAAGTGGATAGTAATAACAGCAGCGACAGGCACTCAGGGTCACATACTCATCAGAGAAATCCCTCCACATTTATGGAGCAAGGTCATATATTCCATTCAGGAGGCCAAATGAGCAGGGAGCTCATTTATCAACATGGAGTTACTGTGTATATGTGTTTGTGCATGTTTGTGGAGGAATTTATCTGAGTGTGTGTGGAAAGATGTTTAGACGTGTAAATGTATGTGTGTGTGAGTGTGTGTGTGTGTGTGTGTGTGTGTGGTTATGGGGCTACATCTGTGTTACAGGCAAATGAGATGTAATCTCTAACCCCCAGCCCCTGTATATTAGATGTAAAAGCAGTTCAGCTTGGGCTGCATTTATCACTGTGATGTCTGACAGTGACTCCAATCAAGGACCTGAAGGAGAAGAGTTTATATTATGCAAGCTGTGCTGTGCAAGGACATGCTAACCTTACATACTGCTAGAGACAGACAGCTCGTGACAGTGAAGGCAGTGTGGACAGCTTTGCCTCACTGCTTTACTACAGCCTACATGGCTCAGCATTACACACTTCATCACAGACAGGATGAGATAGCATTTTGTAGCTTGCAGAATCTCCATCAACTCCCCCTCCTTGCAACCAATCAATTTCTAACTTGGAAGTGGCACTGTTTCATATATGTGAGACAGAGGAAAATAAAGCAGTCAGATAAGATTATGACTTGGTAACAGTACCATCTAGAAGAACTGTAGCTGGGCCATGTGTTTTGGATGACTGTCTACCAAATGTAACGGAAGGATATTCTAAGGGACTAACCTTTAGCTACTGTGGATGGTCCAACATAGATATCTTAGACAGTTGCACTTCCCAAAAACTGCTTTCGGCCAAGACTCAGTGAATTCATTGGATAATCTGCCTAAGAACTGCTGCTGTAATCATAAAGACTATCCTGTGCTTATCCCAGGACTCCTATTTACAACACAAATACTGAACATCCTCTCAACATCTTTTATTTTACTTGTACTACTGTATACTCTAATGTAGGTAACAGTTTGTAATGGACATCTACATGTAAGTCTACATCTCTGCTTCATTGTGACACTGTCTGTATTAAAAGGTGCTACACAAATAAAATTGAATATTACATTGATACTGAACATATTAGCTAATATTTTGCCCAAGGCAATTTCTAGCTTTAATTAGGAAACGTAAACCAGATCAGATCACCTGTTTCTTGCTGTAATCTCGCAGCGCTGTGTCAAAGCCTTCCACCAGGCGTTGGAAAGCGAGGCCTACGTCAGTAGACCACCAGATCTGAGAGGCAGTGAGCGCGACCTGAGCTGGGTACTCCAGAACCCACTGCTCCCACTGCCGCTCCTCATACTGAACTACGGCCTCAGCTATGTGCCTCCTCACTGCTTCTCTCATTGCGTCTTCAAGGTTGGTCAGCCACAGCTCCACCTGCCAAAGTGCATTGCAATACTTCTTAACTTAGAGTTCTGATTCTAAGAATATTATTGATAGAAAAAGATCTGGAATCTTAGGAGATAAAAACTATTCAAGCAACAATAAACCCAGCACAATTAACCCTTGTCTCTCTACAAAGAGTAAAAACCACTTTAACTCACACTTAAAAAACATGACCACTTCCCATGGTGATACAGGACTTACCGGCCCCACACAGTCACACTGTGAATGAAAAGGCACATATTCTTTCTCTCTGCTGAACATCCCTACAGCCACCATGTCCTTCATCGTGTGCTCGTCCTGACAGAACTGCAGGTCAGCAATACTGTCAAACAGCTTAGCCAGATGATGGGTGACCTGAGCAAAATAATACAGTGCAGTGACTCATTTGTAACAGATCAAGAGAAACTGCTTACAGTAATAGACGTAGTGCAAGAGCGAAAGTAGACAAAGAAAGGATATAATAATGCATGCATAATGATGGAATTACAGATGTACTGGTACTTCTAATTATAATCAATGCACAATGAGAGCAAGACAAGGCACTCTGACCCTGGTATGGTTGAATACCTGGAACTAAACTAGCAGGTATGTGGGAGGATCTGCTCAGGAAGAGTGTTGACCAGGGTCAGAGTCAAACCAAGTGTAAAAATGTCTTCCTTTGATCATTATAATATTCTGGTGAGAAATAATGCCTTTCTAATTATTAGTGTGTTGAACAAAGAAGTTAAATCCAAACAGATAAAGGTCACATGAAGAAAGGGAGAACTTATTATACTATTTTTTTGTACTGAATTATAATCAACACAATTAAATCAAAGCTACAGACAGACACAGACAAAATGTAATACAGGATCATTCTACTCAATTTGATGCTGTCACATTGAAAATCTCCATAACATGTGACCACAAAACCCATATTTCAATAACAGAGTTAAAATGGAATAATGTCCTAGATGCATTATTTATAATAACTGTGTGCTGTAAGTTTGTTCCACTACAGGAACTGTACCTCTTTGGGCTGGTTGCCTTTGGAGAGAATATCCAGTAAGTCAGCAGAAGAGATGAAGTAGAAGCGTGGGAATGCTATTCTCTTTTTTTCAAGGTATTTGGCTAGTGCTTTCTCACACACAGCAAGTCTGGGGAAAAAGTGACTCGTCATCTGATGCCTTACCATACTGTTGAAATTTTAAAAGATATCTATATCATTTACATTTGAAAGGCAAACCTTATTTGCAAATCCTCAAGTATCTCCAAAAGATGGGGCTTGTTGGTGGCAGCAATGACATTCTTTGTTTCAGCACTTTTAAACATTAGGTCCTGAGCACACATTAAATGGTGGTAAATAAATACAATTTGCAATCACTTGCTACAGACTAGCTATTTCATTATGCACACATTTTAAAAGACAAATTATAAAGAAACAAAAAAGAACATGTTTTAGATCCTAGATTATAGTGCTAGCTCAAGTGGTTTATGCTCTGGGTTGTTGATCAGTGTTCAAGCCCCAGCACCACCATGCTGCTACGGTTGGGCCCTTGAGCTAGGCCCTCAATCCCCCCTTCTGCAGGGGTTCTGGATCATGGCTGACCCTGTGCTCTGGCCCCAACCCTCCAATGGATGGGATACGAGAAGAAAGAATTTCACTGTGCAGTAATGTAAATGTGACAAATAATGACTACTTATCTTAACAAATAAAAGTTTGAAATAAAACATGACATTACTTAATGCCATTACTTAATGCCAGGGTAAAGTATCAACTTTTTTACTTTCACTTGCATCATTAGAATGCATCTGTGCAAAATGCAGATGACATGAATTCACCTTAAAGTCAGTGTCAATGGTGTGGAATCGCTGTGTCTCCTCTGGCAGCTGGTGACAAATGTCATCTGAGCCCATAAAGATGCTCTCCAGGTAAGCCCATGTCCTTTGCACCTCTAACCAGACAAGTAAGACTGTATCAGCCTGTGTGAGCTGACCCTGCAAAACCAGCACCTCCTTTTGGAAAAACTCCACTTGCTTAGTCTGCAGCATGGCCTGCAACTGTACCTGAGAGTGAACAAGATTAGAAAAAAACACTAAGCAGTGTACTCATCAGTACAGTTCCTTTAGTATTTGAATATCCTGATTAAAAATAATAAATCTGACATTCATTGCACAGATCCACAACCAGCAACGTCAAAAGGTAATAATCCATGATGCTTTTAGGGGGGGGTTAAACATTTTCTCACAACCTGGAGCTGAGTACTAATTTTGGCCTGTTGTATTTTTAGGCAGTGTGGGAGTAAGGAGTCGTGAGATATGGCTGACTCATAGCGAACAGCATTGTTCTGGGCTGAATCTGGCCCCTACGCATGCAGCTTGTGAATAAGGACACTAATGCATGGTCTGTACACCATAAATCAGACGTTTGAATGAAGGCGGCTGACAATAGGAGATCTGTCCACCCTCGGCTCAGTGCGGCAGAGACAGCACATAAGCCCTAAACACAATACTCATTTCCCAGCAACCGCTTGAGAGTGCCTCTGATAAGCTAGTTAAATATGTCAAGCCATAATGTAAATTATCTCTCATTTCATTTCAGCTTAACGTCTAAACACAGAGCTGCAACCCGATGAATATATGACATTCAAGATATTCAAGCAGAAAAAATATAGTTACTTTGGTAGTTCCTGTAAATTAATATACTTTGTAGACTTTTATACCTGATGATCTTCCAGACTCTCAATGAGTTCATCATCGCACTTCAGCACAGGTGTCGAGGTACGGAAGTGCTCTTCATAAGTAAACTCCATCAGGGACCATGTCTGACTGATCTCGCTTAACGCCTGATGGAGAAGAAGAGAAATAAGATGAGTGCAACTCTTTACTGAAGCCGACATTGTTAGCATGCATGAACCAAGAACTGAAACCTTTTCAATGACCATCTCTTTCACTGCTTTAGCTACTGTATTGTGAACCTCATCTTCATACATGTGAAGCTGCAGAGTCAGTAAGTCTGCAAGGGTTGTTTTCTCCGTCACAGTAAAGCCAACCTGAGGAAACACTTTTAGCTGATGTAATCATGAAATAATTAAGATTTGACTTGTAGTTTTTTTAGGTAAAATGACAGTTTTCTAAACTATGTATAGTAAATATTACACTATTATTATTTTTAGTACCCCATTTCTACAATTCACTCACCTTCATGGCCATAGCCAGCTGTGCCCAGTGCCGCTCTCTCATAGCGGGGTTCTGTAGCTGAGTCACAGCCCGTAGTGCAGTCAACAAATCTTTTAGTGCATGGTCCAGTCCAACATAGACATCCCAACCCCGGGCATCTTTATCAAGACTCTGCATTTCCTGGAGAATAAAAGTGCATTGGTTAACAAATTCATAAATTCTTCCAAAAAGTATTTCCCTAATCATAATATACTTGCTGTTTCGAATAGGTTAGTCTTTTACCACCTTACATACTACATCAAATTAAAGATTTCCTGCTGACTTTTAAAGCTGAGTTTAAATTTGCAGAGCTGGCCTCCAGAACCAAGATTTAAGACACTGTCTAAACAAAATCCATCTGAATTCAACATTTCCAGAAATAACTATAGATGGGTGATAAAAAGCAACATCCAGGGTTTTAGTCAGGTATTGGGCCACCACAAGCCACCAGTTGATTCCCTCAGTTGATGGTTTGATAATGATGGTAGAGGATGATGTCTAAAGTAAGTCAAAAATCTCCCACAGGCATTCATTAGGGATGCAACCTGGTGACCGTGAAGACTAAAGCATATCATTTATATCATTTTCATATTCATCAAAACATTTAGTTAAACTTATATGCCATGCGGATGGAGACATACTGGAAGCAATCATTCCATCACAAGACAACTGTTTCATCATAGATTAAAGTCAGTTGGTCATTAGTTTTGAACCTTAGCTGTCTTCAATTTCTAATTACCAACAGCGCTCATTTATTTTTCAATTAGTTCTGTTTATTTGATGTTTTGTTTTCTCTTTTAACTGTACTGCAAACTGCAATGATGGAACTGAATTTCCCATTGGAGATCAATAAAATGTATTTTATCTTATTTTTCTGCAAGGCCAGCTGCATAGTCTCTCTAACAAAATACACATTATTGATGATTATGAATGCAAAAGCAGAACCTCTCACTTTTGCAAACCTCTTCAGTTCGGCATCCATCTGATCCACATTAATTTCTCTCCAGTGTGTCTCCTTCCAGACTTCCATTACACTCTGCAGAGAAAGATAATAGTGAGAGCGTTCTACACCATAGGATACAAATCCAGGATATTTACAGAAATTATAGGCAATTTTGTCACAGACACAGCTATGAAATATTATTAGTAACATAGCTACAATGAATGTGATTGAATAACCTGAGCACACAGCAGCAGGTCCCAGAGCTGCTTTAAAACAAAGATCTGTCTCTGACAGAGCCTGAGCTGCCTGAAATCTGGGCTGCTCACTTCAAACAGCTTACAGGATTCCTGCAACATCGCTGCCTCCTGCTCTAGACTTATCGCCTCGCTGTGCCACTAAGGAACCGTGAGACAAAGGCAGGTCAAAGTCAAAGTGCAAAGGAATATTCAGAAGCGTTGGTGGAATAAAGATAATTTAAATAAATGAAATGAAAAACAGGAAATGCAGTACTTGATCTAGCTGAGTGTATGGGCTTTCTGTGCTGGCATGAAGAGGAGCTTCCTTTCTAAACTTCTCTTCAAACTGATGCAGCTTTATCTACAGAGTGATATAAATCATGACGAAGAAGAAAAAAATAAAAAGATTATTATTCATTAACATTTGCACAGATCATTTTTCTCTTTAATCTTACTTAATGCTTAATATACAAAACCCAGCATCACATACCTCAAAGGCTGCATACTTCTTACGTATGACTGCCACTTCTGCATTCTGCAGAGGAGCAACCTCATGTTTGACCGACCAGGCCAGCTTCTTAATGCTATTCCATCTCTCAGGTAAGTCCTTAACGAAGAAAAATCAATCCATGACAAATTTATCAAGATCTGCTACATAAATCTGAATAAATCTGATCATTTCTATGTGCAATGTAAACCACAGGCTCTGCACTCATATTTGTTCACACAAGTAAAATGATCTAATCTGGTTCTGGTACTAAACCCAAAATCAGTGGTGCATTGGTGGTTCAGGTGGTTAAGACTCTGCATTATCAATCAGAGGATTGAGGTTCAAGCCCCAGCATCACCAAGCTTCACTGATGGGCAATTGAACAAGGCACTTAACCCTCCCTGCTTCAGTAGCACTGCATCATAGTGCTCTGACCTCAACTTCATCAGCTGGGAGATGTGATGAAAAGAATGCTGTAATGTATGTGTGGCGATAATAAAGTCTTCTTCTTACCCTCTGTTCATCTTAATATTATGTAAAATATAGCATAGGCATGTAAAGATAGTCACCTCTAGCTGTGTGTGAATATTTTCAGGGAGTGTTTCTCCATACTGCTGAAGCAGGTTGACCACAGCTGTGAGTGGATCAAACATCTGGTCTGTACCGGGCTGTCTGGATCTGACAGCCAGCAGGCAGCCCATTACCTGAACCAGCCCTTGGTAGTCTCCACTCTTTACTGGCTCTCTTAGCCCTGAGTCAACCCTGATGATAAACTCCTCAAGGTCTGTAATACTGGAAAGAAAATACCAACCAGCACATAAAGACAAGCATGTCAGATTTATGTCACTCATAGAAAAGTACAAATGTACACCGATCAGCCATAACATTATGAGCAGTGAGAGGTGAAGTGAATAACACTGATTATCTTCTCATTATGGCACCTGTTAGTGGGTGGGATATATTAGGCAGCAAGTCAACATTTTGTCTTCCGATCAAACGGACGAGCTACTGTTGCTCAAATTGCTGAAGAGGTTAATGGTTCTGATAAAAAGGTGTCAGGATACACAGTGCATGATGGGTCATGGATGTTTTGGCAGCAAAAGGAGGACCAACACAATATTGTGGTCATAATGTTATGCCTGGTCAGAGTAGATGGGCTCTTTTCTCAGTGGAGACCCTTAAAAGTTCTATGTGTAGAATGTTACACAAACATCACAACTGGGTATAATTTCAGAAAGAAAAAATTACAACAAATCCATTCCGGCAAGGGAGACAGAAAGTAAAACATTTAATCTAAAAGTCATCACATACTGCGTAGCCTATTTTTTTTTCTGATGCACCTCTCTTGAGCAAAGAGTGTATGGTGAAAATACTTCAAATGACAGGCTTGAGAAGTTCTTGAACAACATTTTTTAAATTCACATCTATTGCTTTGTACAATGCAACTGCTTTCAGTGGAAACAAAATTAGTTTTCTTCTCACTTTTCTGTCACATATGATATGAGGTGCTCCTTGAACATCCAGCTCCATTTTTTAATGGTGTTTAAAAGACTCATCTTAAACGAGCGAATATCCACCCTTAGCCAGCCGTCAAACACTCGCCAGTCCTCCAGCTTGCTCACTTGTGCATACAGTTCTTCATAATGGTCAATCTGTTTAGAAAAATTACACAACATAAATTTAGATAATATAAATCCTAACATTTTAATTTGTCCCAAAATAAATAAATAACTATATATATATATATGTTAATGAGTTTTACCTGCTCTCTGAACTTGTCTGTTGTGGGTGGATTCACTGGTAAATCTATAGCCTCCCCATATGCTTCCACATATTCAGTGGTCAGAGTCTGACCATACAGGAGAAACTGCTTGAGAAACTCACTCTGATCATCCAGCCACAAGTGTGTGTAGTTTTCAAAAGAGCTCTGATACTGGGAGACTTTCGTGATTACATCTTTCACTCGCTCCATCACTTCCTGTCTCAGGTCTGAGAGGTCCAGCATGTCATCCATATCACCCTACCAACAAATATTAGACATCTGTTCATTTAAGGATTCATGTTACTAGACGTTAAATCACAGGTCTATCATGTATGAGCTTAAACAACCAAAACATGTTTTTGTGAGAATAAATAAATGAATAAATAATTAAATTCACCCGATAGTCTTTCATATCCAGATGAGGTGCCACCCTCTTGATTTGGGTGGACATTTGGAACACATCCTGCAACAATCCCTTGACTAACTCATAAAGACTATCGCCTGCGCTGATGTCCAGAGAGGGTTTGAAAACTATCTCAGACATGCTAAGCACCATCTGAGCCTCTAACAGAGGAGCCTGTCTCACTGATACTTCCATGTTGTTCACAAAGAACTCTAAAGAGTAAGTGATGGCATTGAAAAACCCTTCCACAACCATTTCATCCACATATTCCACATACTCCTTCCATGCTTCGGAATCATCGTCTGCTGTATAGAGGTTTTTGTTCTCCTGTAGCAAATAAAATGGAAAGGTATAGGAAACATGAGTATATTTAAAAAGACAGGAACAATTTAGCACAAACAATAAAGTTGTCATACCTGTAACAGACTGTGTATGGTCTCTCCATCTTTTCTTATGCTACTGTATTTCTTTTCCACTCTTGCTGCTCTGTCCTCCATCATCAGCAGTGTATCTTTCTTACAGTCCTTCCTGCAGAAGATTGGCTGCTTGCTCCATCCCTTCATCAGCTCCTTAATCATCTCTACATTGTCTCTAGTTTTTTGAAGCTTGCGCTCCATTTTATACACCATATCTTTCACCTGGCAGATATAGCTGAAGCAGCCTTGGTCTTGCCATGTCAGATCAGTCTCAGCCCGATACAGCTGCATATCTATGGCCTCTACTTCGGCTTTCATAAGAGAAACCTCTGCATCCACAGCCATGTGCCGTACTTTGTTGTACAGCTGGACTAGTAACTGCAAACTACTCACGCACTATAGAGGAAATGGAATGAAGAGAATTAAGTCACTAAGTACTAACTGCTTACAGCATCCTAGAAATGTCCCATATACTGTAAGACACAGCAAAGACAGTATCTAGGAATAACCAGTTGGAATCATAGAAATCATCACAAACCGTGAGAAATGTGTCTCTCTTCTCATACACCTCTAGGGCAGCACATGGGATACTGGTCTGGTCCAACATCCGAAGATGTCTGACATCCCTCAGGACAGCTATCAGCTTAGGTTACAAGATAAGATCTATTCATTTATTTATTTAAATGATAAAACTAAAATAACCATAACTCAAAACGACGTTAAAACATGTTAGTACTTTGATGCACTATAATAATGGGCTGTACCTCTTGATTGAAGTTCACTGATAGGAAACCAGAAATTAAATCTCTCTTGATTAGGGGTTGGTCAAGGTTCAGCTGGCAGACCTGTTCCACCTTACTGCACCAATCTGAGTACACCTCATTTTCATACTCATCCAGCAGTGAGGACATCTCCATGTATTTATGATATAATGTCTTCATGTCTGCTTCTTCAAAAGTCCTAGAAGGTATGTGATGCAGCATGCCTTACATAGTTATCATTAGCATTTATACAGTGACTTAAAACAACAAGTAAATGCTGTGATTTGTATTCCATTAATTATTGTAAAGGCCGTTTAGGACTTGGGTGTTTGGAAACACGTACATGTCGCGCACCAATCGGAAATTTTCCCACAGAACCTGGATTCTGTTTCTCAGCATTTTGGCCCATTTCAAAGCACCAGACATGACAGGCATGTTCTTACTCACTGTGGCTTTACAATTCTTCCTCTGGAGACAAACATCACACAATAACAGCACTTATAATAGCACAAATGTTAGTATGTACGCCATATGACTTATTGTGCTAATGGATAAGATTAATACCTGCTCTCGCTGAGAGTCTAGTAGGTATTTACATGTTTCCAGCTCAACACCAAAAAGGTGCATAAGTTTGGTGAAATTGGGAGTGAATATTTCCTTAATGATCCCTCTGTACATGAAAGGTTGAAACACTGCTAGAAGCTATGGACATAACAAAAGTGTCAGTGTTTCCACATTATTTTTTTGCTTTTGTTAATGACCAGTGATAGAAACCTACTTTGAAAGCAGACTCCAATCCTGAACAGTCTTTAAAGGCCAGACAAAGGATGTTGCCAAGCCGTCTATCATAGTCTGCAACCTTTTCTTTAAAATGTGCATAATCTTCGTCAAAAGCCTTTCCATGAAAATAAACAGAAAATGCTATTAATTTCTGTTTGGCTTAATATAGTAAACATTGGTTATTTACCAATTATCTTGGAATTATATGCAGGGCCAGTTCTGATACAAGATTAATCAGTAGTGATCTTCTGATACAACATAAAAAGATTAAAGGATAATGTTAAAGAAAGATATTCATTAAGGCATCTCTAAGGATTAGCATATCTTATCCCTCCTCGACAGGACTTTTTCAATAACTGTCACTGTGTTACTACCATAATAAACCAGCATATCACCATAGAACAGATGCTCACATGTTGCAAACTATGCAGCATATATTATCTGCCTCTTCCTAGATGACCTCATCCAACTCTTAACACTAACATGAAATCACTACATTTTATGACACTTTTATCAAACTGTTCACTGGTTGTAAAAGCGTACCTTGGATGTCAAATCTAAAGGATCATATTCACTGTCCATGATTCCTTTACAGAGCTGCTGAAACTCAGAGTGCAGCAGAAAAACCTGTTCGGTGTACATTCTTCCTTTGATTCCGCCAAAAATAACCTTCTCCAATTTTTGTAACTTGACCATGGTGAAGAAAAGATTCTGCAACACACACATTTCATTTAGTGTGATTACTTTAGAACTGGACTTTAAAACCGATCTAAGATTAATCTACAACCAAAACCAGAAATGGTTATATCCCACCTCTAACTGAAGCACTCGAGCTGTGAAACAGTCAAAGAGACTAAAGACCAAAGTAGAAGGAAAGTCCCAGCACTTGCGTATGCCTCTGGAACTAGCCCAGGAGGCCACCTTCTCTCTGTAGGTTTGGAACGTCTCTTTAAAACATTGAATAAGCTTCATAACAACCTGAAGCTTCTCCAGAGTTTCCTCAGTCTCTCCTCGTAGCAGCTCCCCTCCACACAGGTATAAGTTACCCTGGTTGAAGGAAAGGAGAATATAAAGTTTTTTCTTTATTTGAGCTGTGTATCTAGTGCCATTAATGCTGAATAAAACCTTATTCAGATGTTAAAGACAGATGCTCTGTTGGAAATCATGACTATGCTCCTTCTCAGATCATTTGGGTAAACTTAATGATAAGGTTCTATCCTATTCAAATCTTAATCTCCACCATTATTACCTGCTGAATGAGGAGGTTGCACAGCTCCTGCAACAGCACTACAATGCGAGCAGGTTGCCGGTAAAATGAGCAGTGAGTCCAAACCAGAAAGATAACATGAAAGAGTGGAGCTATGAATGGTTGGATGGATGAGAATTCCCCCTTTTCGAAATAAGATAAGACTGGCCAAAGCTGCTGCAGGTAAAGATCCACATCTCTTGCTTCCTGTAATGCTTCAAATAAAAAAATAAAGTAAGACAAAGATCACAGTTACCCAGTCAAGTATAAAATATGCATTTATTATTCAATATTCATTCGTTCATTTTCAGTAAGAGCTTTATCCTGTTCAGGGATCTCTAGAGTACATCCTTCATTGGATGACAATCCATGCTATAGTTTACCATGCACACACACACACACACACATCTACACATGTACACACTTATTCACATCTAGGCAGACAAGTAACAAGCACTACCTGCACAGGCTTGTTGCATCAGACTATCATATACTGCTAAAAAGATCAAGTAAGATTAAACTTTATTACCATCATACACCTCCTCTGTAAGAGCTCTAAAAGATGGGTAATAGCTGCTGTCTGCCACTTCTAGGATTCTCACCATCTTCTGAATAGCTGGACTCTGAAGCTAAGAATAGGACACTTATAGCTACATAAATCAATCATATCATTATTAGTAAATCACACAAGTAAAAGGTGTAGAAATGCTCATGGATACACCAACCTGGTCATGGATATTTTCTATGTTGTTTTTTCTGGCCCTCCAGAAGTTCAGTTCAGTGCTTGGTCCAGGGTTCAACCCTTTTGAGATGAGTTCAGCAGAATCTTCTTTTAAGACTTTTTGTATCAGATGGGCCCAGTTAATGACCATGGACTCAACTGCATGCATCACCGCCCTTCTGTCATGACAGCACTGGCTGAAACTGTGAAATGAAAGGAGTATTCAATGGTTAAGTGGAAAATACTGTTTAAAGTGTGCTGTATGTGTAATAAGTCACATATGTCAGCCCTTACAATATTTCGAAAAGGTTTTTTTTGTGATTGTTGCAGCCAAAATAATGCTGGATGAAGTATTTTCTTTTTTGTTTTGCAGAAAACTATGTGAATTGGTGAAATTTCCAACACAGGATTTTTCTTTTAGACTAGTACCAGTGTAGACACATGTAATTACTTTCTATGATATCTGTACTCATGTTCAATGCACATGAATTGATGAGGGTTTTAGCTGAATGTGTTTTACGATGACGTCACATGACACGTCTTGGCCCAAATCAGCCGCCCAAAGTTCCTCCAAATATCACAGAGTTTACTTGATTTTGCTTTAATTTTCTGTGTATGCAAAATTGGTAAATCTTGCAAGAAGTGATAGACAAACATGCATAATGTATTCAAATAATAAACTCCATCTTACAGACTGATGGATGCTTCTGGACAGTCTTCTATCTTCTCCGTCATAGCCAGCACAGGAAGCACAGTTTTGCCATAGACTTGTCCTTTAACCACAGAGACCTTGCTTGATAAATTCTCTATGTGTCGAGTTACATCTTGGGATATCACATTTGGCCACAGCTGATGATTCTCCTTGTTTGACAAAAGTGGCAAGCAGACCTTGACATAAAACATGGACACATTATGCATGGAAAGAGCTGTCTGATACTGAGCGGTGACTCAGACATTTATTTACATGCTAGTCTGCTGCATGATTTCAAACCTAAAAATAGGCTAGAGATAACATTCACCCTAAGATCCTTGGAAATGTTGATCAGTGCTGATAGATTGTAAGATTTTTAGATTTTATTTAATTTATTTCATTCCTTGTCAGGGTCATTGTAATCCATGGTGGGACACCAGCCAAGAGGCGGAATACACCCTGGATGTATTCCCACACAGGGCAATTTATCATAGCTAATCCACCTACTGGCATGTTTTTGAAAGGTGGAAGGAATCTGGAAAAATCCACACCAACACAGGGAGGACATTTAGACAAATTGAGTTCAGGATCGACCCTGGGACCCTGGATCATTAAGACGCTAACTGCTCTCTGCAACCTGCATTTGCCTTTAGCAGGATTACCTTGTCCACACTGGTTGACAGCTGAAGAAGCAGAGATGGTGACAAAACACCAAAAAGCAGAATGTTCCTGCAGTTTTCAGAAAGGATGGGCACATTTTCCTTTTTCAGAACATATAACCTCTTGCAGTCAGAGAGAGAAGAAACCTGGTGTACACACAGCATACATGAAAAAACAGCACATTAGGTAGCAGTAAGAGTTAAAAGTATAAATACACTGTAAATAAATTGCTGCAATTTCGCAGCAATTTACAGGAGAAAAGGTTGGCCAACCATGTCACAGCAGTACCATGCATATAATCAGATACAAGATACAGATGCAGATAATACAGATACAGGTCATGAAGTCAGAATGAAGGAAATGCGTGATCCCTGTGACTGTGATCAAGGCATGATGGTTGTTCCTAAATGGACTGGTTTCAGTATTTCACAATCTGATGATCTGGGATTTTTAAACACAACAGTCTTTACAGTTGACAAAGAATGGTGCGAACACTTAAACAAAAAATAACAGAAGACCACATCAGCTTGCACTTCTGTCAGACAGAGGCTCGAACACATGAATTACAGGACAAAATCACCCGGTTTTTCAATTTTAAAATCTATCCAGTTTGCATGAACCCATGATAGCACTGAATACAATACAGTCTAGTAATTCCCCTCAAATCTCATCATCAACAAGATGCTTCAGCCTGCACACCTGCCACTCACAGGATGTTTTTTGTTGTTTGCACCGTTCTGTGTAAACTCTACAGACACTCGTGTGAAATAGCCAGAAGATCAGAAGTTTCTGAAATACTCAAACCATCCCAAGTGTTACCAACTACTCTGATGTTTGTATCTGCATGAGTGTGTACTGTTTCCACATGATTGGTTGATCAGATAAGTGCATGAATGTGCAACTGCATGGATGTTTCTAATAAAGCGGGTGATCAGTGTATGATTTATAGCTTTAATACAGTAAATTACTGTACAATCCACAGTATTTTTTTTTACATGGGCGCCATGTAAATGTACATGCTTTCTCATAATAAACAGTCACTTTAGCAGCACAGGCCACACTCACCTCAGAGGAAGCAGTGAGGACAGCGGAGGCGGTTGAAGTGAAAACCAGAAACTTAACTCGTCCCTCAAAGTAGTCAGTGAGAAGAATTTGGTTTTCCTCCATAATGATGAACTTGTTCCAGGACTCGGTTTTGACTTTTAACATCTGAGAAACTTTCTCGCCCATAAACTGCACCCTTTCGTCATCAGAAAACTGAGGGTCAACTTCTTCTTCTTCTTCATCATCATCCTCTTCTTCAAACATGTTCCTGAACAGTTTCAAACCTGGCGAAAAGTAAAGAGTAAATGCTTTTTTGTTATGAAGGTATGAAAAAGTATTTATTTAAAAAAAAAATAGCGGATTGTTTTGGCCCAGCGCGAGACACCGAGATTGGGAAAGGGGGGAAAAGCACGCGCCGTAAGGGGCGGGATAGCGTTCTGTTGCCATGGAAATGGACCCAGTGTAAATAGGTTAGCTCAAACACACTGGGTTTGTCCAATAGAAAGCGGGAGCTGGGTGTTTTTTATAGTTTTAACCCACTGTGGTTTAGCTGTGACGGTGGTGAAAGGGTGCATTCCCTGTTTGTCTTCCATTTATGAGACGTACAGCGGATTTTCTTTTGTGTTTTTCATTCTTCATGCTATTCTACACTGAGAATGAAATGTCAACTTATACTTTTGCGCGCTTTGTTTTTGCTTGTTCACACATAATTTAAAGAAAAGTGACAGATAAAGTTTAAACGCTGTTATGGGCCAGTGAGTGCACCGATGTTGCCCTCTAGGGGCCTCATTTACAATTAAACCAAACCTATCCGGGTTGCCAGATTTGATTGATTTACGAATTGTTGGACTGTTGAAGGATCAAAGCTAATCGCTACTGAATATTATACTGAATATATCCAAGTACATTGTGTTATATTGTGTTTTTTAAGAAGCTGAATTCTCATTTAAATGTAGGATTCAGTAAATGATATCTGATAGGTTGTAATAGCCCTAATTAATTAGTTTTGAAGTTTAGATTGAATTACAGAGAAATGAGAGCACCTTTTTCCCTTCTCAACACCCACTTGGAGAAGTGGTAGTGTGTGTGGACACTTAATCTGAAATTCATTATAAAATCTTGTGGTGTAAAATAAAAACCTTCCCTTAGTATCAGCAGTGTCCTCAGGAGGGCAGTCCATCCTCCTGCGTCCCACTGCAGAGCACTTCATGCTTCCCTTCAACTTTCATTTCATTGTAAATGTCACCATTTCCAATATTACTAGAAATGTGTTGAATATCTTTTATAAAGTCACTTTTCCACTCCTTTCTTGTCTCACTGTGTTATAATAAGTATTTTTCCTCCATACCTTGATGGAAATCGTAAAAGTAAACCATTACAGAATAGAAACAAGGAGCTTGAAGCTACTGGCATATGCTATACAAGCTACATGCATTTGGAAAACGTGTAATTTAACCCTTGTGTAAATTTTTTTTGTTTAATAATAATACATAATACATATATTTTTTTCTGCAATAAAGTTTGTGTGATTGTCTCATTTTCTTCCTTGAATATTAAAAACCTATGTTGTGTTATAGTCAGTTTGGTATACGACTACAACCCTAGTCATTGAAATGTTTTTGGACATAATTTAACTGTGAAATATTAATCGACATCATCTATTTATTTCACTAAAATAAATTAAATAGCCTACGTAATTTTTTTCTGTGGTATAGTACCTCCATGTCTTTATTTACACTCATACCAGAAGCATCAGAGCAAGAGAAGTGGTTTTTGTGTGTCTTTACTCTTCCCTCAAAGCATTCAAGATTGGTCAATATTATATTTCTGTCCAAATCATTACCTCCTTCACATCTAATTCAAATTATATCCAGTGAAATTATGTTATAGCCTTATACTAAATGGATTTGAATGAATTCTCTACAGACCATCCTTTTAATCTCACTTGTTTTCTCTCTTGGTGAGAGTTAAGACAAATGTGTGCTTTTTTTGTTGTCTGGTTTAATCAAACAACACACTGACCGGTTTCTAGTGTTATAGCAGTTTGTGTCTGAAACCCACTGTAGATGGCATTTCACAAATTTTATTTTTAAACTAAGACATTTACACAAGTTTGCTTTTCCATTATGAAGAATTAAGGTAGATTTATGAGTGAAAAAAAAATGCTTTTATTTCAATATATATCTCTCATTGAGCACATTAAGGGGTCTGAATGCTCTATACACACATACACAGCAAATCAACATTTACCATTTCTCAATAGTGCTATAAAACCCTGATAAAGCTCCACAGCTTTCGATCCATCCAAGTGTAGAGAGAATGCTGTTATGCAAAAACTACTCTATAATCTGCAGAAGTAAGCTAGACAGCAAATCTAGCTGATGTTATTGAACTTCATATGTCTGATTATTATGGTATATTTTTACAGGTTTGCTACTGTTAACCACATAAAATTGTAGGTTATCATTCAGTTATTAAATTTAAAAGCCATAATATGGTATTTAGGAGGAGGGTAAGCCTTGTTTTATTCACAAGTGCCAAATGTGGGAATAGTACCATTCAATTAATCTGTTATTATTAACATAAACCAGAGGTGGGGAGCCCCTGCCTAAAGCATATTATTTAATAATCACTATGAATTATCCAGTGACTACTATATTACTGCTAGAATGTAAGGCTGGTTTCAGGGATTAATTAAGAGTATTTCTTCTCACCATTATATGGAAAATGTGGGCTAGTTTCCTGTGAGATAGCTAGATGAAAAGTTAAGAGTGGGTCATAGAGGGATATTTGGGATGAGTGGAGAACTTGGTGGTGTTTCCAATTTGCATATTTATCTATAGTCATTGTTCCTGGCATTTTTGGTGTAATTTTCTTGTTAGAGAAATCTTACTTGGTCAAATAAAATACAATCTACTTCTTATTCCCAGAGATGTTTCATGGATATTATTAAATGATATTAAACCATTTATGTGGGGGGAAATGCATGTTGATGGTTAATTTAAGCCGTTTCCGTTTCAACTGCTACAGTTTCAGCTTAAAAAGTCATTACAACAACCAATTTTTTTTGTAGTTAAACTGTAATGTAAAAAAACATCTAGTAATCAACTGTATGTAATATATATATTAAAGACAGTTTTGAAATGGGGCCCACAGTAAAGTTCTCTCAGGGTCTTTTTTCTTTTTTTTTCTTTTTTTTAGTAACAGTGTTGGAAATCACCATTCTCAAAGTCAATATAACTATTATTATTCTTAATTATTTTTTATATTTTATATTATATTGTTTTTGAGTTCTTATTATTGGCATGTTTGACCACTTTATTTATATAAGATCTCCAAACCTTAATACCTCAAACCACCCTATAAAGTCTATAAATCATCTTTAAAGAATTTGAATAAAACTTTGAACTAGGACTTTAAGACTTAGGGTGCTGTAAGTGCAGGAATAAATTCAGGAATAAAAAAATATATGGCTCTAATAAATGTTATTGAATGTGAATGTGTATAGCCATTTGGGTTCATAAAATAGACCTGTGGTTCATGGACTTCTTTCTTTCTTTCTTTCTTTCTTTCTTTCTTTCTTTCTTTCTTTCTTTCTTTCTTTCTTTCTTTCTTTTCACTAGAAGAACTTCTGTAGAGAGAAAGTACAATAACCCAAATCTTTGGTATACATAGCTGGGTATAGAAGAGATGGTAAGAAATATTTTGCGCTTTTTAAGTTTTTCACGTACACACACAAACACACACACACACACACACACACACACTGGAAGCGGACAGGGCGCTGCAGCTACATCCGGGCCCCCGGCAGTGTGCGCGCGCCCCGCGGTGTAGGCAAGCCTAAGAGAAAAAAAAGGACAAATTAGCGGCGCTGTAGCCTGGAGCTCGCGCTGATGGATGCGCCCTCCGGGGAGGAAGCTGATTCAACTCCTCCTGCTCAACTTGTTTTAAGAGTTCCTCTCCGAAGATATGACAGATTTAAACGCTTCCTCTTAGATAGGCTAATGAAAGCCTCTTTAACACATGCAAGGACAAGTTAGAACATCACAGGGGTTTTTTCCCCCCAGACCAGACAGATCCTGCCTGCTATATTTATATACACAAGAAAAGTAGACTGCTTTGCGCAATTGCCTAAATGTTATGTCGTGCACAAACATTTATAGGCTTATTGGCTATGTGCTGATGAGGTATGATTTATTTTGATTAGAGATATGATTTAAGGGTGTGTGTGTGGGGGGTGATGGTGGTGGGCATATCTTTGGAAACCAAATGACGCCATGTTTGGTTCCTGAGGTTAAAATTTAGAGTTAGGTTTTAGTGTCGGCATAGTATCAATTAGCTGCTTCAATAATTATGTCAGTGGAAGGTCATCCCAAGCATAGTAAGTCAAACGTGTGTGTGTGTGTGTGGACCATGTGCTAAGAACTCCCTAAGGATGCTTTTAGCCACAAAAGGCAGCTTTATCCCTTTTAATAAGCTCCCTCAGTATGACTGCATACTGACAACAGCAAGTATTAGTGATTAAATACAAGAAACTAATTCTCATAAGAATGCCTATTATGAATTAATAAGCTTTTCAACCTTTTAGCAGAACACACACACATACGCATATGCATGCACTGCTGCTTTAATCTCAGCCATGCGGGTCTTGTAGATGCCACCTTCTTTGCTTCCCCATTAGAGATGACAGAGTGTGGGCCGAGAGCTCCCTGACACCGGTTCCGGGCTTTCTCGTTCCTCCTCCGAGCTCTGTTTGGCATTAGTCAGAGAACACGTGGCCTTTCGAGTGCCTAATCCTGGACCGATGAGCTATTCTGCTCACAGCTCACAGTGTGATTTATGAGCCAGGGCTCCCCAGCTTGGTGCAGGGAGATCAGAGGTGCTACTGAGCCTCAGCGGAAAAGTTTTAATATGCACCCTCTATGGTCTCATCCAACACTCACCAACTATACTGCTCAGAGGGAATGGGTCAATAAATGTTTAAAATGCATAAGGACACCAATCTAGGCTTTACTATCTATTACATGAAGTAGCAACAAACAACGTCGGGCGAATGTAACAAATGATGTTGAGACATATATGAAGATTTTTAAAAGGCATAAAAAGTTAATTTATATGAAAATACAAGTCACATGATCATATATACCCTATGATTACTGTTATGTTCAGCAGGTACATTTCAAATGTGTGCGTGTTTTTGTGAAAGGTTAGTGCTAGTCTTTGGATGTTTCACTCAATAATGGTCTTTTATGAAGGTTTTAATGGCGTCTGAATCAAGATACCCAAAGCGTTTTATTATATTATTTTTCTCTGATCGCAGTCAGTTTTCTTTCACACTATTCTGTTTACTATGTTTTGTTAAATATTATAAAATTGCCACTAATGTGTAACTGAAATCTGTTTGTTATGAGCTTCTGTTGGTCCACTGATACTTCATAGCACTTGGCTTTTTGTGATTCAATCCCTTCTGAGTGTTTGTTTTCCTCTCTGCTCTAAGAGCGAGTTGAATTTTCAAGTGCACGTCTATTGTAAACCTAAAAGCCCGCCACTTTGACTTCTGCCTTTGGGTGGTGGAGTGAAGATGTCATTGTGTGTGTGTGTGTGTGTGTGCATGTGTTTGGGGGGTCTGTGCTGCAAGTGTTACAAGAGTTTTACTAGCAGGCTTGTGAATGAAACAGTTCCAGACACTTTGGCAGCTATGACTACATTCTTTCAGAGATGTGATACCTTGTGAAAACACATACTGTAAATCACTTGTTGATAAACTATCCCTGTTCAGCATAAAACCTTTAGAGGTTTTATTGGCACAGGATCAATGGAATGCAGCAAAGACAGAAAAAAACATGTTAGGGCAATACATAAATAGGGATGTTTAAAACATGTTATTATTAAATAATTTATCTCTATTTGATTGGTGGGTTGGGAAAGACTGCTGGATGTATTTGTTACTGAATTCAGCGAAATAGAAAAAACTAACAATAAAAATGACCAAAACTGAATGTGAAATGTTTGCCTTTTGCATGTGTCATCTAGAAGTTAAATACTAATATTTTCTAATATACTAATATAGTCTTCCTTGCCTAGCATTCCATTTATAACCTAATCTACTTATAAAAAACACTACTTACAAATTTATCACTGGACCTCATATTGATTAATAGCAAAATCCCCATTAATCGCTTTCTCATCATCTGACATAGAATTTAAGCTGCATGGTCATCTCTTCACTTAACTAATATCGTGTCTTGTCTTGAATTATTCTGAGTTCTGTTAACTAAATTCCATGCCATTAATATTTTAAGTCTTTTAAGGTCATTTAAACCGGCTTTAGAGGGAGTGTAAGCGTTCGTCTCTGTTTTCGTTCTGATGTGGTGGTGCAGCAGCATGAGAGACATTATGTCTGTTAGTATCTGATTATAAATTTAATAAATTGGGTTTCATAGTTTCATGTATAGAACAAATTGATCAAATTGTGATGTTCATTGTGTAAGAAAATCACGCAAGGCTGTGCTTGTTAAGGTGCTTGTGCAAGTAGAATGAAAATCGACTTATCAGACATTTTCGATCAGTATAAACAAATGAATTATATTAGCACCGCAGGTCTGATATAAAATGAATCAGGACTCATGTTGGCTTTCAGTGTGAGATGTTTTTGTTCTGTTGGATAACCATACACAGTGTTTTAGTGGCTGAAAATAAAACTTTCAAATTTTAGATGCTTATAAATAAGTACTTGTGGCATCTCAGAGAGCAGAAATGGGTTTGATTTGAAAAAATACAAACTCTTAAAGCCCTGAGTATCTACTTTTATATGAGCCTTTAACCAAAACTGGAGTATGACATGACAAAGAAATTTAGTGTTGCATACAGACACAACAAAACAGGTGGAAGTTCTGGTAAAAAGAAGAAAAAAAAGAGTACTGGCTCCTTACTGAACATGATCTTTACAGGCAGAAATCAAGCCAGGTTAGAAATCAGCCTAAATAAAACCATTTCCACAAGTAGCAATGTTAAAATCTAGGCAAAAACTGTAGTTTTACTACACTGTCATGTGACTCCTTGACACCATTTGGCCTTTCTAAGACTAACAGGAATAAAAATCTACAGCTGTCGACTTTTCTTCTGTTTGAAGACAATGACCACAACTGTGCCTCAGGTCGCCTCATCTCCAAACCATTATATTTTTCTCTTTAGCATTTGCTGAATTGATCTGGATTTGGATCTATTGCGTCTCTAGATTTGATGGAATACACTCAGCCTTCCTTCATTATATATTTTCGTTATGTACATTCCTCAGTGTTTGGGTTTCTTTCCCTTTTAAAAAATCAGAAGTATTGGATATCTTTTGCAAGACTTTATGATGTTTAAGTAAATAGTAAACCAGTAGAAACCAGTTTACGACAACGCATTTGTTATGAGCATGCCGGTGTTCTACCTTTCGGTCTTACAGCTCCCTCAGAAAGCGGCAAATAATTATGTTCTTCTTTTAATTCAATTTTCCTTCATGAAATCAAAATGAGTTCTTAACTTGGCCATTAAATGTAATTGCGGTTTATTCACTGGCATCAAACGGTGAATTATGAAGAGGGGCTTGTGGTTATGAATTTGAGCTGCAGCATTAAATGAAGGGGTGCCAGTGTGCACATTATACGCTGTCGTTGCAGTGATTAGCTTTCTGTTGCAGCACAAAATCAATCGACTAGGAGCTGACATGCTGTTGAGGCCTGAGAAGGAAAAATGGCTAAGCAGACTTAATATCCTTACCACTTTCCTGTCAGATGGCTTATTGAAGCTGACTTAGTACATCATCGCCTGCTTACACCAAATCTAGAGAAAGAAAACAACAGCTCTTATTAAGAATTTCATGATGTTGATGGACTGATTGCGTTAAATGATTATGTGAGAAGAAAGACGTTTTATTGGGTTTAGAGAATTGATACATTCATTTGATCAACTGATTGCCTAAAGACTTTATCAAGGTTTTTGTTTGTAACAGATTCAGTCTTCTGATTGCATGGATAATAGGAAGAGGTGTGGATTTTGATGTGGATTTCAAACCCTGAACTCACCCTGCTCTATAAGGCTGGGAAAATTCAATCTCCCCGGTAACCAGCCTGAAGTGTTTAATCCTCACCGTTTCCTGTCTGTCCTCCCCTCTTTCTGTCACTTTCCTTCCCCCTCTCTGTCCCACTCTCTCTCTCTCTCTCTCTCTTTCTCGTCTGTCCATTAGACTTGGCAGAGTAATCGAGCAGCACCAATTGCTCCCGCCATGAGATCATTAAGTAAATTATTTTAAGATCAAACAGCCAGCAGTCACAATGAAGCTTTAGTGTGATGGTAAAAGCTTCAGAAGTCCTCCGTCCCTGCCTGTCCCCACCTCCTCCCTCCTCTCGAATGAATGCTCTGTGGGGAACTCTCCACACCTCTCAGGTGAATACCCCCTCCATGGTCCCATTAGTAGCCTTTTAGCTGTAGGCTAAGGTAGGGCTCTCTAATTGGCCTCGGGAACAAAACTAGGACACTGGCAGGAGGTGATCTGCAGGCAGCTAAAAAGGGCAAATTATTTCATCCCCTAGGTCACTGCTGTTGGTCCACTAGTCAGTGGAACAGTGGACTTTCTTGGCCACTAGGACTCAAGTTGAATAAAATGTCATTTTATAATTATTTCAAGACTGCAGAGAAATTGTAGGCCATTTTGAGATAATCACGTCTCCACAAGTGGCTTTTAGCAAAAAGTTAGAACCTCAAGATATTTTTTTCCCCGTGTACACAAGTGCTAAAACTTATAGTGGGTAAAGATCAACAGAGCCAAGAACTGATTGAGAACAACAAAAGTTTTTGCCCCCCTTTGTTGTAAAATGCTAACGCTCATGTTAATTAGTGGAAGGGTCAGTAAAGCAGAACCTTTTGCCTTTCTTGGAAATTGATTTAGTTTCTTCCACAAGCACCATGCCTTTTTTCTTCATATATATATTACCATTAAAGGCCAGGTAAGATCAAGAGATATTTTCAGTACTTAAATGCTTTACCTTGGCCTACTATTAGTGAGTTCACGTGCCATCTTTATTATGTAAAGTGTAAAATGGAGCAATAGTTTAAGGTTGGAGCTCTAGTTAAAGGTTTTTTTAAGTACTTGGAGATAGAGAGAGAGAGAGAGAGAGAGAGAAGAGAGCTTGTGTCATTTGGTCAGTTCACCAGCCATTAGACAGTTATTACCGTTGCTTTAAGTACATGAAAGCTTGCTTTGACAGCTTGTCCTTTCAACTAGGTCGAAATTTCACTCAGGTCATAATAACTGAAGCCCGAGTGTTTGTAAAATATGCGACCATCTCGCTGATCTTTGCTATTAGTTCATATGTTACACTCACTCTGAAAGAAAGAAAGTTCTTTTGTTTTGGTTGAAATGGTGAATTTATATGAAATATTTAAAAAAAATATATTAAAAAAGGCTAGAATTTGGACGTTAAACATGTCCAAATATTGGAACAGAGGTGCATATTTTTTCTGCATCCCCAGATTTGTCATCAATCACTTGCTTTTAATTCCTGATGGACTCCTATTGAGAGTTGGAAATGTGCATGTAATTCAGTTGAAAGCCCACAGCACTTCTCAGGCATCTTCCCTGCCTGTTTGTCAATGTGCTATAATCTCATGCTCAGTGTGACTCTAAGTACTGCTCAAATTAGAGCATTCACTGAGTGCCATGTTAGCAAACAGCTATGCTTGTCAAGAGGGTGATGGGATCTCTTTTCTTTTTTTTTTCTTGAGCCGTGAAAACGTTTCCATATATAATGATGTATTGAAATCTTTTCTACAGCCACTTCATTTCATTTAATACTGCTGCTCTATTTCCGAATAATGAAACATGATGTTACTTGTATTACAACAAAATTACAAAAGTTTTCTAATACCCTAATTGGGACTTAAATAATTTTTTTCCCTGTCAATATGTACACACATGCAGACAGGTAACAAGATCCGCAGACTTGTGTGCCAAGGTGCATTGAAACTGTTTGGGCAGCTCATGGTGGCCCGACACCTGACTAAAACACTTTATGTTGTTTGTTTCCTTTTTGTCACCTGTCTGTATATTGAGTTTACAGAACTATTTTGCTAGCTATTTTGCATCAAGTGCAACTTTGTCTACAAGTTGTACAATTTAGAATGCTGACACTTGTCAATGGCAGTGCAAATAGGAGCTGATGGACAGTTAGAGGATTGTGATATTGTGTTTTCCATTTTTGTATATCACAGCCCTCCGATAAGGCAGTCTCTTTTCCCGTAACAAGCCTTACGACATGAACTGCCACCATTTGCTCATGCTCTGTTCCACCTCTGAAGGATCCATTAGTGCTCCTCATTTCTGCAGACCCTAAAGCGATATGGTATCACAGCAATGTCACCATAACATGGCGGCTTTTCACACATGATTAGCCCTGCCATCAGCAACAGGGCCCAGAGTGCAGCAGAGGCAGATTTTGTCCTGTAGCTGACCCCCTCATTAGGACCTAATCAGGCTGCCCTCCTAAACAGCCACAGGCACAGCTGAGATCCACCCAGCCCATGTCCATACGAAAAAACCTCTCAACAAGCGGTCATGCTCGTGAACGAGCAGGAAAATAGGAGGTTATGATAAATAGTGGCTGGAGTCGTTTGTGCAGCATGGTGACAAGTCATCCTCTGTCATTAGTGCCTAGCGGGCACTGCTGATGCACGGGGACTGAAGAAGCTGGCATGCAGATGGCATAGCCACTTCCTTCCACTGTAAGGGAGGCTCTGAAGAGAGCCTGAGCATGGATGTGGCTCCTGTTGCTCATCAGCCACAACCACCTGCTCACATACCATGGCCAGAAAACTTGATATAGTGCACAGTCTTGTGCTTTTACAATTGTCCATGTATAATCTGTATAGGATCTCTGGAAAAAAAAAATACACCAGCCACATTTTCCTTACATTCCTGTACAATATAATATTTAAAGAATGCATCAGAATTGGAGAAAAGATAATCTCCTTTTTACTGGATCAAGCTTGTAGGGATTTTAAAAAAAAATCACCAATTCTTTTTAGTTGAACATGAGATTAAGTCATTACCATAAGCATATTCTTTCAGGAGAATTTTAAAGAGATGAAGCAGTGAATTTATTTCGTAGCATTTATTACAGCGTTAATGGAATCCTGATGCTGCTTACGGATTGCAGTGACAAAATTGCATTATGTGAGGTGTTTTTTCTTCCATGCAAGGTTCCTGCTCTTTGCTCCTTTTGAAGATAATCCATTAAAATAACAATAAAGCGATGTAAAAACAAAACAAAACCAAAAAAGCTGAGATCCAATTGTCTTTGATTTACAAAGACAGGGTCTCTTTTCCTTAATTTTAATGCTGGGACCTTTGATTTCCTCTTGAATGGAAGGCTTAACTGATGCTAAGAGTATAGGGCAGTAACCCAAGACAATGAGAGCTTTCAAAGTTTAAGTGCCCATTCAAATGCTAAGAAAGCAATGGCTAATTATATAGTTCTAAAACGCTTGAAAGTCTCTTATCTGTCTTACATTAATGCAGAGTCACTGATGTGCTGTTTATTTCCCAGCAGTCATCTGGTTTCCTGCCCAATGAATGACAAGAGAGGAAGAAGGAGGGCCAGGCTTCTAATGATTCCAATGCATTTAGATTTCAATAGAGTACTGGCATTAATGCCACTCTCTACAGCTCTGCCGGGTGAGAACATTTTCATTTTGAGCCACCTTGGGCTGTGTTTTTCTCTTTTATTTCTTTCATTTTGAAGTGTAGAGCAAATGCTTAGATCTTTCACCTAATGGGTATGTAGAAAGCACATAACAGCTTAGGATTCAATTTTTTAAAAAGGAAATTGATTACGGCTTTCATTCGTGATGTTTCAGCGCGTGATTTTTATTTTTATTTTTTTCCAAAAAACATTTAGTTTCATGCCAATGCCTTGCAATGTGCTGCGTGGTGATCAAGATAACATCCCTACTCTGAATAAGTAGAAGAATAGATTCTCATCCGTGACAAATTCTTGGTTTTGTGCAGTCCTATATCATCTTATATAATAACATTGAAATCTGTCTTACTCAGTGGCCACACAAGCTCTCTTATCATCTTATCTTCCAAGATACACACACAAACATATCACACAGCTAACCTTAATTAGCTGTTGCCCAGCAACCATCAAAAGGTCCGATACACGGAATGTAGGATGTCTATAATTTAGTGCATCATGAGTTCACTAAAAATCACAAACTGCAGCAGCTTTTTTTTTTTTTAAAGAGGTTTCTACAATCAGGCTCAAATTGTGTCTCTTATACAGCATTATTCATTGAACCCTATGAACTTAAAGGATGTTTGTATCATTCTTTGACTAAGACTGTATCTTTTTAATCAGGAAAGTCAATACCACTCCACTCTTTGTTTATCATTAAACAAATAATGCTCATTATTAAATAAAAAAATAATAATGAATAAACGTATAAATGAGAATATCTTTCATTGTATATACTCCTAAATTTGCACATGACAAAGTTACCTTAATACCAACAAGCTAAATCATCTGTAATCAAATCCAACACAATACAATTGCGATTATTTTCTGAAGATTTGGAGCAGTTTCGTGATTGCACTTGGTGTTTATTTCCATCACATGCCTGTTGACAGTAGATGAAGTCGGAGCTCTGGTTTCGGGAAAAGGGTAAGGACATTCCCTATAATCACAGCATCATCCACTTCCTTTCTGCCATTTTAAAAATTCAGATGGTCGCTACATCCAGCTAGGACAGATGTATGGAGATTGTTAAGAGTCAACTAGAGCAAAGATCATGCTTGGTCCTATTTGATTAACTCTAATCAAGTCTGTACAGCATTCAGACTATCTGACAAGGTCTATTGTGGTATTGATTGATTTGATTGGCTGCAGAATACATTACACTGTTGAGAGAAAGTGGAGATGGCCCGAAAAAATGGTGCAACTGATAACTATCATTGTACGTGCTTTACACACTTCGCTCTGCTGTAATGATCATCAACGTTATTGTGTGTGCAGTAGCAGTACTTCTGCAGGAGTATGTGTTAAAAATGTTATGGTGTATTTGTCAGATCTTTTGTGCCTTCACATGTGGGAATCCTCCACTAAGAAGATGAATGAGGAGGCTGTCTGTTGTTTTTAGATGGTTGCTATGAAAGCATTATTTTCAGTCACTGAACCTCTCCTAGAGGAAATTTACTGAGCTCTAAGTGCTAGGTAGATGGTCTGACAAAATTACAGCTGATAAAAGAAAGAGAAAGAAATGGGTGAACATGTTGGGGCTTGTGCACGGTGTGTAGTAGCAGTAGTAAGCTTTTGACAGAGATAGATCAGTTCTATTTTATCTCTCGCTGATGGCACGCATGACAGAGGTCAATGGGTTTTTTGGAAGAAATTCCAAAACGAAGCACAATTCTTTCTTGGCTTTGTAGCACCGATTGTTTTGGGTTTTTTTGGACAACTTGGCCTCTGTTAGGTCAAGCATACATTATGTCAAGGATGAAAATGTTGTGAGATTTGATAGAGCTCTTGTTTTTATTTGAGACACACTTCTCGTCTTGCCCCACCATCTCTCAGAGTATAAGGAAGGCATACATCAAGACTCTTCAGTGTTCTGGCATCAAGAGGGTTGAATGAACTTCCATCTAAACCTCTGAACAGCTGAGTCACTGGCTGTCAACCAACGAAGCACTTCTTAAGTAATTAAATTAGAACTTTAAAAGTCTTCTTGTCTTTTCTTGCTATATTATCTCCCCCTTTTATGGTATTTGATGGTAGTCTGTGACCTAGTGAACCAGTATCAGGACACATTCATTGATAGAGACTTAAAGATAAGGTCATAATTGTAAATCTAATGCCATAAATGTATTGATGTAAAACAGCTCTCAATCACCACCACCACCACCCCCTCCCACACACACACAAAAACACACACACACACAGAACAGGGAAGCTCTTACTCCAAGCCATTTCCAAACATACAGTTCCTACAGGTGCTGCGTCTTTAACTCAGCCTCTCTGCCTATTTGTTGTAGTCTGATGAAAATGATCACAGGGGCCGCTAGTTTACCTATGACCTCTGACCCCAGCTTCAATCATGCTGGCATAGTAAATCAAGGAGCACCACAGACAACCCCTCATATCCCTCAAGCACTGGCTGCTCTTTCAGGAATGCCTGCAATGCTATCTGACTACTCTACTGGAGCCATCTTATGAAGAGAACTCCCTGTGCGTGTGTGTGTACTTTTGCACAAATACACTCACAACTTGTAGGCATGTTTCAGCCTGTCTTCTTTTGTGTCATCCAAAAAAAGGACCATATTTCTGTTGCTTGAGAATATTATGCCATTAACTCATTTCTCTACCCTTTGTGATCTTGGTAGTTCTCGATTCAGCCTTGTTGTGAATAATCAGATGGTGCCACTGGCTTATTAGTCCCCAAAGCCATTTGCGTGCATGCCGCTGACGGAACATCACGCTGAGACTCCGATTTAAATGAAAGTGACTGGAAATCCAAGGTCGCCATGGTGATGAGAGACGTCCACTTTACATGGACGCATAGCAAATGAAGGCCTTTCAATCAGAGGAGAGTGGATGAAAGCATCTACCTGACCAGCAACAAGCTTCCATGACAAATGCATGAATAAATCAGAGATGCGATTTGGAGTGAGAAAACTCTGTCTCACTCTTCATCATACACACAGACACTGCATGTAACATCTATAACTTAGCTCAGCACTTACATGATTACTGTTTAAGCCTGATTCACATACAAATCTATACAGTCTGATCAGCTTATTAGCGCAAGAAAATCAATGCTATTACACGAATGTTTGAAATGGATATTTTGAATAACATAGGATGCACAGAAAAAGGTGTAAAAGAATATGAGGACTTCACATAATATCATATTATAATATTCAGAAAGCAGTCATCAAATCTTAAGGCAGATACTTTGACTAAATGAAGATAACTGTAGTGTGTTATATATCATGGATTAATACATTAGTTGTATGGATTACATAATTTACTACTATTTATCTACTATTATTTACTAGTATCTACAGTAGCCTTCTGGTGGTCCAGCGGCAGGATCCCACGCTCTTATTGCCAAGGCCCGTGTTTGATTCCCGTGCAGGGCGCAAACCCAACCACTGAAGAGTTAACTCTCAGTGTCGGTCCCAAATTCCAAATCAATCCTGTTCCAAATCAAACCATCACTGACCGAGTGATCCTTTGTGGCGACCCCAAACAGGGAACAGCCGAAACAACAACATTTACTAGTATCTACAGTATGTGATTACATGAATAAAATGTGTATAAAATAATAGCTTCTTTCATTGTTAAAAAGTAAATAAATAACCTAAGTATTGATGAGCTATGCACTGTTTTTCAAAAAAAAAAAAAAAAAAAAAAATATATATATATATATATATATATATATATATATATATATATATATATATATATATATATATATATATATATATATATATATATATATATATGCTAAAGACATGTAACAATTCAGACTGGGGCAAATCCTAATGTCATTTTTCAAAAGTTTGTTCAATTTTCATATAACGGCACATGCAGCCACAGTAAAAAAGTGATTTAACGATCAATACATTATCTCTATCTCGGCAGGATTGAGTGGGGTCCTAATGCCCCTACTACTTTTTTTTTTACTCAAACAGGGTAAAACAAATTAAAAACACAACAAGTCAGTAATAGAGCAATTCATAAAGGGGCAGCAGGCACCAGAGGCTGTGACAGGACTCTGGGGTGAAAAATCGCCATTGACCTCTCCCCTGGCTCATCTATCTCCTCTTACTGTCCAGGCACACAGCCCCAGCAGCACTGATTTATGGGCCAAAGAAAAATGCCATGCTGGAATGGGCCTTTGATAAAATTGTTCAAGAGATTCCAGGCTATAAATCCCACTCTTTTACATCCAAGTCACCAGCTACGTCCACATTCTTCTACCATCTATAACAGGCTGACAAACATGACGTTTAATCCATAACTTTACAATATTTCAGCACTTTGGAAAAACACTAACAGTTCTATTTCTCACATGGGTTCTTTATTGGAACAAGTCAGAGATTTGACACAAATATGAGAAGAAATTTGATCTGTGATGTATGAAATTTGAAGAGTATTCTGATTTAACTAAATGTATGTAGCCTATGGGTTCATCATTCTGCACAGAAGAAGAGTCACACTTCATCTAGATAGTCCAGTGTAGACACTGTAATGAAGCAGTATAAGTTCTTCTCAAAAATATATTAAATGATGTTTAACTACCTTTAAATTCTCAAACTGTTTGCACGACTCTGACAGTATCACCTGCTGTAATTCCAATCACAGTATTGTTTTTGCATAAATGTATTTTGTCCTTAGTGACAGCTCATTCGCCAGGATTTGTATGGAGGACATGCCATGCAAACGAAACTTACAAATAACCAGATTAAAAAAATCTCTTGCTCTTAATTAACAAAGATATATAACTGTTGATACGTTGAAGTTATCTATTGTAACAGTCAATTGTATCACTTTTATTCATGACAATGGAAAAACGTGGGGGTTTTTTTGTCTGAATATTTTTTTTTTCTCTTCAAAAAAGGTCAAAAAGAAGCTCATGAGGAGATTACTGTTTAGAGCTGGTATAAGGTAACTCCTAACAAGAAGTAACTTGTCTTGCAGATGTTATACTAATAACTGTAAATGCTTATGTAAGTATGATATGTCTGTCTTTAATAAATGAAATATTGCAATTGTTAACATATTGCTGTCATATAATCAGAATAAAACACTTCAGGATATATAAAACCACTCTGAAGTGGGAATGCTAAATCACATCAACCCAGCACTGATCATTTTTCTATAACAGCATGACATGTCATGTTTAATTGCGTATATAACAAACATGAACTGATTACAAAAGTTGGTCTGTAGATGATATTCTGTTTATAGTTTATAATATAGGATTATCTACTTAACAACCATTAACCTGGACCATCCCAAACAAATATTAATGTTCAATAATTCTATAGCGTGTGTATGGATTATCTGATAATCATCAACCACCATGAACTATTGACATGTTGCTCAGGAATAGTTAATACACTGCTTGATAACAGCCAGCTGACAGGTTATAGATGGTGTATGTTAACATTTAAAAAAAAAAAATCCAACAGAAAACCAAACATCATTCACAAACCTGTTTAAGAGGAAAAAACAAAGCAAAGTATATGACTTGTAAATTTGCAAACTTCTCAAATGGCACTTTAATGTCAACCAGCTGACAGTGTGTATGCCTGAAGTACAGCGTATACATATTTGTGGTTACTCTGAGCAAGACTTTCTAGATTTATAGTGACAGCTACAATTAGCACCTAGAATCTCACGTTTGGCTGCATCACACGATCAACATTTTTAAGCTGTGACAGGAAACACAGCGCCAGGGTTGGCGCCGCGAAGGAAGAGTGAGTCAGGCGAGACTTTTGCTGCCGGTCCTTTGGTCTCTCCTTGTTTATGATCGAGGTGTGAGCAAAACAATGAGGGCAACAGCTGTGTACAGGAGTTTCAGGGAGGAGAGGGCTTGTAAAAGCAGGTAGTCATGTCTCCGAGAGGCAATTATTGTCAAGAACTAGGAAAAAAACTAGCAGAACTTCACAGATGATGCTTCTTTGAGTGATCACAGTCATAAAACTTTGTCCTTCCACCAATTTCCAGTAGAAGCTCAGAGGGATTGAATAGAGCTGACAGGTCCACCAAAGCGATAAATGGCAATATGAAGAGATAACTGTGTGCCAGGGTCAAATCAGATGATGCTTCCAATCTCGATGATCTCTTAAAAGTCCTTAATAGAAGACAACAAGTTAAATAAACACACAGGGAGGGGGCAAACGGATGCCGGGGAGAGCGAGGCAGCAGGACATACAAGACAGACAGCATCACTCGATGGGATCTGGAGGCCGCGTGGAGAGAACAATCGGCCGAATGCGATCAGGGGGAAGATGAAGTGGCTAATCTAAGTGAGTGAGTTTGTGTTTCAGATTAGGGCCCTGCCAACAAGCACAGGACAAAGCTTCCACTGACAGCATGAGGAAATGAAATGTTTGCTGTCAGGGGGAGGGGGGGGGGGGTTAAGACGACACACAGCCTGACTCTTACTGTGTGCGTACATGTGTGTTTGAGTATGTGAAGGGACGACTTCCTCTGCCTGCTGGAATGGGGGGGCAGGGATACAGGGAATAGATTGAGGACACAGGTGTCACAGAAAGAACATAAAAAACATACAGGAAGATCAATATAATAGTGACTTAATTTTTGTGTAGTGAGCTTAAACATTATGCAACCAAAAAGCTGAGATCAGTGGCATGGTATCTGTAAATTTGCCAAAAAAGCAGAGATGAAATATTTAGTGATGTAACTGAATATACATACGTTATTCGCAATGAACAGATCATGTGTTTTAAACAGACTAATACAGGTACAAATAAGAGGTGCACTATTTGATGCTTTTTTTGGAAAATGCTTCACAGAAAGGTACACAGGGCATCTGTTTGACACAAGTCCTATAAGCTGGAAGTAATAAATTTAATATATGAAGCTTGTGGGTCAAAGAAAGACCACATCCATTAAAATGAACATGAGTCTGCATGATGCATTAATAAATCTGTAGTATCTGCCTGGTCAGGTGCAGAGGTTTACATTATGGTTCTAGTTCTATATTTTGAGAAATAAATGCAACTCAATTTGTTAAAATAACAAAAATAAGTGCACGAGTGGGATTTAGAAAAACAGTTGCAGGCATATCTCTATTTGAGACCAATTATGAGGGTATATATTAAATTCTATATATAAAAAAACACGCCCACTGCAGGTTAAAATCCAGATAAAGATATGAATAGTTGGGGCACTGTACAAACACAGATATACATATACAGGTAGTGTTATTGTGCTACACCCCTAATTTACTCTTAAACTTAACACCCCCAGAGGCCAAACGCTAAATGCTATTAATTTCAGATGACCGTGCTGCTGATCAGAGACACAGGGGATTTTGTCAGCCTTCTTGTAGTCACAGCACAGAGTGCAGAGGCCACATGTCGCTATCATCTCATCTCCACACTAATCTTTCATTTCGGAGTCTGACACACTATATCAAACACCCTCTGACACACACACACACACACACACAATCCCCTTCTCTTTCTCTTTCTCTCAACCTTTCAATTTGCATGGTTAGGGAGGATTTGTTGCAGGACGAATCAGGTGTCATCCCCTATTAAATGTTACAGTGGTGCACTATCATAATCAGGATTCTAATGAGAGAGAGAGAGAGAGAGAGAGAGAGAGAGAGAGAGAGGAAACGCAGGGGAATAGTACTTCTGAAAGAGAGGGATTTGTGTATCAAGGTCTGCACAGAACAAAGCTCAATGTTCAGTCAACACATACTGCATACACACACACACACACACACACACACAGGTGTGTTGTAGTTAACATCACAGTGCCCATGATTCTCCCGTGTCTCTCAGTTGTGACTACTAATGTGTGCAGCCATTAGGCTAACACGGCTCTTTGAATCTGAGCCCCAGCTCTGATCACAGAGTTGCCTGATCTCTCTCTCTCACACACAAACACACACACTCTCACACACACACAAACTCCCACACACACACACACACACAGCATCATTACCCAACCAGGCACACAAACACAGCAAAGCTGCATTTAGATAAAAAGAGCTTTAACTACAGGTTAGCCATCCAGGACACTCTCCTCCATCTCCTGAATGCAGTGCGCTATGTGCATTTCCATACAGACAGTGAAAAATAGTGGTGCTTGCTCCCCAAGTGATCAGGGAGTCAAGTGATTGGCTCCTATATGAGTTCTGGATGTAGTAAAGTGGTTTGATCGATTTGTGGGAATATCTGTATCTTGATGAAGCACACCGGGGCATGCAGTGAAAGCAATTTAAAGTCTCATCAAGCACACTACTAAGGCGACCTGTTGTTTGTTAAATGAAAGTTAGAGAGAGACTGAGATAGATAAATAGACAGAGAGAGAGATAGAGGCTCTCTACCGTACATGCCTTTAACCATTTTTAATTTTTAAAGCACGCTCCATCCTTGTTTCTCAGGGGTAGTCTTCAACCCTTGGAATATGTATCATTCTGCTTGTCTAACCTCTCCTTTCATCTCTCATGCTGAATAAACTCACACTAATGGCTTGGGGAGATCAACTTTTGGGCCCCAGTTTACTTTCTATCATCTAGCAACAACACCCACACACACACGTGCAGAGACACACACCACTCGCTGCGACCCCCGCATACTCCACTGAGGGTCCCTCACACCCCAGAACCTGTCACTGGTCCTCTTCCCTTCCCATGAGTGGCACACACAATAGAGAAAGGGTCCCGACCGTGGGGTTCAGTCACCATTAACCCCCACCAGCTGTTCTAGCTGAGGCCATTGGCCCACTCAATACACCAACCACCAACCCCCTCGAACCCCCACCCAAGGGGGCCCTCTCGTTGCCTAATCTAGCCATTGTTGGCCAGGAATGCTGACAGAAAGAAAAGAGTTTTTTTTCTCCTCTGTCCATGCAAGTGTGTGTAGCCAAGTGTGAGAGCACAGAGAAGGCAAGGGCTAATTTCTATAGTTGCCCGTGAAGGAAGGGACTACCGCAGAGAATAGGCCTGCTTAGCTGCTTGACAATTTTTTTCTTTCCTCCTTTTTTTTTTTTTTTTTTTTTTTTTTTTTTAGAAAATGGATGGCAATTGTTGGTTACGGATTCACCCCCCACTGTCCGTATCTCGTAATTCCTTTTTAGGGAAATTTGGAAATTGGATTATACTAAATGTATCAAAAGCGTTTTCTTTTTTAAAAAAGTGCTTTTCAATTTATTGTGTTAAAAGGCTGTAACAAATGACCAAATCACCAAATGCCATGTTGGATGTTTCTCTGTTTTGTCACCACAATAATTTGTTAACGGTTACGAAGCATTTACTACATAAGCAAATTAGTAATGTGAATGAACTGCAGAAAGTTGTACAAGCAAACTATAGCATACTTTTTTTTAATAAAAGTAAAATCTACTTTTTTCCACCTTTTATTATGAACATATTATGGTTCTGTTATTGAGTGTCAAATGAATGAGCATAAATAATGTCAAAACTACTCTAGATTCTCTTTTGTTGTGGCATTTTTGCCTTGTGAATATATTAACAATTAGTCCATTTCAATTAACATGAAAATAAAAATGGCATTTTCCAGGCCATTTACTCTTTGGGTAGTTAGGCAGCCATTACACTCAGCGCAGACACAAGGTCCTGCTGGGTCTGAACATGTGCGCTCCTCAGCCTTTGCCACTCAACACCCCCAAGTACATATTTCTACATACTTGTTACAGGACTCACTACCATACAGTGACCCAGTAAAAATACGTGTTCATTTATTGTTAATAAAACCATTCTCTGGTATATCAGACAAGACAAACAAGCTTATGACACAGCATGGTTATGGCAACACAAGCTCACTTATAGTATGACATGTGGTAAAGCAAATGGGGGGAAAAATAAATCAAATAGTCGATAAAGAAAAAGAGAATAGCTATTATAAAAGGCAATGGGATGAGTCTGTATCATTTCTATGAGGAAAGGAGGGGGTGTTACTGTTGTGACAGGCTTCACGAGCGTGATGGTCGAATCTGCCCCAGCTGATTATCTGTCGCCGCTTACACGGTTTGTGCTAATGAGCTTGCCAGCTCCCATGGGCAGTCTTCCCCTTTTGCACTGCTAAAGATCACTTTCACTTCTTTTGCACAACTAATTCAGGCCCACAAAAAGTGGGAGCTTCACCGGCGCTGCCCCCTTTTACTGCTCCTTTTGTGGGGCCTTTGCAGGCACGGCCGACAGAGCGAGGACCCAAACGCTGCCTGCTCTTCATGCCCACTCTATTGCCTGCCATTACCATACATATCCATATGAAAAGTCAGTCAAGTCCCGAACAGCTGTCTGGCCAAAAAAAGCCAGGTCCTGCTCACACCCCCTCCACCCCATCCACCCACTCCCATCCACAGGCCTCACAGTAGATCTCTTTGGCCCTCGGTGGGCAATAATAAACCAAAACCATTTAAACAGTCTTTCAGACAACAAGGGAGGGAGAGTTATGAGGCTAAAATTCAGCGTTTCACGAGCCATGGAGTGGCCACATTGGCCAGTGTCTGTCTCTGCTCTGCCCTCCCAGAAGTCAAGAGGAGAGAGAGGGAGGGACAGTGCAATTGGCCACACAATGCTAAATCCCCCTGCTCTTCAGAGAGAGAGAGCTTCATGAATAGCAATTGTATTACATTAATCCCTTGTTTTTGAGACTCTCCAAAATTCAAGGAAGTGATTCATATGTTGAGATTAAAGGTCCAAAAATTTCCTAAATTTTTGACCAAAAAGGTGCTCTGACAAACGGCTTTGAATGACCAAATATTTTTTTTATCTGCTTTGATGTTAACTAAGTTCAACTGTAAAACTAAATGAAAGATGATGTTTTCCCAAAGTTATGTTAGACTTCAAAAATGCATTCATTCTATCAGAAATGTCACAAAGACCAACAGCTCTGAGCAGTAATCAGATAAATCAGATCTTTTCATTTAGGCATTAAATGATAAAGTCTAGATGGGCCCCCAAAAGTATAGGGCAGCAAAACATAGTGTGGGGTTAAGTATGTGTCCCAGGTCACATGAGAAGTCTTTTAGTTTGGCGAATTTGAACAACTCTGTAAAGGCCTTTCAAAGTTGATGATGAGGTGAGTTCTTCCTCTGAGGAGCTTCCAAAGATCCTGATTTCCACTGTCTTACCTCAGTTATAAAACCACAGTTTTACAACTGATATTCACAGATTATTGATATTGTCTAATTACTTAGACATTTCTCAATTTTTTATAAGCAGTGATAAGATGAAGATATATATGGACTGAACAACAGAATGTATGATTGGTATTTTTATAGTTCATAATAGAATTTATAAAATTGAACTGGAAATAAATTTAGAAAGTTCAGAACCTTGCAGAATGATGGTTTTAGTCCAAATAATAACAAAAAATGACTTTTATTTTAAAATTATGAAACTGCAACAAATAGTGGTTATCTATCTCTTATCACTGATTTTAGATCTCTGCAATAAGATCGAAAAAAAAAAAACATTAGTGATATCGCTTGCACACTAACAATGCCTTTTGGTTTTATTATGGTAAAATATGTTGTATGGTTAATAATGATGTAATAATATATTTATGCTAACTTATTTTTGTTTGTTCAGCATACATAACATTTCTTACAGTTTGACTACAAGCCCATTAAATCAATATCAATTCTTTAAAATGCTTTATATTTAAGTTGCTCAGCTGTTTTTATTTGCCCTTGTTCAAGATTATTCACTTCCTTTAAGAATCTTCTTACATTTGAAAGAGAACAAAAAGTTGAAGGGGGAATTGAGGCTTGTGGGCTGATTCAATGAATAAGAAAAGAGGGGACGTCTGTCATAGGCTGGGATTGTGAGAGTGAGGATATTGGTGTGTGTGTGTATGTGCTGTGGGGTTGGGGTTTGGGTTAGTCCATAAATCCTACACTGTCCCACACACACACTAACCATGAAACAAATGACCCCTGAGTCATCCCACACACGGCCCTGCACCTTCTCTTTCTGAAACTGCGCTTTATTAAGAGCAGGGTTGAATTTATAACCATTATGGTTGTTTAGGGATGCTGTTGTTATACCTCAGCAGCAATGCAAGCAGATACTTATTTATCTGCTCTGGGTAATGCTTTTAGATTTATATATTAGCACTGATCCAGATTCTACAGTCAGCTCAGTGCAGTCTGAAGTGTTGCAATCTCACTGGTCCTGTTTACTCACCAGCAACCAGCAGAAGCGTCCAAACACACAGCCACAGAGCACCTCCAGTGCTTATCTATTCCCGCCCTCTCAACCAGAGTAGCATTCATTCAACAACCCTGTTTGTTGTCCTGCATAGTTGTGCAATTCATTAAAATGAGAGCGACAGAGAGAGAGAGAGAGAGAGAGAGAGAGAGAGAGGGAAGCTAGGGGGCTTGAAGAAGTGGGTGGGATCATGATGACTTCTTGAACACATCTCTCCCTTTGGCTGCAATTAAACAAAGTACTGTGGTGATTAGTTCAGTGTAGGGAGAAGAGAAAGAGACACCCTTGAATCCAAATGGGGGGACCTGACTGGCCTTTCTGGGAACGACAATGAGCTGAGTTTATTGCCGAAACCAGCTTACGCTCCTGCATTAAAAACCATGGGAACTCCAGTCAGGTGGAAACTACTCCTTCATTTTCCCTGACGCTTTCTCTCTTTTTCTCTCCACACTCCCTCTCTGCTCCCTCTGTGACCAGAGAGGTTCTCAAGGGGCACAAGGGTGGCTAAAGCCACAAAATTTCCCCTCCTCCTTCGAAGCGAGATGTTTAAATTAATCTCACTCCGTTTTCCTCTTGCTCTCCCTTCCTCTCATTCTCTCATTCTCTCATTCCGCTTGGATTGTGTCGTTTTCTATTATCCACGTGCAGTTAGTTAATGATGAACTTTGTTGCAGTTTCTTCAACTGTCCTCAGTGCTTCTGTCTTTCTTGCCTGCCCCCTCCTCCTACACTGCCATGCAAAAAACTTGTTTAAGTGGAGTACTGTTCTCTGGAGCACCTCTCTCTCTCTCTCTCTCTCTTTAACTCTCTCTCTTTCTCTCTCTGTCTCTCTCTCTCTCTCTCTCTCTCTTTTCCTTTTCTGTCTCACACACTCCCTCTCTTTTCAGGTCTTTGGGGAAGTGGGGAAGCTTTCACTGGGGGTCTCTTGTGTGTGCGTGCACATAATGAAAACAATTTTACGCTGTGAAGGCAAGCAGCGACCAATTACAGTTCTGACAGCCACCTGCACTATCAACCCCCCTTTTGCAACCCCCCTTCTTCACCCCACCAGCCAATCCCCCTCCCTCTTGCCCTCTGCCTCATGTATATTTAATAAGGTGCCAATGTTATGAATGGTTGGGCCAGGTGAAGGAGGGGTGAGAGTAATAAGGCTCCCAGCTGGAGGTGATGTAGTGTGCCCCAGTCTCTCTGCGCCAGTCTTTACAGCAGCCGCTCTGGGACAGCTGACCCCAGTAAGGGAAAGGGAAGAGGGGCTCACGGCTGACCCGCCAATCCCCCCTCCCCTCTCCCCAGCCACCACTTCAAATCTCTTGTTGACCAATTTTACACATGCTGTCCAGCCCAAAGGCATGGATGTCAAATCTGACAGAACCCCCCACAACTTTAATTTAATAAGTAGTGTACACGGTGGGAATTAAATGGGCATTACACCTCACTCTCTGTCTCGCTCAACAATCCAAGCACATGCACGGCTTCTCATTCACAAACTTTAATGAGGTTTAGTCGGTCAATAACATTTCATCATGACATTCATCATGACTGTCATAAGTAGTTGGTTCATGAATTTGTTCTGGAATTGAAGCAATGTGAAGGCATCCTAGATTTTTTGTTTTTTAGAATTAAATGGTAATATGGTAAAAACCTAATCAAATACTAGCTGAAATTTTTCTATTTTAATTCAAAATATACCGATACATAATATGTATCAATATATTTAGCACGGATGTGGTTTCACTCACAGCCTTGCTAAAACTCTGTTGCTGTTTGTAAAAACACAATTACAATTTTTACAAAGGTACAAATGTAATAAATAGTAAGAAATTACTTAAACTGAATTGTTAATATGACATAATTTACTGCAGTATTAATAGCATATTGTCACATCACCCAACACTAGGTATGATCATACTAAGAACACAAGCGAGAAAAAATGTCAAGAAAAAACAAGACTGGTAATTAGAATATATAGTTTTAAACCAGTATTTTCTTTTACATTGTTGTTCTTTCGGGTGCTCCCCATTCAGGGTCACCACAGCGAATCATCTGGTCCGCATATTAGATTAGATTAGATTAGATTCAACTTTATTGTCACTGCACATGTAGGTACAAAGCAACGAAATACAGTTAGTATCTAACCAGAAGTGCATTTTCACAGTGCAAATAATTTGCATATATAAACAATATATAAAAAAATATAAATAATTTGCATATATAAACAGTATATAACAGTATACAGAGGGAGGTAAATACAATGAGTGCAAATGAGCAAATGATTATAGGTGGTGCAATAAAGAAGGTATTGTATACCATGATAATAATTAAATATGTAAACAGTATTCAGAGAAGGAGTTATGTACAATGAGTGCAATGATTTAGATGTATGCAATGAGGAAGATATTGTATACCATAATAAATAATTTGCATATGTAAACTGTACACATATGTGAACTATACACAGAAAGGGTTATATACAGAAAAGGTTATATACACTGATAATAATGTGTTCAATCAATTTGTGTGTGATCGGGTAGCGGCAGAGTTCAGCAAAGAAACAGCTGTGGGGAAGAAGCTGTTCCTGAACCTGCTTATCTTGGTCCGGAGGCTCCTGGTACAGGTTTCATACTGGATGCCCTACCTGATGCAACCCTCCTAATTTTATCCAGTCTTGGGCCCAGCACTGAGAGTTAATTCCTCAGTGGCTGGTTTAGTTCCCTGCCCAGGAATCAAAACCAGGCTGTGGCAATGAGAGCGCAGGATCCTGCCGCTGGTCCACAAGGGGACATTTTCTTTTGGTCAGTATTTTCAATTGCAAAATAAAAATTTATTCATTTATGTTCATTAAGCACTCATTCTCTTCAGGGTCATGGTGGATCCAGAGCATCTCATACAAACTGGGTGTATAAGGTTGGAATATACCATGAAAGGGACGGGGCAATTTTCAGTAGCTTATCCACCTCCATGGTTTTGGGAGATGGAAAGAAACTCGAGAACCTGGAGAAACCCCACGGGACATAGGCAGAACAGACAAAACTCCACACAGACAGTAATCCAAGCTCAGGATCAATCTGTGGACCCTAGAGGGATGAGGTGGGAACACTACCTGCTGCAAACTTCCATTATATTAATAGAATTAGAATAAAATCCAATACCGCAATTAAGTCCAATACATGGACCGTATGCTTAATCACAGTGTGTATTCATGCACATGTATTCTCTCTCTCTCTCTCTCTCTCTCTCTCTCTCACTCACTCACTCTGTTTCTCTCTCCCAGGAGATTTGTTGGAAAATTTGTTTGTTGAAAAATGTGCTTGACAAAGTTGGGATTATGCAATGTTTTTTTCCTACCATCAATCCAATGAAGCTGTGACAACTACATTCAGCCTCCCAACATGAGCAATACTGTAACAGATGAGCAGATGAAGGTTAAACGAATCCTGTGAGTAAAAACAGCACGTCTCAGCAACAAAGATGTGCTCGGCATCAAGCCAAAGAGAGCGCAGAACAAGCAGGAGACAAATACCAGTGTATTAATGTCCCCCTAATCTCACTCATGCTGAAGACTGTTGTCGACATTATGCTTTGCAACACAGAGAGACAAATGATCCCTGTTTGTACAAGAGTTCTGATAAAGGATGTGTGTGAAAGACAACGTGCTCCCAATTTTTTTCGGATTTAAGTAACTTCATAGTTTAATGCAATTCGAATCAAATGATATTTAAGCATTAACTGGCATTGGGGGGAAAGGTGGCATGTGTTGATGTGGATGGCAGAGAAGATAAATGTTTTATTTTATCTCACTAGAGTGTAGATGAAAAATACAGTGTATAGTGCATTGAGGAGACCTGCGCAGACTAACGCAGTGGCTGTGAGATTGAAGACGGCACAGTGTAGACACAGTGCTAGCTGAAGCCAGCTGGCCTGGATTGATGACGATGATGCTCAGCCTCTGCCGGCTTGATCTGTGGAGTCTTAATTTATCTCCGCAAGCCGGTTCATCCGTTATAGAAATGACAGTGCCTGCTTATCGATCTTACCCTGAAAGATCAATCAGCTTTTGCCCTGACGCAGACAAAAAATTTCAGTTTGACACCCAAAGCTCAGACCCCTGCCCTGACACATGCACACACACATCCTGCCTGACCACAAGTTTAAAATAGGCTAATTTTAACCTGACTCACTGTCTTGTCCTTCTCTAGTACAATACACGCATCATCTAAGCTAATTTCGCTAGCACCTAAAAGTGACAGTAAATCAGTATGTATCTGAATTTATTTGTATCAGGATGAAAACAAATCCATTGTAATCTTTAATGTAAACAAAACAATGTGAACTGTATGGGTATTTGTTGTTGGGTTTTCTGTGTAAGGGAATTGTTTCATGCATTGCCAATTAAATACTTGTTAATAAGCCCATATTTTGTTCAGGTTTGTCTTAATGTAATGCACTTTTATAGATATTTATAGCAAAAAAACATTCATTGACTATAATGTGCTTTGAAATTTAGAGACGTAACATTTTGTTTCTTTATGTCAAATTGAGGTTTACAGTTAAAATATTCATTCCTTCCTTTATCTTTTTCCTGTGCTTTCCAGCTTGAACACTTTGCGTGAGGTTGAAATACACCAGGAATAGGACTTCAGTCTATCGCAGGACACAATAAACACTCATTCACTCCTCGGGGCAATTTAGGATCACAGATCCACCTACCAGCACATGTTTGGGACGTTGGAGGAAACCAAAGAACGTGGAGGAAAGCCACTTTGAGGAGATCAAATAGGAGAATATGTCAATCTCCACACAGACAGTGACCCAAGCTCAGGATTGAACATTACACAAAGCTTCAAACATAGACCATGATCGTTTTTACTGCTTCAAGCCTTGTTTTTGTCTATTCAATTTATCAATTAATTTCTTAAGCAATGGCTTGCATCTTAAATGGAGAGTTTCATTAAGCTTAACATGTAACCATCAATGAAAAAAATTAATGAATAAAACTATATAATGTTAATAGGGCTACTCCAATGTTATTGGGATCATAAATATATTGTGTGCATATGGTGCTTAGTGATGGACTGGCATCCAGTCCAGAGTGTATTTCTACCAAACATCCAGTTTTCATGGAACAAGTGACCCTGATCAGCAAAAACAGAAAAACAAAAAAAGTGTTTATAGCTCACAGTGTTAAATTCCATGATCTTTTGGGGCTCACTAACATTTGAAATTATTCACAGGACAGAAATGTCTTTTTCAAGTCCTGCATTTATGGTGAATAAAGTTCATATATACCTCTGCATATGCTTTCTGGTCTGAGAGGAAGCTTAAAGAAAGTAGTTTAGCAAACAAAGTGTTACTGCACACTTCAGACTTTGTGTGTTTCAAGTACAAAATTAAAATGTATATACAAGAAGTCAATATTGTCATAGCGATTGAAAAGAAATGAATCATGTAGGACCACATAGAATGATACATGCATGTTAAATTTAAGATAAACTCAAGTTTTTAAAAATATCATAAGCTTTTCCAAATGTTTCATAAAAGTATATTTAAGATTATTTAAGATTTTAAGTACATTTAGGATTATTTTTAATCTTGTTTTTGATTTTAAAAGCTCTTTCAATGGCCTTAACTGCATTCAGATTCAGTGATTTATTTTATTCAATTGATTTATTTATATTACATTATCATGTAGTTTATTATCACTTATTAAATCTGAAAGGCAAAATGAATGCAACAACCATTATACATTTTTTTTAAAAAGGTTTTTGTCAGAAATATAATTTCAAAAACATCACGGACACATAAGCAGAAACAAAGAGACTGTGCATGTGCAGTGGCTACATTTGCACAGTGCAACACTACAAGCACACACTACATTGTACCATTGTGCTGAAATATCACTTTTAATGGTGAGCTAATATACGTGTTTTCACATACCTGACACAATATTTTACTAGTTGAAGCTTTAATTGGTCCCTGCCATGAAAAAGCAGCATTAGATAAGAGGTCAGTCAAAAGCAGGGCATGACTTTGAGCCTCCATTTGCTTTGACAGTCTTAGGCACAAAGAGCTTTCAAATTCAAACATCATAGCAAACAAATGACTCTTTGTCCTCCGTCGGTTACATAAAGAAATAATTGGAATCAGAAAGTTCATTTACAAAGAACTAGCCATCGCAATCACCACATAATGTACTGGCGTGGAGCGAGAAAAAAAGCCATAATTGGTTTGGTAAAGATCGCTTTCCATTACACCATAAAGCACTACACAATAGAAAAGGTCGCCAATTAAGCAATCATGAATACCAAGTACTGTGGCTGATGAAAATAGGCCAGTGGTTTAAATAGATTTGCAAGCAATTTACCTTTTCACAATGTTGGCAATCTGATGCAATTTGCTTGCAATTTTGTCGGCTTTCAGTAGCACTCCAAGCTGACACTGCATGGACCGAATGGCCGAGCGACACGTTCAGAGAAAATGTAAAACTATATTGGCCGCATCTAGGTACCAGGCCACCGCTTCATCAGGAAAATTACAACAATTAACATAAGTGCTCAGGAATCAACACTTTAAATGTCAGCGGCGGAGGCAGTGGCGGAGGCAGTGGCGGAGGTTTGGAGCCTGAGACGTGCGAAAGTGCAACACGTCCTCTCCGATGGACTCTCTGAGAGAAACATGAGGCAATCAGCCATCATGCCGCAGCTCTGATGGCCCTGCAATTGCTGTGACATTCTCCTTGTTGCCTGTCAGTCTTCACCACTGTTTTTTTTTCCCCTCATCTTCTACTCAACACTCCACCCACAAGCACCATCACTGCCAAAGCTATTACTTCTATGTGTGCTGCAGTTTTTCAAATTTGGGTAACTTTGTGTACTTTATTTCAGCTTTTGTAGCCAAATCCATTTGACTGGATATAGACTCGAAAACGTTTGGAAATTGTATTCAAACTTTTGATTGATATTTTAATAATAATTTATAATTAATTTATAGAAAGGAGAAATGTGGCTCATCAGCATAGCATTTTATTTAAAACATCATACACAATGTTGCAGTTAAGTGAGGAAGATCATGTATATTGTAGTCAGATGTTTGGCTGCTTAGATAGAAAAGTCTTTTGGAAAAAAAGAAAAGTGTTTTATTCAGGTGAGGTGGGATTTTATCCTGGATGGCCCACCAGTCCATTACATACAGCCACTTCCCTGCATGTTTCTAGAAAGAAACCAGAGAACCTAGAGGAATCTCATACAGATGCAGGGAGAACATGTGATATTCCAAACAGACAGTAACCCAAATTCAGGATTGAATCAGGGACCCTAGAGGTATGACGATTCAACTCTGTATATCCTAGCCATGTATTTTTATAATATAAATCAGTAATTTCATGAATAAACTGTAGCTTTACACAATCATGCAGCACTTCTTCGCATCTGAGTATCACTGCCATTAAGCTTCAACAGGTTGTAAAGGCGTCTAACATTGTGTGTAGAAGAAAAGTGCTTAATTTATGAAACAGTGAGCTTTAAAACAAGTGTTGGCCATGCAACAATTATACAACATCAGATTTTACAAGCACTTAAACAGTCAGGCAAATTGAAAGCCTTTTTGAATTAGACTGGTAATTCAGTTTGTTGCTTGCACTGGAAACTGTTACCTCCAGTTGGCTTTTAATTGAAGTGGATAGATTTACACTAAAAGTCAGGGGGCATCAACAGGGGGTGGAATATTTGGCGTAATGATTTCTGAAATAAAGCCATGTGCTGGGGGATGTGACATGACACAACGTAATCAAAGACTGGAAAAAGCTCAAGAGATTATTGGTAACATTTACAATTCAATTTTGAAATACAGCTTGTAATACTAAAACAAGATAAAAGTTGAAACTAATTTGAGTACACAAACTCTTGCTGTAAGTGGTTGTGCGTGTGTGTGTGTGTGTGTGGGTGTGTGTATGTGTGTGTGTGTGTCTGCACACAGATGGGCATGTCTCACTCCCCTCCAGCCTGCTCTTTTGTGTCAGCACTCTCCATAATTACAGCTGATGAGTGGCTGAGGTGGGGGTAGTTGGTGGTAGGGATCTTTGTGGAGGCGGGTGCGGGTCAGAAGGGGGGTCATGGTTGTGCCAGGCAGGTGACGGCTTGGGCACAGGAACCTGTGGCAGCTCCCTGGTGCCATCAGGCACACCGTATCCCTGCCTGACAGCTAATTAGGGCAGACACGGATTTCTCCCCAATGTAACAGATGTTGCCTAATCAGAGCAGCTTCAGAGCAGCCTGCATCAACGACATTTCATGCACAATTTAACCATCTAAAAGGAACGGCAGACTTAATGCATTGTAAGGACAGCACAGCTGTTTTACTCGGCAGAGGAGAGAGAGAGAGAGAGAGAGAGAGAGTAGGCTTTCTATAACTCAAACAGAGTGCTTATAATGACATAATGATCTAGCTCAATAATAGCACATCTTCACAACTACCAAAGATTTTCTGCAACCGTGACTGCCATGGTTATGTGCTTGCACAGAGATTCCCGGTTAATCTGATGTCAGGGTTTGGGATTAGAAACAAGCTGAATTTGTTCTCTTATAAGCAGGTCAACAAATACACCTTTACATATAGCAGTGCATCTTGTGGATATCAATTTTCCAATGATTTATTATACAGTACATAGTATGTTTTAATCTAATACTGCGTAACATTACATCTCGGAGCGCAGACTTTGAGGGCTCAGAGGAGAATGTCCAGATTGGTTTGAGCTGCCAGGAAGAATATAGTAACTCATATAATCACTCTTTACAACTGTGGTGAGCAGAAAAGCATCTCAGCATGCACAAAACATCAAACCTTGAGGTGGATGAGCTACAACAGCAAAAGACCATATTGGGTTTCACTTTTTTTAGCCAACAACAGGAATCTGAGATTATCATGGGAACAGACTCACCTAATCTATACAGATGAAGAAAAAATGGCTTCAACTCTCCAGTTTGGGTGAATGTGTATTTGTGGATCTTATACTTTTAGTGTTGAACAAGCCAAGATCTTTAAATACGCTTTTAGATCTTTAAATAGGCTGTTAAGCAGTTCACATGGTCAGTGTCACACATTTGCTTACATTTAAACAGGGACCTAGAAATAGTCCTGAATAATAATCTTGAATATTAGATAGACAAAATATTGAACATTTACTTTCTTTGTTCTATATCAAAATGTTAAAACCCTAACATTAAATGAAAAGAACTTTTTTTTCAGACATTTGGACCCCTAAAATCTATCTATCTATCTATCTATCTATCTATCTATCTATCTATCTATCTATCTATCTATCTATCTATCTATCTATCTATTGCATTAACAAATCAACTTAGTTCCTGTTGAACAGTTGTTTTCTCACCAGCCTCACCATCAGAGAGATAACTGATGTCCATATGAGTCAGAAGTCAAGGTTAAATCATACAAATGGAACACAACAGAACTACAGTCAAGATGTCACAGTAGGTAACAAACTGCACTGATTCCACATCTGCATGTAATTTATATACAAAATCTATGACACAAGCACAAATGAATTGAATGAGCTTTTATTCTTGCTCACTCTGCCCATAGCACTGCTGTCTATCTCTCCTGGGGTCCTGTTTCTCTTCCACCACATGTTTATCTGATGCACTGTGTGGAATCTAATCACACATAAACTTCCAACAATCATCCTTCCAGTGCGGGGAAAAACCCCAGACTGATGAAATCTGAGCAGTGATCATGCTAAACCATTACCTGTCAAGTACTCACCTTCAATTTGAGAGCACATCAATTTTCTGAAGAGGAAACCAAGGGCGAGGGAAGAAAGGGCAGGCGGATAAACAGAGGAAAAGGCCTTTTAACTCACTCTGTTTATTTATGATGGAATGGTATAAATGTGTTACAACAGGGATGTCTTATTAAATACATTAATGCGTAACTGATAGAGATAGACTTGACAGTGTACAACACCTGTAGATTTCTCACCATGATTATGCTGTGTGTGTGTGTGTGTTCCCTTGAAAAATGTGTATTGTATAGTTTAACACCTTATTAGAATAGCAGATTTACATGAAAAGTACCTGCAGTTGTGTCTAAAAGTCTGAGATCGCTTAAATTTCAGAGTTTGTTAGTATTTGGTTTGTTACCTTTGCATCATTAAAGCATGAGCTTTTTATCTATTGCTTTCTGTCTCTCTGTCTCTCTCTGTCTCTCTCTCTCTCACACACACACACAGACACACACACGCACACTTATATACTGTCAATTGTCATTACACCAGAAATAATTTTGTTTTAAATCGCCAAAATTATTTAAAAATTATTGAAAGAAATTTTTTAATTTTCTTTTTTAACTCCTAACCACAACAGATGTTTGGTTTTATATAACAGATATCTAAGTTAAATATTAAGTGCTCAACATTCTACAAAAGCTGCAGTATTATCTAACTGCGTGGTGCAGTTATAACATAACATTCAGGAACTGAATACAGAACTGTTAACAGATGCTACCTGTAAAGTTTGGGCAAAATCTGCAAATTACAGTTTGGAAGTCTCAGTGACCCAAAATGTCAGAGAAAATGCACTTATGCAAACTCTGACATTTATTCTCTGGTTCCCACTGATGTTTTTTTTTTTTCGCTCTCACATGGTGGGTTTGCAAAGAACACAAAGAGGAGTTGAGAAAAAACAAACTTTTATTTCATTTTATGTGGTGGAAAAATCTGGAAATCCCCACTGCGTGCACACACACACACACACACACACACACACACACATAAAAGCAAGGTAATAATTAGATACCTGACAGGACAAGATGTTTTTTTTCTCTGGACACATGCCTGTGATTATATTCTGCCCCAGCTTAACCTGAATCCAAACTCTTTTAGACCACTAGTGTGAGGAGAATTGCTCCAGAGATAAAACCTCACAAACTCTGACACGTAACTAATGACTTTCATCCAGCAGCTGTGGACTTAATGTAATACCCTTTATGAACCATCGGTGCAAAATACATTTTGTATGTCAAACAGCTGACTGCTCTTAATTTACATGACATTTTCAGGGAACACATTCGTGCTGTTACTGAAGCCCGGTGATGACAAAATGACTGTTTACTTTAGAAGGAAACATTAATAATATTTAGAATAAAAGGGAACAATGGGTTTAGAGCAGTTAGAGCAGGACATGGGGTTTTGAGTCTGTTCCACTCGCACTGGATGACTGGTAGAGAGATGTAAGGAAATTATCCTACATAGGTTCTTTTATGGAACAGGTGCATGATTTGAATTGTACAGCTGAGATATGTTTTCAACCAATTCTCTCTCTCTCTCTCTCTCTCTCTCTCTCTCAAACACACACACACACAGAGAGAGAGAGAGAGAGAGAGACTCTCTGTCTCTAGCTATTATTGATGACAGTAGCTTGCTTATGGTTGGCCAAAGCTTTTGACGCTTGACCCTTCTCTCTAGTGTCTGTCTATTCACAGCCACTGATAGCTTTTTGTTTGCTATAACCACCCCATTTATGCCTCTCTGGATAACACAGTGCATTGATTGACTGACAAAGAGTTTGGTACAGATTGCTCAGGGTGAACAAAGCACATAATAGCACTGTTTTTATGCATGCTAAAGACTACAGCAGAACGTCTGAATCATTTCCAAACCTCTAAACAGTGAAGGGTATGTGCCATTTTACATTTTATGGCATTGAGAGAAAAAATAACCCCATTTGTTTGAGATTAAAAAAAAAAAGGTGTTGTGGTTTGCATGAAACCCTTGATTGACCAGAATGCTGTGTCTAAATACAATGGCATTTTTACATCATATTTTTGTCTTCCAACATTTTCCAACAATTTCATGTAGTTATGAAGTGACATAAACAGATCCTCCTACACACTAATTGACCCGCTCACACTGGCAAACAGCATGACCCCACAGCTCAAGCAAATTACCACTTAGATGCTGAAATCTAAGAGAAAGAAAGAAAGAAAGAAAGAAAGAAAGAAAGAAAGAAAGAAAGAAAGAAAGAAAGAAAGAAAGAAAGAAAGAAAGAAAGAAAGAAAGAAAGAAAGAAAGAAAGAAAGAAAGGAAAATAAATAATTGCTTATTTATATTTAGTATGCCAAGTTGAAGTACACAACATTTTGTTGCAAAATTTCACTTCTTAATTGAAAACTTACATGTTGGTTATCTTATTATATATTATATATCACAAAAACCTGACATTTTAACAGGTGTGTGTAGACTTTTTTATCCATCTCCAACTTTTATATTACTCTGTTTGAACCACATATTAATTCCTTGTGGGCTTTAAGGATAAGGTTATGAGCATCATTATTTTGCTGCAGAAATACACAAGTCAGTGATTATACCTCACAAAGATAGAAATACAAGTGTAAATTTGAGTGGTGTGTGTGTGTGTGTATGTGTGAGATTCTGGGACCACCCCTCCACTCCCTCTGGCTGTGTGTCACACTTAACAAGATTAGCCCTGTGTGCTGCCGACACCCCTAACATCCCTGACCGCTCCCGCTGAGCCAATCCCCCACGGCCTCATTCACCCAGGATGCCCCCTCCGCTTAGACCTAAATGTCCCGCTCTCTGTCCCAGTCAATATGGAGCACCTCTCTAACCTCTTATCCCACTCACACTGAGTGCTCTAACCCAACTCACCTACTCACTGATAAGAGAATTATGGCAGTGGAGTCTCCAGAGATCTGCCACAGGTTTAAACAGGTCAGCAGGGCACTGCTCTAACCATTAACCTTCAGCCAAATCATACATTTCCATGTGTCCAGAAGTGTTTATAAGCTATTTCTCCATCATCATTCTATCATCAGCGCTGCTAAGGTCCTAAAGTTCACACAGTCGCTTGCTTCACTCCTGTGACATTTAAACCTTTATAACATGTTCAAACATTCCACTTTCACCACCGAGATCAGAGCTTACGATGTACACGATGGCGAGCTTGTCTGACTACACAACTAATGACAGTTCTCGGGTTCCTCCAGCCCCCTTTCTCTCTCCGGCGCTGGTGTGAAGAGTTGAGCGTAAAATGGAAGCGATTTATTAACGAACCATTAGGGGCCACTTTTTAAATGCCTCCTCCCAGCATGCCTGGCGGGTGGTGCGGCCGGGACGGATTAGGCCGTGCCGGTTTCGGTGACATGAGAAAGGAAGTCCCCTGCCGGGCGTGTGAAGAGCGGCGAGGGGAACACAAAGCAGGGGCCGCCCTTTCCCCTGCTCGCTACGGGGCTGAAGAGGCATGAAATAGCAGGCCAGGCCTGTGGAAGTGCAAGCCGCTCTGTGACAGGGTGTGAATGGGATAGAGGAAGGAGCGCTGCACAATGGACGAGATAATGAGCTAGATTCCGCGGGTCAGTTAAGCATTGCATTCACCCACTGAGGTTCACACACGTATATACATTCATGCCCCCCCACCCCCTAACACACACACACACACACACACACACCTGTGTAATTCTACCACATGCTGACGCTAAGGCTCCATTCACAAAAAAGCTGTGGTATGTGTGTTTATGCGTGTGAGAAAATCTTTACATGAAAAATCATTTACAACAATCCTGGGGTTTAGGGCAGTTTGTGTTTCAGTGCTAATCTGAACATATTGTCCCAGAAAGATTAGCTCAGCAATTAGCGCCACTGAAAACCCTTTACTGGCTCATTGTTTAGCGGTGAAAATGCACATTTATTTTGCATCAGGATCTTTGCATGGTAACCAAATGTTGTTAAAACAACTTGCAGAGGCAGTGTCCTGTTGTGCATGGAGTTTTCAAAAGAAAAAAACACTACTCGACAGAGAACGTCTGCACAGCGTTGACAGATTAGCATCAAGCTGTGCCAGGCACAGTGTGGTGGTGGATCCAGTTTAACTGACAAATCAGACTTCAGCCGAGGTGCAAGAGAAGGATTAGCAGACCTGAATAGTTGAAAGAAACCGAGGGCTATCAAATAGCACATGTTCGTGCTGGGCCATGTGAAATAGCCACATTAACGGCTTTAGACAGCAGACTTGGCGCTCATAATTCTTTCTGCGTTCAGTTCAGGTGACTGCAAACAATAGCTCAGAGCTCACGTCGAGGTGGGGGGGTAAAATGGTTGTCATCCAACTTCCTTCAGCAGCTTTCTGTAGAACTGTAAGTAGATGTAAGTGGCTCTCATCAACATTAGGCACTCCTAGAAAGTGTTGTGTCTCATCTTGTTGCAGTGTCTAAGACCATGAGGCCACTTCATGTGTCCCTGATATTAATACTTTTAGTCAAAAGTGACTCTGATTAGCTAGACGGAAATCCAGTTGAGGTATGATTTAATATGCAAATTAGCTCACATTCTAACAGCAACTTCAAGCATTGTTCCTTCTTATTAGATGTCTGAGGAATACGTTGGACGCTCGAACAGAAAATCATGTTTTGTGCAATTTACAATCTTTAAAAGACTCCAAGATCATATGCATCAACTACTGAGAAACATTTTTGCTTGTTGAATGTAGTTTGGAGAGACATGCCTTGGAAGAACAAATGGCAAAGTTGGTGGCCTATTGGGTAAGCCTCAGTCTTCAGAGCTGTTGATTGTGGTTCTGAGTCCTATCCGGGTAAATGTTGGAGCTCAGCAAGAAAAAAATGTCAAAGAAGTGATTAAAGCATTGGGTTATTGAACAGAAAGTCACACTGCCATGATTGGGTCCTTGACCAACACCCTTAATCCTCACCTGCTCGATTGCGTCCTGGAGTGCTTCAGGCAATTGGATTTAAATCTATTTCTCATGTACACTCTCGTTTTTACATGGATAATCCCTATCCATAATCCTGATTATAAATTCAGTTTGGCCAACAATACGAAGCTTCCTAGTACTGCATGGATGACCATGATATGACATGAGAGCTGCAGTGAGTGCGTCATTGCGTTAAGAACCTCCGACACTACGAGACCCATCGATGGAAAGGGGGGCGAGATAATTCAGACAGACAAGATACGCCTCCCCACTTCAGAGACAGCCTTTACAGAGCTCTTAATCTAATTAAGTAAATAAACTTATAAGTGATCACCTTAGTGACAAAATGCTGAAGAGAAGGCTAATTTGCTTCTTTCCTCCTGCAACAGATAATACTATTTTATTGCACAAAGGGTCACAAGGGAAATTAACTTCTGTCCGAGCAGCAAATAAAAAGAAAAAGCCCAGACCCCCAGAATAACAAGTGTATACTGATTACATTCAGTCCAGAGAGTCCCAGATGGATTACAACAAGTGACCTTTCTCTAAGCTCCCTCCGAAAATGTGATATGCAAACGGCCACCATCCCACAGGCCAACGGATGAGAGTGTATCTATGCTGAAAATAATGGCAAAAGGCAGGAAGCACAGGTTCTGAAGGTTATCTCTCTGATTGTTTTGAAAACAAGGTCTTGAGAAAGTTCCAAATGAAACCAAGGAGCCTCCAGCGAATACACAACAGCTTTCAGTCCTGTTCTTTCTGTCACTTTAGCTGGGTTGGTGGTTCTGTTCTCCCAAAATGAAGGAAATCAATTCTCTGTCTTGTTTGTTAGTTTTTAGGTGTTTACATTACATATTTCAAATCTAACAAACTTACAAGAAAAGTATTGTAAAGTCAGAAATTCCTGTATTTTTTGGTATATATACTGGAGAGCTTTGTGTAACTGGAAATGAGTCAATAATCATGTCAAATTTCTGGTCAGATCACACAGATGCATGCCTGACAACACTCCTCAGAGCTCACAGAGCAATGAAGTAGAATAAATAAAGCAGGTGGTCACAAGCATTCACTTTGTCTTGTTTTAAATTCAATAAGAGGGTTAATATTTTCTGAACACATTAAAAAAACTTGGCATTATAACCATAACGCACAGAGGTACCATGTTTAATTTTAGTTTACTTTTTCACTTTTCTATATTTATAGATTATAATTAAATATTTATAGTTATATCTAGATTATAAAGTAGCACAATTTATCAAGCTAAATATCTGTTCCTTGAAGGCAAATATCTTTTTTGCCTCATTAAAATGATTAAAACAGACCAACATAACCCATAGAAACAATCACTCGAAGATGAGGATGAAACTTTTTTCATGCTGTGACAATAATCTACAGAATGCTTTAATCAAAGGAAAAGAATAAATAAAGAAAAAAAAAGGGCAGAGGTGGAGAATTCACCAGTATTGATCCCAGCACAAAACAGGTCCTGCTGACAATCTAGGGTTTAGTCCTGGTAATGTCTGCAGTCATTGACAAAATCAATGAAACTCATTCTTTCAATAGATTCCAATTATTAGCACAAAGTAAAGGGAGCCATGTCTGGAAAAAACTTTATTGAGAAGAAACACTGACATAATAAATGACAAACTACAATGCAAATGAGGCTCAAAGCACAACTAAAACATGAGCAGAGGAAAAGATGTTAGGAACATGTTAGGAAAGTTGGACAGAGATACTGAGAAATGAAAAAGCTGAAGACTGGTTTGTTTTTCATATTTAATGACTTTGCATTTGATTTACATTCATTTGGAAATTTCCCCACTGTGGGACAAATAAAGGTTTATCTTATCTTATCTTGATAATATTTACATATCATGTAGAAAATATAAAAAACGAAGCCGAAAATTTGAGGCAAATTCATTACATTTTTTGCCTTTGTAATATCAACCAATCAGAAATACGTGCCTTTACTTGAGATTATTTATTCTGGGTTCGGAATTTGTCTTCTATCACAATAAATAACTCACCCAGAAAGAACAATCCAGTAAAAAATGCAACAATTTCTAAGATAATCATCATTAACCACTCATCACTGTTTGTGTTAATTAAAAAAAAAATACAAGCCTAATGTGTTGGATCTAATGTCCATTTGTTCAGCTCTATCCACCAAGGACTCATTTTTAAGACATGCCTAATGTAATCAGAGAGAGACACAGAGGAGTTCAAACATTGTTCTGTTCAGTTCCTTTACTTTATTCATGACATGAGTCTGTTAATTAACTTTTAACATTAGATAGATCGCAATTTATTTAATAAGCATGGAAAATTGTTGGATTAATTGATTACCATTTTGAGGAACTGTGGAATATAGACCATAGGTGGAGTATAGATAGATAGATAGATAGATAGATAGATAGATAGATAGATAGATAGATAGATAGATAGATAGATAGATAGATAGATAGATAGATAGATAGATAGATAGATAGATAGATAGATAGATAGACAGACAGACAGACAGATACTGAAGTACAAATGACGTAGAACATAAATGTATTATCGTAAATGGAGGTAACTATCCTACCTATTTATTGTGCCAGAAAAAACAGATCATGTTGTTACAGGAAAATAAATATAGAGTGATATGATTACTGTTACCACCTTGAAGTTGATTATTTTCCATGAATAGATCATTGTTTTGTTTTTGTTTTAATCCTATTACACCACAGCAAATAAAATGTACTTTTAATAAACTGAATGTTTAATGAACATTTATAATTAATGTAATTCAATTTATTTGTATAGCGCTTTTAACAATGGATATTGTCTCAAAGCAGCTACATAAGTATAGAAACATATAAGTTAAATTACTATTTATCACTAACATTTATCCTTAATGGGAAAGCCTGAGGCAATGGTGGCAAGGAAAAACTCCCTGAGATGATATGAGGAAGAAACCTTGAGAGGAACCAGGCTCAGAAGGAAACCTATCCTCATTTGGGTGACACCGGACAGTAAATGATGTAAATGTAAATAATGTCCTTTATTCAACTGTTTATAGTCATATTTATAGTCATAATTCTAAATTGATGATATAGTCATAACTGCATATGATGTTTGTGGAACTTCTGTGAAACAAGTTCCTTATCATTAAAGTTGTAGCAAATATAAAGAGTTGCTCTCTTGCTGGACTCTCCTTTCTCTCTCATTTTTTAAACTAATAAGAGTCTTAAAAACCCTGTTTGTCACATTACAAGACTGGAGATATCTGACACTGGAGACTCTTCCCATAAACCTTAATTAAACATCTTTTTACAGAAAGCCACACCAAATGAACAATTATACATTTTTCATCATTTTGTTTATTGTTAAACTTGATTATATGGAGTGTCTGCTATACAAGTCTCTAAAATCTATCTGTTACCGCAGGAGTAATAACATATGAGAGGAAAAAAATCATTAACATAAATCTGTGATTTGAACTGCAGCATTCACTTAACAAGAACTAATGATTCATGTCTAAACAAGAGAATTCACTCACCTTCTTTCTCATTTGTGCAAGAAAAAAATGATTTCTTATGAAGCATAGTACCACAGTGCTTCAACCACGTTTGTTCTTTATCTCCTCCGATGTTAAATATAGAGACACCTTTTGTCTAACATCTTTAGCTAATGAGCCATGAAACACATTTGCTGATGTTGACCCAGTAATTATAAGTAATATGGCTATTAAAAGCTATTAAATGTCAGTCAGCTGGAACCGAGTGGTGTAGCATGCTGCTGAAAGTGGTTTGGACTGTTCGGGTAAATTGGGAAGGTTGTGGCAGCCCAGCTGTTAGCATGGCATGAAGGAGTGATGGAGGAAAGGTGTAGGCTGAACAGCATTGCAGATCTGATTTACAGGCCATGAATTACCATGGTGAACTTTTTTCCTTGGATAAGCTACATTTACATTAAAGGGCTGGGTTTTCTTTTAGGTTTTTTTTGTTGTTCTTGTGTGGTCCCACTAATACAGATCCTTATTAAATGATCTTTTATAGCTGCATATTATATGAGTACTATATTAATCCATTACAATTATAAAAGTTAATAAAAGCACAGGAATTCCAGATGCATGTAGAAATGTTCCTCTTTCATTTTCTTTCTCGAACTTAACAACATACAACAATTGGACTTTATTAATACTGGGCTGTGCATGACTGCTCTGTGGGATCCGACTTAACATCAACTGAGGAAGGCAAGAAAATCAGATTAAACAATTAGTGTCAATTAGCCCCGGCCAAATCATTCCACAAACAATTGGTCTCTAGTGCCCCGCTTAATTACAAGCGACTCTCAACGCCTTATCAAGAGCCTCGTTGGGCCTTTGATTCATGTCCGACTCTCCACTGTCCCTCAGGCACCATCAATTATCCTCCTGTAAACAAATCCTTGATAATAAATGACACAGGGAGCTGAGCTCTATTAGCATAGCCTTATTTATGTCTCCTACTGCAGCCACTGCCACAAAACCACAAGTGATCAAGAGCCTTGCCTGATTAGAAAAACCGGACACTGGGGAGGAAACGTGATGTGTGTCAGGTTGAATCTCTGTGTTCTGTACAGAAATAGCAGTTATGGAAATGTACAGAATGCTATGTACAAAGTACGGTTCATCACTGTATATAAGAGTTGAATAGTTCTATATGAAGTGTTTAGGGAATCTTTTTCCAGTGATGATATACATGGATCCTTATTAAAGGAGCCATCATCATCCATAATACTAAATCTATGAGATCATGAGCATCCGCGCAGACATAAACATGCATATGCACACATGTGGCAGAGGCTAGGCAGCAGGCGTGATGACATGTTAAATTACCCTGGTGATGTATGGCTTAATGAACCCCCTTGTGTTGATCTCGCTCCACATTAATCAGCTGCCTCCAGCACATTCCCTTATTTTCTCAATGCTTCCCTGATAAACTGCAATTTCATTTAACCTTGGACAGCAACTTTAATAGCTTCCACAGGACAACTGTCAATACTTGCTTGGGTATACAGTGATTAAATTGCACGGAGAGAAGAATGCCCCGACTTCCTCTCTACGCCCTCCCCCACTCAATTCCCCCACACCATCACCCCCCTTCCCCCAATTGTCAAATTTTTTGCTTACACATACTGTGATCTGAAATGCTGAAACAAGTCGATGGATGTGCAAATTGGCAGGAACAGCAATTCACTAATGTACAAAGGATAATCTGATTACATGCTTGTTAGCTCCACTTAGAGGCAAATATGATGCTGTCATTCATACAGTCAAAACCACAGCCATTTTCCTTAAGTGTCTGGGACGAGCAGAACAAGGTATCACACTTGCTGCCATGCTGTAGACATGCAGCCTTTACTAAGTCACTGAGTCAGTCGTTGTTAAATGAATCTCTTCTATAAAAGTGCATTGAAAGACACGCTGTTCCTTTCCTGATAAATCACACAGTGTTTAAAGGGGCTGCAGTTGGTTCATAGTTTGCTTATTATACAAGGAATAAAACCCAACAGCAGGCATACTTTATAGTTGATGCGGTCCAGTATGGCCTGAGATAAAGTAGGAAGCTGATTATTTTCCTGTAATTGAACACCCAAAAGTGTTTATTCACTCTTATACCACTGTGATTACCGAAGATTACGATTTTTAATTTATTAATGAAGGACACATTCTCTTTTAAACAATTCACATCTACCTGAGATTCCTTACATAAGTGTTATATAGGTATTTCCTTATAGCAAGTTTCAATATCAACAATCATATGTTTTTCTTTGTTGAACTGAACTACTGTCAGAGCTGCTGTTGCAGAAAATTAATCGACATCTTATGACTATTCAGAATCAAGAATAAATAATTCACAATTGAAAAAATATAGTGAAGATATAGAGGAAATAAAAAAATGACCTCATACAAATATTTACATTTTCCTTACAAACCTTTACGTCTGCACATTTTGTGTACTTGCTCAGAATTTGTATTTCCTTTCTCATATTAAGTTTTATTAACAGTCTACTTTTTATCGATATCTTCCCAATGACGTTGCTCAAACAGGAAGGGCATGATGCAATGCTGTAAGACAATGCACAACCACCCACTGCATTTCGACTGAAGTATAGCTTGGATTAGGACTCGTATGACTTCTGCAGTGCTGTCAAAAAGGGAGCTATGAAATCTTGACAATGTTTTTACATTTCAGTATGATGCCTAACGAGCATCATTACATCACCTTAAGCATACAGTAAAAAAAAAGGTGTTTCTTTTTACAATCATGAAATGTAAATCATGAAAAACTACTTGAGTGTGCCTGTGACACCGCTGCCCACGCTTTCTCGGCACGTGCAAAAGAAATACGGCTCTCATTAACAAGGTTGGACGATGACCTCAACGCAGTCATAATGATTTTCTCTGTGTGATATCTACATTCCCTCCATGCAGATTAAGCATAACTCAAGCAAGGGACACAAGCTGACTGATTAAAAGCAAAAACAACTGTCAGGGAAGTGAAGGACAAGGGAGTGTGTTCATTGTATAATACAGCAACTTAATTGGTCCAGACATTCCCTCCAGTGGGAAATGGCTGTTTAGCTGTAATTAAAGTACACTGTTGATGCAAGGGCATCTATTATTTGAACCTGTTCCTGAAAGAAACCTGTGTAGAAGAAAGCAGGTGATCATAACCTGTATCATTTCAGATGGATTTATGTGTAGTTAAAAATATAGTTAATATTACACAAATGTGACACAAGTTACACAAAGTAACTTTACTGCAGTAGTTTATGTCACATGTTTTCGTCACTGTTGTGCAATGAACAAACGAATGAGGAAAATATGAGCTCTATGCAAGTATTTTTTTTGACGTTCACACAGTAAAAACTTGTATTAAAAGCTCTGATTAAAAGCATTGTGTTACTGAAATGTGAAGAATGTGAAAACAATGAGAAAATCTGCATTCCATCCATATTTACTCACTCTCTCCATGACAGGCGGATGCTGATGATGGTGGATGCTTCTCCATTACACTTGCTGATAGGCAGAATGGTCAGAGTGAGATAATTAGTAAGGCTGGAGAAGGCAGTAGAGATCTTTGCCTCTCGCCTCTGTGTCACTGACTAAAATCCTTCCTCACGTCCCTCATGCGGACAAAGTGGAAAAACTCACATACAGCACAGGATGGGGGATGCTTTTTAAAAACATTACACTGAATGATCTGACATTATACCCAGACCACAAGGAAGTGTTTCTGTAGATGATGTCAAATACACAGAAAAGGTTTATGAATACCTGGAGTTTCTTATGTTGTATTCAGATTTAAATATTATAATATGGCTGCAAACCAAGCAAAAGCTAGGCATTTAAATGCAGAATTTCGGCAGTTATACTTGGAAGTTCACAAATGCTGTGAGTATAGATAAAAGTCTCTGAAAGAGTGAATTATCTATAAAACTTAAATATGGTATGCTGTCTAATTAAAGCCTTTTCTGTTTACATTGTACCATTAGTGTGAAGTCATTTCTAATATTTCATAATTTCACTAAACATGTAATAATAATTATTCCTCAATGCAATTGTCTATTCCTGAATTAATATTATACAATTATTTAGTATTTCAGCAAAAACAAAAACTTTTCACTGGTAGTCTACACCCTTTATAATCCTATTAAATACCTTTATTATTATTATTATTATTATTATTATTATTATTATTATTATTATTATTATTATTATGTAATATTGTGCTAATATAGTGTATACTAATAGTGTAAATAAAGAGAGGTTGCAAATTAACTTATCTATACAATTAAGCTAAGTAGCTATCTAAGGTTTGAATTGTTTTGGCTGACACAAAGGATCACTCCATTTTTTCAAGCATCACTTAGGAATTAAATCCTAAAAAGGAATCTTATTTGATGAAATGTTTTCTTTCTTGAAGAAGAACACTGTTTGTTTTGGTTTAGAGAAATATACTTCTTAAAACCTCTTAAAAACTGAGAGAGGGACATCTTTTCAGAGAGGACTTCCTCTTACACACACACACACACACCTCCCTCTCAAGAAAAGGGGTTTCCATCCCGGCTGACAATAGGTGGCAGCTGGTCGATCGATCCTTGACAAAGAGGTTAGGGCAGTCAAAAGATTGTTAACTAGCCATTTCATCTCACAGACATTTAGATGATTGTTTCTGCTTCATTGCTTTCCTTCAGCGAGTGCCACTGCTACACCTGTGCCAGGCCCTTTTTAAAGCTTGCTTGCCCACTTCTGTCGACCTCGCTCAGCAGCAAATAAGCCAGCCACACCCTCTCACACAAATGTTTGACTCCTTACAATGCATCCTGTTTGACAAATGCCTTTCATGCATGAATAAGGAAGCACAAACCATACTGTACATTCTAACTGCTCTAGTGTTAAAAGAAATGTTTCATAAGACATGTCTAAGATATAAAAAGATATAAGATATAAGCATCATCAAATGACAACTGAGAAGTCAACAAAATACAAATGTGTGTGTGTGTGGATAGAGAGAGAGAGAGTAAACAGTACACAGTGGAGTGTTAACTCACACTACTACAGAATGTTTCTCTGTCAGCTACAGCCCATGGGAAGTGGCCAGTAACCCTAAACTAAACATACAACCCATGGATGAACTGTTTTTCTAAGAGTGTATTTGTATGTATGCATTAATATATTAATTCATGATCCTTCCACAAAACATTCTTGGATTTAACTTGACTACATTGCTTCTGAATAACTCTTGAACATTACCTGGTTTTGGAATTGGCGAGCAACCAAGTTCCTGACATGGATCCCCAGACCCACTCAAAGCTCCTTGTAAACCTAACAATAAAAGGATTTAGCAATACATTGTTGTACAGATACCATCTAATCCAGAAACCTGCTGGTGTACATAAGACCTCAATAGCCTACTTCTGTATGAAGTATCAGTGTATTGTCTCACATGCTATCTTAGACTAGCATCTCATTTGCTGCTTAACTACAGGGCTTATGTTAATGTTCATCAACATACTCTAAAGCCCATGATGCACCCTCTACGAGGTGCTTAGGTACTGTGATTAGCCACTAGGTTCCTCCTCCCCCATCCAATGTCCACGTACTTCTGACTGAGTCAGGATGAATGATATATTGTACATGGGTCACATGGAAGTGGAGCATGTTCTTACATGACAAATATCACCTTGTTAGTGCTTGTATTATACTCTGTAAACAGAAAACACTGTATGCCACATAGCTCCTTAGGCTCGTTTTATGATTACAAGACCACACTCTGCATCTGTAAAGTTATATTTGTTTTTGAGCAGTTTCAGCTTCTTCATTTAATTTTTTTTGGACATTTTTAATATTAAAGCATTATACAGCTTACCTTTATTCTGTTACACTTCATGGGGATCCAACCAACAAATGATTTTTACTTTACTTATATTAGGCCTCATATAGGCCATCATTATTTTGATGTCCATAAATAATAATTATTTTTATGTCACAGATGAAAGTGTGAAAAGGAGTGAATGATCTTAACAATTACAAATGGCTTGTTGGCTGTTAACCACATAAATGACTGTATATTGATTTACAATGTCTATGTATTTTACATTTTGCATATAAAATTTTTTAAACAAAAACTTATAAATAAAAAAACAAGCCTCTTGGTTCACTTGGTATCAGTTATTTGTAAAAGTCTTTTTTAATTTCTGCCAAAATTTTTTAGTCTGAGTGGTAGCCAGTTCTTCTAAACAAACACTAAACAGAAACTGGAAGATAATAGACAATGCATGTATTCTTACCAATCCTGTACTTGCATGATTCATAACAAAACTTTAAAGTAGGGATGGGATATATACAGTTATCTATTTGCTAGGTGAAATAGATCATGACTTTCTGTATTGCTGCAAATAGGCTACTATTCAAAAAATGGTTCAATTCTATGTCAACCCATCTTTTAGACTTTTTAATCACTGATAGGCACTTTATAAAGGCACAACTACAGTACTGATAATACAAACATATTTCAGTGTGTGTATTGAACAGTAACAGTTTTTGATAGTTTTATTTTTTATTTTGGAATAATGCTGGCAGATAGATGACATAAATCAGTACATTATATATATATATATATATATATATATATATATATATATATATATATATATATATATATATATATATCTTTATGAGTAACTTAAATCTCTTAACTGGTAAATTTGCACATATGATGCTGTGCACATCTGTGATCTTTAGTACATGTCCATACATCCATATTTGTCATTGTGTGTTTGTGACCCAGCTATAAGTGATCACCTGGCCTGTGGCTCTCCTCCAGTGGGTTTCAGTTCCGGGTCTGTGGTCTGTGTGTCTGGCAGTGGACTGGCCCTCTCTGAGGCTCAACCAGGCACAGCCATGCTTCCTGCTCCTCCTTTGTCACACCATTTGGACTCTTGTGTCTGAGGCTCCACTGCCCTGGCCTCACTTGGCAGCTCCATACACACAGACATCTGCTCGCTCTCTCTGTGACCTCCTACTGAACAGACAGAGCTGGGGCCACAACCGTACTGCGTTGCAATGAAAACTGGTACAGCCATATGATGTTTAACAAAGTCACAAAGCTGGGCATTATACTGAGTTGCATAGAATATGTCTGAGGACATCCGTGTGATGAATATTAATATAAACCTACACATAATCACAATAATGTTATGCTAAACATTAAGAGGTTTATACAGTTCTGGAAAGAGCTTTTATGCATGACTGTGTTGTTATGTATGGATTATAAAAGGTTTTCGCCAGTGATCGTTTTACAAACTATGGTGGTATTTTCCATCACATTTTGGCGTTTTAAGAGAAGCAAGAGTTTGAAGTGTAAAATGTTTTCTTCTGATGTCAACAACTAAAAAGTTCCTTTTCCTAAAAACAGGGCATCTCTAAAGGAATCAGAATTTTGAAGAACAAACATTAAACGCATTTTTTTTTTAAACTTGTTACTCCTAATATAACTCGCTTATTCATATCTAATTAGACCACAATCAGACCTCAGCAAGACTTGAACAGGTGAACCGTTGCTTTGCTCGGAGAGTAGGATCAGATTAAAGCCGGGGAGAGAGGAAAGTGCTCGCGTCGTCTCGAGCATTTGTTTTCCTTCCTCTTCTCTGTGCGTGGAATTATGCGGGAGCGAGCGATATGAAGCGGGTTTTGTTCGCGCGCACTGGGCCAGAACTAACGCGATGATTGCGGCCACCGAATGGGCCGTGTCTGTCTTTAGCTCCATTTCGTGATGGTAACGCAGCCCATACACGACAGAAGAAAGAGCGAGACGGGGACATCTGTTCAATCCAACAGGAACCTGAGCACCCTCCGTCCCACTCCTCTTTAGTCTGTTTAATTTCAGATCAACATGTGACGGGAACCTGCATCTTTTTTTTTGTCCAATGGTGGACCAGAACTAGTTCTGTCATACATATCTTGGCAATCTGTAAAGATAGCCTTAATTGAAATCTTTTTTGACTAGTGTTTTATCAGGTGTCTGTAGCCTAATAACAAAAAAAAAAAGTAATAATAGGCTCTACTAGGAGGGAAGAAACATAGTACCTGCAGTGTTGAGAACAGACCAGCGCTGTGGCTCACTCTGCGCCTCGCAGTGTGTATGAAGTCTCCAGAGGACTCCAGCACATATTGTGATTAATCCAGCAGTGACCGAGCGCTTTCCTATTCCGTTATGCTATAATTAAACTCGCTTTTCCCAACTTAACGTTTATTAGGTTATCTGAGCTCGCGTTCTCGCACTCGGACCCGGTGGCGCAGCCTGCGGGCATTTACACGGTATGACTTTTCCTCCACGCACCCTGTTGCACTCCGACACTGCTGCGCTTTCTGGTACATTCAGCTTTAATGTTGTCCTTTTTTGTGTG